>NW_025335468.1:14738063-14740783 GCF_004798865.1 Varanus komodoensis | reverse complement strand
GTAGGTCCGCCTGGCACCGTCGTTACTGGTTTTTCGGCGCCAGGTAAAGAACTTTTTATTTAAACATCATTTTAATTGTTAAAATATATGATCTGGCCAGGGCAACTTCTTCTTCCTTCTCTTTCCTCCTCCTATATTCTTTATTTACTTATTTTATACTGTTAATTTTAATTTTATATTATTGTATCTCAGTGTATTTTTTGTATTTATTGGTAATTTATTATGTTCTACTGTATTTCAATGTATCTTATTGTGTTGTAAGCCGCCCCGAGGCTTTGGCAAGGGGCGGCATAGAAATGTTATAATAATAATAATAATAATAGCCTAATAAAGAAAAGGATTAGGAGCTGCATGGGCCACTAATGCCTGACCCCCTCTACTGTTAAAATTCCCTTTTCAACTCTCCCCAGTGACCATCCACTAAAACTGAACTGCAGTCCTTTGGTCACATGCCCAGTGACTGCCACAGACTACATAGCAAGTGAATAGAGGTCAGCTGTTACCCTCCAGTTATCACAATGACTGCATTAAGATGTGATTCTAGTCTTTGTTATTTGCAGATTTACAGTTTCTTCACCTAAATTGGTATGGTTTAGACCAAGGATTTACTAAATTCACTCAGGCATAAAAAGCAAGTACTTTTCAACCTTCTTTAAAAGCTTCATTTTCTTTTAATGTCTTCCTCAACAGAATAGGATAGAAATGTGACAACACATAATCAGTTTGAGCAGGTCCCTGATGCTCCCCAGAAGTTCTAGCCCACAACATTAGCCAAAATGGCTAACCGAGAGTGATGACTGGAGTTGGCATCTAAAGTGCCAAAGGCACCAGTCATCTAACTCTGTATTACGACAGACTGTGCCATCAAGGAACAGAATATCAAATTTACTGTGCAATCCTATGCAGGTCTTCTCAAAAGCAGCCTCTACTGCAAAGCATGTATTGGTCAGAAGCTTTTATATAAAATATTAAATACTAGTTCCTCTATTTAGAATTGCATACCACAAGCACCCATGGAGTAGGCATGAATGCAGCAGGTTGTACACTCTGGAAATAAAAGATTTCTTGGTTAGGTCCATCCAGGCTGGAAATGGATCAGCAAGATAATGACACAGCTTGTGTGGGCCAGCACTTAGTATACCAAACTAAACACTGATATTTAATCCATCTGTGTTGATTTTAATAACTGCTGATCTACCTGAAAGGTGTGCCTTATTCCATTGGCAAATCTGAGATTAAGGCCACGGCCATTTTATAAGGCAGAGTTTTTTTGTCTTCCACAAAAGCACCACATTCATGTTCACATCTACCATATTTTCCGTGGCCATAGCTAGGAGCTTGAAGAAGTCTCTTGGTCTTCTTCATTGAAAAAAAGCTGTAAAAGATTAAAATAATGTTAAAGGGAAGTGGGAAAAAAAGTCAAAGGCCACAATTCGACAGGCTGAACCCTTGTGACATTGAAATTTCCAAATCAGAGAATTCTGTTAAAATGGCAGGGCAGCAGAAGCAGCAAAAGCTACCTTTGATTAAACACAAACTATTTACATACAAACATGCACACAAACACTCGCATAACCAAAAAATGTCAATGATCAAACAATTAGGGATCCCCTCACCGCCTTAAAATCCTTGTCACATGCTGCCAAATGTAAGGAGTAAAGAAAAATCATAACCTAGCACAGACAAGACATCAATGCAGCATTCTAACAGTCCTTTTCCATCCTTGACTTTCCCTCACGGAGACTGCAAAATCGGCTCAGGACAAAGCGCGACCTTCGAGAAAAGCAGACACGCACCTGCGTTGCCGGGTCCTTCCCTCGTGCGACGCGCGGCTACCACGAGGCCGCCTCACGAAGAAAAAGGAAGCCAGCAAGGCCTCCCCCAGGAGAGCTCCCACAATGCTCCGGGAAAGGGGCGGGAAGAAAGCGCTACGGCTATCGCTAACTCTGATTCTCTATGGCAGACGGTGCCACTCTATCAGCTCGTTACTCTATGGTGAGAAGCCATGTCTCCCTATACCGGAAGCGCTTCCCTCTACCGCTACTAAGGGGAAATGCGGAAAACGTCGGGGCGGCGGTGACGTCACTCCGTGCATTCTCAGGTGGGCCAATTAAATGGGAGGATGAGGCGAAGCTTCACCCGCGCGGCATCCGCCGACCCAACGTCTGAGAACGTGACTCCCGCCAAACTCCGGAGCGTGTCGATCGAGTCTGTCGAAACGTTCTCGGTTTACTTATTAGTTGCTGTCGTTTTATTTATTTATTTTGAAGAGAAAACGAGAACATGCACCAAAGTGGAGAGCCATCTATACAGTATTATAATTATTTTCATTTCTGTACCTCGCCAGAGCCGAAGTGCTCTGGGCGGTTTACAAACAATTTCGACAGTCTTGTGGCGCCTTTCAAAGACTGACCCATGTTTTCAAGGATACTTGTTGATGTGTCTTTTAATATTTGCCACAGTCGTTTAATTTAGAAGAGCAGGACAAGGTAGTGAAAGGAAATTTTGGAGGGAATACATTCATTTATGCCCGGGAGAGTCCCTTCTCCGAGAACCCTCCATGAAAGAAATTAGGAGAGTAAGTACCCGGAGGAGGGCTTTCTCTGCGGTGGCGCCCAACCTATGGAATTCACTCCCCAAAGAGGTCCGCCTGGCACCGTCGTTACTGGTTTTTCGGCGCCAGGTAAAGACCTTTTTATTTAAACATCATTTCAATTGTT
>NW_025335468.1:14665923-14737963 GCF_004798865.1 Varanus komodoensis | reverse complement strand
TGATAATTTTAATTTTGTATTTGTAAATCAATGTATTTTTTGTATTGTTATATTTAATGGTAATTTATTATGTACTATTGTATTTCAATGTATTTTATCATGTTGTAAGCCGCCCCGAGGTTTCGGCAAGGGGCGGCATAGAAATGTTATAATAATAATAATAATAATAATAATAAAGCAGTGTTTTTCGACCTTTCCACAGCTGGGGACTGGCGAAAACAGGAAAACCACCTTGTGGACTGCTGAGGCAGAAACAAAAAGCACCACACACATAATACAGTATTCTGTGTATTAGTTAACAAGCAAAATACCATTTTTTTTAAAAAAACTCCAAAACAACCAGACACCAAGCAACAAAAAATGCCAGTAAAAGAACAAAATAATAAATTGGTGCAGTGTGGCTCCCAAGCCATTTCTCAGTTCCCTGCCACCCCTGGTGGCACTGCCCCCTCTGCCCCACATGCGATGCCAACCAAGGAAGAGGTGGTGGAACACAGCCAGCCCCTGCGCCAGTCTGCGGTGAGTGGGATGTGGCCCCCACACAGACGAGCAGGAAATCTGCGCGCCAGCACTGGTCCACAGACTGGTGGTGGAAAACCACTGTCCTGAAGGACAGTGGGCCTTTAAAGCAGGGGTCCACAGGCCTCTTAGGAACCGGGCCTCACAGCAGGAGATGAGCGGCAGGCAAGTGAGTAAAGCCCACTTGCAGCTGCAGCAGCTCCCCAGTGCCAGCGCCATTGCCCCAGCCCCACCCCAGACCCCCAGGCAGCAGACCCTCACAAGGGGCACAACCCAGCTCTCCTGTTCCTGTCCTGTTGCTATGAGAGCAGGAAAGCAGTTTCAGAGGTGTAAACTGAGCGAGGAGATTGGGGAGATTAGCTTTCAGATAAAGCTTTTATCTTGCAATTATCTAGCCTTGTTCAAGCACTTTACATGGAGTTCAGGCAGCACTTCTATTTGTAACCCTCCCATGTGTTCTGACTAGTAGTGCAAAGAACCTACTACCTGGAAGCACTTTGGGAACTTGCAGTCCCATTCTATGATTTACGGAAAATAAGTACTTTTGTGTAGATAGGCATAAGATTGGATTTTTACAGTTCACTGCAGTTGGAGCCTTCTGTGTTTCCAATGGAAACTCTGAAAGTCTTCCACATTCAGGGCTACAGGGATGGCACAGAAATACAAATCAGCAGATGAGTGGTGTGCTTGTGACAACATTATGCCTGCCCACTGCATCTCAAGAAGATTCTGTACATCTCAAATTGTAGAAAAATGCAACTAAAATGCTCAAGTAACTGGAGAACTTCCCTGTGAAGAAAGGTTACATTTGGGGCTCCTTTGCTTAGAATAAAAAGTGAGGTGTGGTGGGAATAATAGAGGTGAATAGAATGATGTAATGTGAACCGGAAGAAAATTACCCAGGGCATTCAATGAGGCTGAATGGTGGGCTATTCAGGATTGATAAAAGAAGGTATTTCTTCACAAACACATAGAAGTTCGCTCCTGGAAAATGTAGTGGCGGCTACCAACCTGGATGATTTAAGAGGAATTAGAGAAATTCATAGAGCAACTATTCTATCAGTGGTTCTCCAAGGATTCAGGCAGAAATTTCTTCCCATCCTTGGCTATCTGAGCTTTTTGACTGGAGATCCCAGAGTTGAACTTGGGACCTCTTCACATAAAACATTTCTATTATTTATTAGATTTCTAACCCACTCCATTAGCCACATGACTCCCTGGGCAGGTTACAACAAAGCGTACTCTGCCACTGAACTATGGCTCCTCCCGCTGCATTTACTGCATTTATAAATTAATACATTACTTCCAAAAGGAGCCTGTGTGAGCATGTGAATCTTTCATTGAGGACAGCCAGGTACTCCCCTCAGCCATTGATCTGGGAAGAGTACACAGACAATGCCAATCCTGTGGCAATTCCTGGCAGCCAGGCATTCCTATATGAATTCTGTTACTAGCTGAGCACTGTCTGTGAGCTATGGGTATAAACAGCCCAGTCCCATAGATTATGCTGATCACAGATGCAGTGCATGAGGCCTACCAGGACATTGCTAAATGCTATGATTCCCTCACCTGAAGAGTATTTTACAGTATTTCTCCTGCATTTGGGGACACAACTGCACCAGGGACTCAAGTGACACTGGCCACCTTGCTTCCACTGAGAGGATTCTTAGACAGTGTGCCTCAGTGTGCATTTCTTGCCCCTAGAGAACCCAGTAATATATGGGATTTCTAAGCTAACATTTTGTTGTATGTGTATAGCCATCTTCATGCATGTACCTTGTTCGTAGCAGTTGTGAGTGCGTGAACAGGGAAGAATAATTTTTCCCTACCTAAACTGAGACGTATGTCTTTTGGATGTCAACTGGAGACATAGTACCATTTCAGGCCATAGGTTCTGCTGTGTAACTTGGGTTGCAGAGGGGCAAAACTTTAGCACAGGGCGTGCTTCTCAAAGAAGAAAGACAGGAAGAGACCAGCCTTGCAGGAAGCTCAAAGTGAGGCTGAGGGCCAGAGAGGGTGATTTGTATATTGCTCTAATAAGGAACAGATAAAGACTGAGCCTTAAGGAGGAGTTTACTTGGGGCTTGGTTCCACACCTCTACACTGACAGGACCACTATTTCTTAAAGGGGCCCAGCATATTTTTTAGCAGTTTCAAGCTACAACATTGGAGGGATTGTGATATGTAAGTGTGGTCATGACTCCACAGATGGCAAGGCAACTTCCCCTGGATGCAGGAGAGCCAACCCTTGGGCTCCTTCTGGGGAACTAGACTCTGGGGATGTGGAAATCTTGTTACACCTTTCCATGTCTGAATCTTCTTTCTAACTCTTGAGCCTCCTTTGAGGATAAGGATTCAGGGTACTAGTCCATGACAGGTATCCATTTAAAATGGAGGAAGGTGCTGCAACTGGGGGACACTGCTGATATCTAGTGACAGTGTGGTGCCAGGTACTTGGGCACATTTTGATTCATATCTTTATTGCAGTTATTTCTGTTTTGTCTTTTAACAAGGGGTGAACACAATGGGATCTTGCAACAGAGCAACTACAAATTGAAACACTTTTGGCATCATAGTAACAAAACCTACTGAAGACCTAGCACAAAGTAATTTGTATTTTTTTTTTTTCTGTAACAGACTGAATAGCATTTGTTCCTGGAAACTTTTTTATTTTCTTCTAAATCGTGCATACTGTGTTAATCTTTGAAGTTATATGCAACTTCCAGGGAGCTCAGATTATTCCCTGAGCTTAATCCAGTGAGGTTTCTCAGCCAATATTTTACAAAATTTCTTACATAGATTAATAAGATAATTTTAGATCATTATCTTGAAGAGAGAGAATCTGGGTGTTTTATTGTTCCTTTGATGTAATCAGTTTTTTCAGTAAAGTAAGCTTTGTTGCAATGTCAGACTATTGACTGACTATTGAATTTAAGTGATACATGGTGAGCTGTGCATAAATGCAATGAACACTTGTTCAGGAGCAGGCGTTGGCTTTTTTCTTGGTAGCATTTGAATAACTGAACTTCCTGGAAATAGAGAATAGGATCTTTTTAATTATCTGGGTTTACACAAATGGACTCCTTCATGGATCACTGCCTTGTCGTGGCGAAGGGGCTTGTGTAGCTCAATGAAGCTATGAGCTATGCTGTGCAGGGTCACCCAAGATGGACAGGTCATAGCAGAGAGCTCTGACAAAACGTGACTCACTGGAGAAGGAAATGGCAACCCACTCCAGTATCTGCCATGAAAACCTCATGGGCAGTACCAAAAGGCAAAGAGATATGACACCGTAAAATGAGCCCCTCAGGTCGGAAGGTGTCCAATATGCTACTGGGGAAGAGCGGAGGGCTAGTACTAGTAGTGCCAGAAAGAATGAAGTGACTGGGTCAACGCCAAAAGGACACTCAGTTGCTGATGTATCTGGTGGTGAAAGGAGAGTCCAATGCTGCAAAGTTCTATACTCCATAGAAACCTGGAATGTAAGATCCATGAATCGAGGCAAGCTGAATGTGGTCAAACAAGAGATGACAAGACTGAACATCGACATCTTAGAATCAGAGAACTAAAATGGACAGGAGTGGGTGAATTTAATTCAGATGACCATCAGGTATACTACTGCGGGCAAGAATCCCTCAGAAGAAATGGAGTAGCCTTCATAGTCAATAAAAGAGTAGGAAAAGCAGTACTGGGATACAATCTCCAAAATGACAGAATGATCTCAGTTCAAATCCAAGGCAAACCATTCAACATCACAGTAGTCCAAGTCTATGCCCCAACCACTGGTGCTGAAGAGACTGAAGTTGACCAGTTCTATGAAGGCCTACAACACCTTCTAGAATTAACTCCAAAAAATGATGTCCTGATCATCATGCGGGATTGGAATGCTAAAGTAGGAAGCCAAAAGATAACCGGAATAACAGGCAAGTTTGGCCTTGGAGTACAAAATGAAGCAGGGCACAGGCTGGTAGAATTTTGTCAAGAGAATACAATGGTCATAGCAAACACTCTTTTCCAACAACCCTACAGATGACTCTACACATGAACATCACCAGACGGTCAACACAGAAATCAGACTGACTATGTACTGTGCAGCCAAAGATGGAGAAGCTCTATACAGTCAGTAAAAACTAGACCAGGACTGACTGTGGCTCAGATCATGAGCCTCTGGTTGCAAAATTTAGGCTTAAGTTGAAGAAAGTAGGGAAAAGCACTAGGCCACTCAGGTATGACCTAAATCATATCCCTGATGAATATACAGTAGAGGTGACAAATAGATTTAAGGAATTAGATCTGACAGACAGAGTGCCTGAAGAACTATGAACGGAGGTTCGCAACATTGTACAAGAGGCAGCAACTAAAACCATCCCCCCCCAAAAAAAAAAGAAATGCAAGAAAGCAAAATGGCTGTCTGAGGAAGCTTTACAAATAGCTGAGGAAAGAAGGGAAGCGAAAGGCAAGGAAGAAAGAGAAAGATACAAACAATTGAATGCAGAATTCCAGAGAATAGCTAGAAGAGATAAGAATGCCTTCTTAACTGAACAGTGCAAAGAAATAAAAGAAAACAATAGAATAGGGAGGACCAGAGATCTCTTCAAGAAAATTGGAGATATGAAGGGAACATTTCACGCAAAGATGGGCATGATAAAGGACCAAAATGGCAGGGACCTAACAGGCAGACGAGATTAAGAAGAGGTGGCAAGATTACACAGAAGAACTATATAAGAAAGAGCTTAATGTCCCTGATAACCACAATGGGGTGGTCACTGACCTCGAGCCAGACATCCTGGAATGTGAAGTCAAATGGGCCTTAGGAAGTCTGAGCAACAACAAAGCTAGTGGAGGCGACAGTATTCCAGTTGAGCTATTCAAAATCCTAAAAGAGGATGCAGTAAAAGTGCTACACTCAATATGCCAGCAAATTTGGAAATCTCAACAGTGGCCACAGGATTGGAAAAGGTCAGTTTAACATTCCAATCCCAAAGAAGGGCAATGCGAAAGAATGTTCAAACTACAGCACCATTGCACTCATTTCACATGCTAGCAAAGTTATGTTCAAAATCCTACAAGCTAGGCTCCAGCAGTATGTGGACTGAGAACTACCAGAAGTACAGGCAGGATTTCGAAGAGGAAGAGGAACTAGAGATCAAATTGCCAACATACACTGGATCATGGAGAAAGCTAGGGAGTTCCAGAAAAACATCGACTTCTGCTTCATTGACTATGCTAAAGCCTTTGATTGTGTGGATCACAACAAACTGTGGCAAGTTCTTAAAGAGATGGGAGTACCACTGATTGGTTCAAAATTGAGAAAGGAGTTCGGCAAGGCTATATACTGTCGCCGTGCCTATTTAACTTATATGCAGAGCACATCATGAGAAAGGCAGGGCTAGATGAATCACCAGTTGGAATTAAGATTGCTGGGAGAAATATCAACAACCTCAGATATGCAGATGATACCACTCTCATGGCAGAAAGTGAACAGGAACCAAAGAGCCTATTGATGCGGGTGAAGGAGGAGAGCGCAAAAGTTGGCTTGAAACTCAACATTAAGAAAACTAAGATCATGGCATCCGGTCCTCTCCTTCCTGGCAAATAGATGGGGAAGAAATGGAGGAAGTGACAGATTTTATTTTCCTGGGCTCCAAGATCACCGCAGATGGGGACTGCAGCCAAGAAATTAAAAGACGCTTGCTCCTGGGGAGGAAAGCTATGGCAAATCTAGACAGCATACTAAAAAGCAGAGACATCACCCTGCCAACAAAAGTGCGCATAGTCAAAGCTATGGTTTTCCTAGTTGTAATGTATGGCTGTGAAAGCTGGATCATAAGGAAGGTGGAGCACCGAAGAACTGAGGCCCTTGCATTGTGGTGCTGGAGGAGACTCCTGTGAGTCCCTCAGACCGCAAGACGCTCAAACCGGTCAGTCCTAGAGGAGATCAACCCTGACTGCTCTTTAGAAGGCCAGATCCTGAAGATGAAACTCAAATGCTTTGGCCACCTAATGAGAAGGAAGGACTCCCTGGAGAAGAGTCTAATGCTGGGAACAACAGATGGCAAAAGAAGAAGGGGACGGCAGAGGATGAGGTGGCTAGATGGAGTCACTGAAGCAGTTGGTGTGAGCTTGAGTGGACTCCGGGGGACAGTGGAGGACAGGAAGGCCTGGAGGAATGTTGTCCATGGGGTCGCGATGTGTTGGACACGACTTCGCGACTAACAACGCACAAATGGTTGGTGTTCAATGTGGGTAAGTGCAAGGTCCTGCATTTGGGGCATAGGAATGGGTGTCATAAATACAGAATAGGGGACAAGTGGCTGGAGAGCAGCACTTGCAAAAGGGACCTCGGGGTACTGGTTGACTGCAGGCTGAACATGAGTCAGCAGTGTGATGCGGTGGTCAAGAGGGCAACTGCCACCCTTGATTGCATAGCCGGAAGTGTGGCTTCTAGATCGAGAGAGGTATTACTATCACTCTATACAAAGGGTGCACCCGCAACTGGAGTACTGTGCTCAGTTTTGGGCCCCTCATTACAGGAAGGATATAGCCAGGTTAGAGTCGTTGCAGCGTAGGGCTACAGTGTTGGTGGCCAGATTGCAGGGAAAGCCATATGAGGCGAGACTGAGGGAACTGGGTCTCTTCAGCCTGGAGAAGAGAAGACTCTGCTGGGATCTGTTGGTGACATATAGGTATGTGAGGGAGTGTCACAGAGAGGTGGGTGTTAACCTGTTCTCCCCTGCAGAAGAGGGCAGGATGCACTACAATGGAGCCAAACTCAGGTACCAAGGTTCAATTTGGATGCCAGGAAGTAATTCTTGACAGTTAGGACCCCGAGGGTATGGCATGGGCTTCCATGGGAGGTGGTTGAGACCCCATTGGTGAGCGTGTTCAAGGATAGACTAGACATGCATATGGTAGACTAAAGTGTAGCCAGCTAGAACCAAGGGTCAGACTAGATGACCCAAGAGATCCCTTCTGACTAGCTATGTTTCTGTGTTTCTAAATGGATTTTCAAATGCTTATTGAAACTTTTTCTGACTTTATCAGCACTCTGGGCAGTGCTGTTAATGGCTTACCTGCAATGTGGCTGCCCACAAACCCCCAAATTTGGAGGTTTACAAGCATTCAAATGGGTGCAGGAGCAGTGAGGGAGCAAGGATTACTTTCATGCCTCTCCACCCCACCCTGCCAAAGACAGAATTGACTGATTTCAGCAGCATTTGTCTTTTGTCATGCTTGCAAGGAGGAGGAGCTGAGACACCCAGAGAATTCTTCATATTCCAGCAAGCCTGACTCCTTCCCTCCCAGCTTCCTGGAACAGCCCCTCTGTGTCAGTACTGTGAACAAACAGATAACCTCAAAGCAAAGGCAGACTTAATTTAAAATGGAAGTCACCTTCCTCTGCTTCTAGGTGAGCCTGTCTTCACCCCAGTTTTGCAACTGAAATGAGAAACTTTCATACCAATGAGTCTTACCTGGGCTCAGCTATCAGTGTAGCCCAACCTTTACTTCATGCTTCCTACAGGCTATTCCCCCCACCCAGATACGGATGTGTTTTATCTGTTAACTGGCTGCTCTAATTGTTGCAAAGATTTGGACAGGGAAGGTTTCTTGGGGTGCTTCCAACTGAGGCATTTATTCTGTGATTGACCTGTGTCATTCACAGATTTTTACAGGCGATCCAGACCACATTGTCTTTGATTTGTAACCTTCTGGTTCTTTTCCAGTGTTTCTTCCACCATCATTCTTACCAGAAAAAAAGCCCTGTTTTGGAGAAAAGATGGAATAGCTGCATAATGCCTTTTGATTGCCAGCGTTAGGAGCTCTCAATCTGGAAGCACCCCACTGATGTGGAATCAACTGGCAATGCGCAGAAGCAGCTATTTTGGGACTTGGGCTTAGAGAGGGAAGCTACTTTTGGACTGGACACATTGAGGATTCAGTCATTATGGAACCTGTAATCTGATGAGAGTTGCTTAACTCATACACTGTTTCCCTGGATTGTGGCTCATCAGAGTAATTATCTGCGGACTTGGGTGTTTTGAGTGCTCTTCAGGCCCATCTGTTTGCTTAGGGGGAATGGATGTGGTCTGAGCCTTCCTCACTTTGGTGCCTTTCAGATATCCTTTCATTCTGCCCAGGACTACGTTTCCCATGTAGCATCTTTAAGCACTACATCTCAAGGCTGTCTTTTAAATTAAAGAGCAGCTTGAGTTGTTCAATGTAAAGAGCTGCTCTGACCAAAACCAAGGGGAAAGCAGCAAATGTAAGGATGTACTGAACACATTCACATTGTACCATGATTATGTGGAGCGGGGCAGTGGCAGATAGGAAAGCTGATCAGTAGAAAAGTAACGTTAAGCTGACTATTTTTGTCAAAAGATTCTATTGGAGGAAATATCTTTTATGAATTCAAAAAGATACATTTTCTTTTGTTATAAATCAGGAATAATTATGGGTGTTTTTTAAGTCAGGAGAAAGGACGGGGAAAGAATCAATCAACAGCAATATTCTCATAGGTCCACACAAGGCACCAGGTGCAAATCTCTAATTAATATGTCAGCAGTGTGAGGAAAAAACACATCTGAATCTTATTTAAATTAGGTTACTCTGTGTGTTGAACATCTATGTGAAGCAGTGAAAGCGCTGACAGTGTAGAAGAGGATGCATCGCTTTGCACTCACAGTTAACCAATACAACCCCTGCAAGCAGATGGAGATGGTTGGATGTTGCACTCACCAGATTTGATTCCACAGCTGGGGCACATTTAAACATGATTGTAGGTTAAGCCTTTGGGCAATATTTTCCATGATACAACAATCTACAGGGAGTTCAGGGTGGCAGACATATCCATAGTATAGAAGAGACATTTGTTTGGCCTTCATGCATTTTTAAGAGGCCGGAAATAACCAGCCACCGAGATGAAAAGAGATGCAGCTGTGATTTTCTTAGAGGGAGAAGAAGGAAGTGGAAGGGTAGAGCCCATGGTCCTAGAAGGGTTGGCACAGCGGCATGATATACGTAAGGGGATGGGCATGTGATGTGGACTGTGCAGGAGAAGAGCTAAACCAGCACACAGACAAGTGGCAGGGAACCAGGGGATGTTTTCAGGATTGACGTTACTCTACAGTGGGAATCGAGGAGTCGTACTGGCTCTTGCAGGCATCCAGTTTCTTTCTTGTGCTGTTGTGTGTTTGTTGTACTGGTAGCATTCACACATGATAAAAACAGCATGAGGAAGCCAGGTGCCTTCAGTGTCTTGGGTGAAATGTTTACAGGAGTTCTCTTTGTGACACCTAAATGTGTTAAATGTTACCATCTTCCAGGGACTCTTTCAGGCTTTCCTGTGGAGTATTTCCAGAAATAGTGACTTGAACCCGAACAAATGGTTTGTATATGTTGGCAATGCTGCTGATACTGTAATGCCACCTTGTGTCTGTGTAATGGGATGCACAGAAAGGTTGAGAAAGAACACCCACGGGAGAAGAGACCCCCCCCCCCCAAAGGAATCGATCTTAATTCTGTAAAGAATCTGGAAGCAGATGCTTTGGTAACATGGTGGGTTGAAAGCGTCATGTGAAGAAGCCATACATATAGGGTTGTAGCCTGGATCATTTCAAGTCTTTTGAAGGCCTTTCCCTCAGTTTCTCTTTGCTGCCTACAAGATAGATAGATAGATAGATAGATAGATAGATAGATAGATAGATAGATATAAAATGGATGTCACTTACGCACTTCTCTTTAAAACAGTTAGCAGATCTCAGACATGCTGGGTGGTTGGTTTGGGATTATAAAGCTGAGCAAAGTGAAGGTTATCTTAGCTGCATCTGCATGGGAGGGAACTACCTGTGCAGGGCACATATGTGAGATGCAGCACGGAAGATCACAGGCCTTGCTTTGCTGCTGCTCATGTTTGCTGAGTGGAGAGGCAGGGAAGTGGTGGAGGCTGACCCTTCATTGCCACATGGCTTTAAAGAGATTGGGCATGCCAAATATATGCGCCTAACTTCATGAAAATACCCCACATAGGGTCATTACAGCCTGTGAAAAAACAGCAGACTCATTCTGAGTCCGATGACACTTCAACGGAGGCTAAACTGAATGATTCCTCAAGCATTTTTCCACCAACCCTGTGAGGCTGCAGTTCTGAAAAAAGACTGCTGGAATGGATCAAACTGGCTGGTCACATTTAGTTTGGTCACCTCTAGAGCTGTGAATGAGAGGCCTTCCTCCATTGTATGGACTGAGTCTGGGTAACAAATAAAGAAAACAGGTGACTTATCAACCCATCTGTACTGGTACTGGGTTTGAAAAGGAGGCAGAGATCTGACTTTGCTCTTTGTTGGAAATCCTGTGATGCTCTTCATCCCCTATCCATTTGATGGGAAGCAAGAATCTGTTGCAGAGTTAATGCTGTGACCTGTCTCATTTATGCTTAGTTTTTGTATACATCTCTTTGTGTAAATAAGCGTCATCTCACAGAAGTGTCATAAACCCCTTCCTTGGAAGCTGAGTGAGTATTGGAACTCCTGAAAATTCACATAGTTCAGAAGCAGGCTGCATGTGTGTAAGAAGACTTCCTCTTTTGGTTTACAGGCCACATAAGAACATCCCTGAACATAATTGCTTGCCTGAGAAGCTGATGGCAAGTATTAGAACAACATTCTGTCTCATTAGGCAGACATTTTGCCCTTTCTGAAGTCAGTAAAACTCACAAGATGTGACCTTCCAAATACTGTATTTGATTCCTGTACTAGGCTGTGCTTGTCCAGAGGGCGGTTATGTAGCTCAGCTCCTCTTTTGGTGCTAAAGGAGCAGAAGTGTTTATTTCTCTAGCAGCTGAATTGGGCACATCTGCCCTTCTCTGCCGCCTGATCGCCTTTTGGGATTGTGTCATGTTTCATCCTGAGCGACTGCTGAACCTTCCTGAGAATGTCATCGTATGTAGCCTTTGCAAGGGAATTGCTCTTTAGTGTAAACAAAAGCAGCTAACTGGAATTACCAGTAAGTCTGATTCTTTTCCCAGTCAGTGCAATAGTTGCGGGAATCTTCTCACGGGGCTTGTTCTTGCAAAATTGTGACAGGCATGGGATTTCCAGTGACTATGCTCTGTTCCTTTCCTGTTTTCTGGAAATATTCTGTATGATGTGACCAAGAAGAGAGTGCATGCTTTTTCTGTGGCTCATGCCCACTGTTTTTCTTTGTCCTGATCTCTAATACAATGTAAAGAAGGGGCTTATGCATTTCTGACTAGGGATGATGCTTTATTGTGCAATTATCCTCCTCAAACTCAGAAGTTTATTGGTGGGGAGTGAGTAGGTGGCAGATGTCATCTCTGAAATGCTCCTGTTTTTTCCTACTCTTTCTTTCATCTTTTTTTCTATGAGAGATCCCAAAAACCGGTTAAAGAGGCAAAGACAGAACAGCTGCATAATACCTACTAATTGGTAGCATCAGGAAGTATCCCTGAACCTGAGCATTCTTTAAAGATGGAGACTTGGATAGGCAATCAAACTCGGAGTTTTATCAATCTCTTCAATTTCTACCATTGCTAGACTGACTACCCCACCCCCAGAATAATAGTTACCTTTTCCATTGTCCACAATAGTTTCCTCTTTAGTCTGTTAGGCATTTGGAGTCTCTCAATTTCTTGTATAAAACTAGAATATCAATTATCAGCAAAATGTAGCACAAGGAGTGTTTAATCAAAGATAAGCACAGAGGAGGCAACCCGTATTCTGCAGTTTTGGGAGCAGAAGAGGCAAATTTGGAAGGTAAGGCAAAGTTCAGTGCTTCTTTCTTGGCTGCTACTAGGAGTGGCACTAGGTACTAAAATGATCCTGGGTTCAGGCTTGCAGGAAAAATGGTGCAAATTTGCATATGCTAATTTATATATGTTGTAAAGTCTCTCTGTGTGTATTATGTATGTCTGTGTCTTTAAAGGACTCTGGCTCCTAAGGACACCCTAATTTCTAAAAAGGGATGTATGGACAGTGGAGAAGAGGGCAATAATTACAGAAAAAAAAATCAGGCAGAAAGATTTGGTGCAGGGGCAACAGAAGGTGAAGCACATTTGGGTAAAAAGGCAGTGGGATCAGATTCAGCAGAGGTCATCGAGGTCCCTGTACCTTCATTTCAGCAAGTGCCCATGGCCAGCAGTGTTGTGGGCAGATGCCCTCTCAGTGATTTGGGACTCCAGTCCTATTGGATCAGTTCTGAGCACTGCCTCTGGCTGCCATTTTGTTTCTTCTAAAATGCCTTTGAAAATGACAATGGGCGCAGTGCTGTTCCAAGAGGATTTGCAGGTGCCAGGCGACACAGAAGCTGTCAGCCAAAGTATGGGAACAACACTAGCAACTTTGGACCACATCCTCAATATTCCTGTTGCCCAAAATCACCAAACTTCCTTACTCTTTTGCAGCCTGCAAATGGCAGGAACATTCTGCAGGATGGATTTGGCTCAACATAGCGATACTGGATTTGTTAACTAGGGAAGCTGTTAAAATAGCCAAAGAAAACACTCCCAAGAGTTAGCTTTTATTAATTAGTTATGGCAGGTATTTTTATACCACCCATCAGTCATATTTCCAGATCAGTTTACAAGAACAAAAAATCAAAATGTAGGTGGATAAAAACTGAAAGGGCACAAAATCACAAAAGCAGGATAAATGAGTCAGAATGTTTAAACTTAACTTTAAATATAATTAGGGTGCAATCCTATTCAAGTTTAGAAGGGGGAAAAAGACATACAGCTTTTACAGGGATTGCAAGCATAGCTGGGTGGGGCATGCTGGGAGCTGCAGGCCTTTTTTCTGCCTAAACTTGCATTGGATTGTGTCTTTTAAGAGAAAAATGCTGTTGCTTGCATCCCATCAATGGTAAGAACATCACCCCACTCGAGTGTACAAATATTTTGCAGATCATTGCCCCTACCCCCAACATTAGGAAAATGCCCTCACAAGTTCATTGCCTATGGTGGTGAATCAGGATAGTGTCTTTGGCGTGAGTGTGATTACTCCCCCAAAACAGATGTCTAACATTCAGTCTGGAATGCCAGGCTTGCCAAATCTGAACCATGGTCACTGCTTAAAAGTCCAATGAAGGGATATATTAAAAATTATGGAGGTGTTCACCACTGTAGATTTTTTAAAAGCACAATTATAATTATATATGCTATTTTGGCGAGTTCACATTATAGGTACTAGATTATAGGGGTTGCAAGTAAAATTGCTTTGTTGAAACCTCTCCAAAGGCTAGTGATGCAATGTGTTGCATGTGCTACTGTCTGAAAATGAATACCCCTTAGTTTTAATTAGACTTTCACCCAGAGGTATGGATGAGAGCATAAGTCTATTAATCCTGCTAGCCAGAACTCAACTTGGAAAGTAAATAAAATGTTGCAAGCAGTTTGCATAAGTGAACTTTTGGTTGGGTTGAAATTGCTTTGGAACCGTTTTCCTTCCTTTTCTTGGCTACCCACTCAAAAGGCAAGCAGTGCAATTGGGCACGGTTAGGTAAATATGAAGACATACAATACAGCATTTTGTCTTTAAAAATGTTCCCATACATGCCCCTAATTGGGCCTTAGAGAAAATGTGAATAATACTCAGAGTTCTGAGCAACTGGCTAATACTCTTTGAGAATTATTATCCCAACGTTTGTTTAGAGGTAGGAAGATATGGCAGGAGATGAAATATCTGGGTAGTGGCTAGCAAACTAATCAGTCTGTAAGAAATTTATCTTTTCCATCCCAAAAGGTGGCACTCAAATTCGATATTCATGATTGATTTTCTAAGTAGCAAATCCAAATTCAGATGATGAATACTGTTTTCACTGTTTGACTTACTTAATATAGAGAATTGTGTGGCAAAGAATTCTCCATTTTGGCCCCTTTGGAGCCTAATGATGTAAGCCTATTCCCTGGTGCCAGTAGCTCAGCTAGAAACCAGGTGGGTCAGTTCTTCCACCTGAACTGTATGGCTGAGTGAGGATATAAACCCAGCTTGCCCCTTGTGCAAGTCTAACACTTTATCCACTATGTCACATTAGCTCCTATGCAGAGATGATACGCTCCAGGGCAATGTGCATCCACTTATACCAGCCTTTCCCTAATTTGGACTGTAACTACTATTGTCCCAGACCTGGGGCCCTGATGGGAGCTGCAGTCCAAAACTTTTGGAGGGTACCATGTTGGGGAATACTGATCTATACTTTGTAAAATAAACACATATAGCTGTAAATGGAATTATAACTCAAGCAAAAGGAATCCCCCTGCATAGATATATGCATCTACTGCCTATTAATCAAGCATAATTCTAAGTAGTACAAGGTGTCAAAAGCATTAAAAATAAAACAAACTAGAAATCAGCACAGATCCAATACCTTGAGGAAATGATCTCATTGCCACTCTACACATCAGTCACAAAGCATATTACATGCATATCTGTAGCACATAGTTAAGGAACATTTTATAAAATGGGAATTTTCCTAGCCTGTCTTTAGAGGACAAGTTACCCATTTTACAGATAAAGTACACTTGCAACATTTAATTTTCCATCTATTTCTATTTTTTTTCTGCTACCCTGGCAGAACTAAATGGTCATATACTGAGACCCCAGGTAATAATAATGAAATAGTTTGGGACCATACTTTAAAATAGGTGTGGGTTCCTGAGTTCTGAGGGCTAATTCTCCATCCCCCAGGGGCTGCACTTGGCCAAGCCACCAAATTAATTCCTAAATTAGGTGGCATGGTAGGAGGGTAAAATCTCACATATTTTCCTTTACGTGTAGACATGCAGGGAGTGTTTTAAAGAAAAATCATGTTCCCCGGACACTTCTGGGAGCACAATTTTGCTTTAAAATAGGCATTTCCTATATGCCTTGTTTAAAAGGGAAGTGGGTAGCTTTTTCCATCACTGCTGCTTTATCACCAAATTTTGGCAGCAAATTCAAAAATGAGGCACCAGGAAGGACCAGAAAATTATCTGGGGCTTTCATGTCCCCCACAAGGCACATATTGCCCATCCAGCTTTAAAATAGCTATGTGGACTTATGTGCTTTAACCTTCCTCCCAAATTCCGCCCCTGTAAATAGCAGCGTAAGGAAACAAGTGATTCATAGAAATGATATACAAATCAGACATCACTTCTGAGTTTTGGTTTATAACCTGAACAGGGAAGGTGATGGTGATTGTGGGAAAGATGGGGGACTCCACATACTGCAAAAAATATAGAAGGATTTTGCCCTTTGAGGCTTTAACTGTGAACCTTGGACTTCAGTCCAGCTATTGTGGGTAGGTTTATTCAGGGTGACAAGAGGTTGGACATCATGCCCAAGGAAGGGAAACAAAGCCAGTGCTGGGGGGAAAAGTGGGAGGAACTTTTGCTTCATGTCCTGCCTGTGATCTCCCCAGAGCCATCTTGTTAGCCACTGTGAGAAACAGGTGGGCCTTCATTTGGTCTAGAACATATTAGATTTGCTACTATTTTTCAGGAATACTTTAAAAGCATAGGCTACTTCTTTGGTGTTATGTCTCTCGCATGGAATGTGTACTCAAAACACCACATAGATAAATGCTCTTGCTCAGTTTCCATTATTTGGCTTAGAAGTGGCTGAAGCTGGAGTTAATGTGGGTTCTGCCTGTTGATACTTTTCTATCCTGGCAGCATATGTTGCTTTGTACATTCTGTGCATGTTTCCTTAGAATATGACTCTTAGTGCAATAAGACTTTCTCCCAAGTATATTGTTTTACTGTATAACCTTGTACACATTGCTCCAAAGCAAGTCCTATTGAATTCAGTGGGTCCTGCTCTCAGAGAAATAGATATCATTAGCTTTCCCTGAAGTGCTAAGAATTCTTTTTCAGTGACAACCAATAAGCCCCACCTGCCTGCTTGTCCCATCACCTACAACAAACTGCAATTTGGGAAGGCAGAAAGGAGCAGTAAGATGGGTCAGACCTGTGTATGTGAAATGCTAGTCTGTAAAATATTAGTGTTCAAACTCAAGCTATCTTTCAGGTTTATCAGGATGTATTTTATTTTGCTATTTTAATCATTCACCCTGGAAGAATAGCATTTTTAATAAATAAAGTTGGCATAGAGCATAGATAAACCTGACACCTCTAACAGAATCTAGTATTGCTTCTGTTTTCTCTTTACCTCACCCTTTTGATGCAGCTTTTTTTTTTTTTTTTTAAGACTTTAGGTCTGGAAAAGGGCTTTAATATTTTCTTGTATTTTGTCATTGTCTTGGAGATCCTGAAGTATGTCATGGGTTCATGTTCATATTGTTTTTTTGTTCAGTTTATGGATATGAGAAACATAAAAACAAATTTAAGTATCACATGAAAACATGGCCTAAGGACTCTTGTTATTCAAGTCTGAATGGTTTACTGTGCTGTGATTATCACTACTACTTTTCCTTCCTCTGTCATATGTGGAAAGCTAGGAATTCAAATGATAAATAAGCAGGGCTCAGTTTAAGAAGTAGAATCTGTTTTTGAGCTCTATTCCTGCCACTTTCAATCAAAACATAGAGGGATGGTCTTATTTGTCAAGACAGATGAGATGCTTTTTGGAGAAATTAAGTTTTCCTGATTTGGATTTTGCGATAAAATCAGAACTGAATTTGATCTTCTGGCATTGTTGTTTGAGTTGCACAATCCCACATTGGATTGCTTTCTAGATTCACTGATTGCATCATTCTTCATACGTACAAACAGTGAATCTCTAGGGAGATGCTGAATACTCTTTCCTCCTTCAGCAGAGGTATAATCATGATATATGGAGAGGTGTCTATAAAGTTGAGGCTCCACAATGAAATATACTGTTTTTAAAGATGGCATTGAGATCTGAAGTTTGGCAGATTTGATGCTAAGATGCTGAAGAGTCTACCCAAGTGTGAACTATTTGTGATTTCTTCTACATCCTGAGAAACAGCTACAGCCTCCTTTTGTGAGCATCAGTTATGTTGAGAATCTCTTTTTAAAGACGATCTGGATTGCTCTAATTCCTGTCTCACTGTGGGATTGCATTTTATTCCAGGGTTCAGGAAAAACAGCCCAGCAGGAGGCCTAACACGGAAGCAGGAAAACAAGACATTTCATTGATCTCTGCATTGCATACCTCTGCCCGGCTCTGAGTTTTTGAAGTGGGCTTTACAAAAAGGGAAAGGAGCCCCAGACGCTCAACGGGAACGTCTAGTCATTTTCTCTCATCAGCACTCCTGACGCTATACAGTAAAAGCCGTTTCCAGGGATTACGCTGTTCATGCTCTTCTGCTTAGTAACAACCCATTTCCTCAGCCAGGAGACACTTATATGTGCACCTCTCTTAAGTGGCTGCTTTCTAGAGAACAGGTAAGCAAACATGAAAAGTATTTTTTCCTGAATGAATAACATAGTCTTAGCAGCAGTGTGCAAGGAGGTTGGCACAAGCACTTCCCATTTCTTGTCGGAACAGCTGTCTGTCAGTTGTGATTCACTGCCTGTAAACAGGCAGTGAGGTTATTTTTCTGGCATGCTTCATGTGATGCTGATTAAGTTGGGATAGCCATTCCAAAGAAAAATGTGCTGGTAATGTCTGCAGTATCTTCAAGCTTTTGAAGGTAAAAGCACAGGAGTTGGGAGGTGGAGGTGGACGGGGAGGGGGAGGAGGTGAGGAGAGTGTGCATCTCTACAATATGAAGGTTTAAAATTACCAAGTGTTGCAAGTGAAGCTTGATTAAAGCACCCAGATTAACTGAAGGTCAATTATATCCAGTGGGGTTAAAGAATTCAGACAGGAAGATGCAAACACTTTTGTGGTGGACCAAAAGCAAGACGTTATCAATATTTAGGCAGAAAAACAAATAGGAAGTCTGTGTGTGGGGGGGTCCCCAATGCAGTAACTGCATAGACTTACCATTTGCTGTTATCTGTGCTATTAACACTTAACTATTTGCTTTTTTGTAATTTTCTGTTTGGGAGGCTTCCTATACTATCTAGGAGGCCTGAAGGTCATAAGCACCTAAGCTTTCAGTTACTGAAATACACTAATTGATTCAAATAGACAGCCTAATTCAGATGTTTACATGTTTGGGGAAAATGCACTTGAACAAATGCCTCCGAGGGCTTTTTCACACACAATATTTGGTCTTTTGCAACTGTGCATGGGCTTCCATATGTGTGTCTATGAGGCAAAATGCACATTAGCCCATTGTTGTCACATGACAGTGCCAGGGGCACCATTTCAGAATACAATTAACAACAAAGAGAGATTTTATTGGTGTAGGAGTAAGAATCACAGCAAGATTACATAGTCTGCTCTTAGATATGTAACAGTAAAAAGGAAGGAAAAAGGATGTATGTAAAAATAATTTGTTGCAGATACTTTCTTATTCCCCATCCTAACTATGGCTATATTATCAGCATGGTTCAGTTACATTCTAAGGCTGCTAAGTGCCAGGAAAATAAATAATCCTGCCTTTAAACAAACAAACTCTGAGACAGTAGACAAAATTTGTGAGTATATATATAACTGCCAGACATTTGCTAGATTTTTTTTTCAGCAGAGCTGACAATTATTTAGTGAAAGCTGACACTATCATTTTCATTTAGTGTTGCTGATTGAATTCTTAGCCACACATGCACAGTAAGGGACACACAACTCATTATACAGAGGCATGTGTATTTAAACCCCAGTGGTTACTTATTTTACTGAGAAGCAGCAATACAAAGAGGTGTTTTGGGCCAAAGTAACAGAAGGAAAGGGGATGCTTAACTGGTCCCTTGGGATGAGTGGGTGCTTATTTATTGCCCAAAAGAAGGAAATGCATTCAAAACTGTATCATTTTTGTATTTTATTTGTATTTATTGGTTTAATTATTCACTCTCCAGAGAGTCCTATATAGGACTATTGGGGCAGTTTAGAAATTAAATAAATAAATAATAACAATAAGTTCCAGCTCACCATAGTGGGAAAGGCTGTAACAGGTGTCATGTGTGCCTTCTCAGTCTGCTGTCTGAGTCCAAGACCAAGCTCAAGGCCCCTGCTCTCCCTTGTTATGGATCTGTGTTCTAAGTGCAACATGAAGAGCACTTCCTTTGGAAGATGTCTTCCAACAGAGGGCTATCTTCTGACAGCCCTTCCAATAGAGAAGAAAGTCCATGGTCCCCGGTTCCCTCCCTTTGCTTTTCTGCTGCAGTTCATTCTCCGTGCCCTCGCCAGTCTGGAATTAAACATGGCCATGCTTCTAGATTCATAGTTTAAAGTAGGCTTGGTTACTTCAGACCTGGAAAACATGTCCTGTGAAATGATCACAGGGAAATATATATATGGCGATGGCTTTGTAGGCCTGAAGTTCTGCTTTCACTTGATGCACAAGGGAGAAGATGAAAGTGGATGTGTGGAACAGTGTTGTCCTTTGATCTTTGAATAACTGGGCCCATGAAGGCAGAGTGTCTCCAAATATGATTTTAAGAACATAAAGGTGCATGGCAGGGTTGCACCAAATGTTCATGTCATACACCATTCTCTTTAGCCAGAACCTGTATGATTCCCCATTTGCTTTCAGTGTCTGGTAATGAGAAGATACTAGTCAGAAGGGCTGTATGTTGCCTCCAGTAATAGAGGCAGCATGCCTCTGAATTCAGGTTGCTAACATGAGCAGGTGGGTGTTGTTGCATTCTTGTCCTGTTTGTGGGCTTCCCCAGCAACTGGTTGCCTACTGTGGGAAGAGAATGCTGGATCAGATAGGCCCTTGGCCCACATGATCCAACATATCCTTCACGTTTTGGGGTATATTGCTGCAAGGGTGAAGGTTCAATATATATTTTGCAAGATTTAGCCAAATTAAGGATATGATTATTAGCTAGAAGATTGGCAAATATATTGACAAATGCTACTACTCATGTGTAGATCCAAGGTCTGTTCTAAACTGCACTGCAGTACTATTTTTGTTTTGTCTGTTTGGAATATATTCAGTATCATGCTCCTACCATACTGAAGGCTTCACGGTAGATTGAAACCAGGTATTCTCTGTTCTTTTTCATTGTTTGTGTGGCTCATGCAGAGCAAATGCACATCTCCTGAGAGTACCTTCTACCTCTCTGCTTATATGTAGCAGCATCTTGCTATTGTAGGTGTGTCGACACCAAAGGAAGCAAGGGTATGATCAGTTCCAGCTATTTCCAGCTAGCTTTCAAACTCTTGGGAGCCATTATCAGCATATTTTGCTTGCTGCTCTAGCTGAAAGCAGCTCTGCAGGAAAACACCTAGGATCTGAAATGAATGCAGCTGGCCAGATTGGAGGAACATAATGACACGAGAGGGTTTGCTGATGTAACTTTAAGAAATGAATAACTAATGGGCACATCACTCATTCGTATGTATAACAACTTGATGTGTTCGTGCACTTTTGTTCTTTCCTTAAAGTCCATGTGAAGGAACAGAACTGTCCTCCATTTCTGTATTTAGTTGAGCTTAGGAAGTTACTGGGTGAATTGTGTGTGTGTGTGTGTGTGTGTGTGCGTGCACGTGCACGTGCACGTGCATGTACGCACTCGCATGCCTGTCAGTTTCATTGAACAGGCTAATAACTTAGAAATCATAGGTTTAGTTAGAATCTAGAGGCCAGCAAGTTGTGTTCAGAGGAGCAGGTGTTTGTAAAGTTTAATAGAGGGTCAGAGGAAGAAAAAAGGGGTAAAATTAAATTCATGAAAGTTAGTTTGCAGAAATGAACAATGAATCCTCTAGATTGATAGGATCTGAAAAATGGAAATACAAAATTTAGGAATTTTGGAGTACAGAAAAGAGTGAAGAAGCCCAACATTTCAGAGGAAACATCGAGTCAGCATTACTGGAACTGGAGAGTTGGAGTTGAGAGAACTGGACAATGACAGTGAGATTTTGCTTCTATAAGGGACCTGGATACAATAAAAACATAATCTAGTTAGGTTAGCTGGATGATTTTATTACCCCATTGCTCATATGTTTTTTGTGTGAAATATGTGTGATATTACAACTTTGGGTTATTCATCACAAGCCTAATGGCTAAGCTTGCACTCAACCTAGGGTAGATGCTTGAGATTCAGAGTGTTTCAAGTCTGGTTTGGTGAAGGCAGCAGGAAAAAACAAGAAGGTTTCTACCTGGTGTGTGCTGAAAAGACCACAGGAAGGGCAAGGCAAAAAGGACTTGGGATATCCTGTTTTGTCTGTCTGCCCTTCTACTCATGGAACATGAAGTTGCTGGTCCATGGCAATCCATAATTTAAAAACTATTATTTATTTAATAAATTTCTGTACCACTCAAGAGAGAAGCTCTTACGTGATGAAAAGTCACATTTCCTGAAACAATATTTGAGTAAAATATAAAATGGTCACTTCTTATGTAGGATGTTGATTAGTCAAACCAAAGATTCATCCAGATCACTACTTTGACTGATAGCAGCTTTTCAGAAGTTCAGACTGGAGTCTTTCTCAGCCCTATGTGAACCTGGGTCCTTTGGCATGCAACACATGTGCCAGACCACTGTGTCATGAATCTTCTGTAGTCTGCTGCAAGGATACATCACACATTATGTGTATATACTTTCAGCAGGTAATAGTAGCCAATCCCGGCCCAGTAGATTTATCTCCATCATGTATTGTGTCTAGGTATATACAAAAAATGTTTTAGTATACTTTAAAAAGCCATGAGTGAAATTACTCTAAGTGTGGTTGAATTTATTTCTTGATTCATGTTGGTCTTCTTTTCCATCTCTATGCTTAGATATCATCATCTCAAGCTGTGTTTTCCAAATACTTCCATTTACCAAGAAATGTAGCTGAACATTTCTTACTTGGGGATTTTTGCCACAATAAACCCAGCTATGGCGAGGGTAAGTAGAAAATATTTTGAACCATACTGTATACACTTGATTAACAGATTGGTGATGCTGGAAACTGCATAGAATGATACCATTTTTGTGAGTAAGAGGTAATGGAGACAGTGGTAGATTGTATAGCTCCTACTAGTTATTAGGATTCTTAGAAAGAAGTGTTGGACTTGGGTATGGACTTTGGAAGGAGTGCATAAGGTACTCCTTATGTTCCTAAGAAAGATATATTCAGGCTCTCTAAACATAGTTACATTATTTAAGTAATCTTGTATTCTTGCTTTGTAAGGTAAACACACAAGATTCTAAAAAAGCAACACTAGACCACGTAAGGCTGAAGTCCCTGCTTAGTGACAAAATGATGTTCACGGTATTAAGATAGCCATTTCACTGATGGGAAATGAGTTTAGGGCCTCTTTTCATAGTCAGTCTTCTGTGGTATTACTGTGAATGCATTTCCCATCTGTATTCACCATGACTTGCTGTCTGTCAGAGGGAATGGCCTGAAGGCAACAACCTTGCTGACACCAAAGTAGGTGCAGCTAGCGCTTGCATGGAGGACCCCATGTACTCTGGTTTGCATTCCCTAATCCAAGAAATACTTTTAAACTTGTGTGCTTGCATCCTGTACCAGACCCATTTGTGTGTGTGTGTGTGTGGGGGGGGGGGGCTCCTCTGAATACATTATCACAATGTACTGTGTACCGGTAACATGCACAGACTATGCTTGGTTGGAGGTCACCTGCTTCTGCCTTAAAGACTTAATAGATTTATGTACTGCACAGGGTTTGGTTTGGTTTGGTTTTTTACTGTGATCCACTTCAGGACAGAGAATAGAGGGAGACAGTACCCAAAGCATCTATATATCCACACACATTTTCAAGAGTCCCTTCATAAATGGTAGTATTCTTGGTACTCACCCTTCTCCTAGGATGACCAAAAGGAAGGGCCTGGGTTTCTGTGAACTTCAGGAAAGTTTAAAGAAAAGATCTGTGGGAAGTAAGAAGGCTCTTTTACTACTAATGACTTAGGAAAAGCATGTCCCCCACACCATCTCTTGTCAGGCGCTTGGCTGGCTGTTGCTCATGGCTGTTAGCCATAGTGGCTAAATGGAAATGTCCATTTCCAAGCAGTGTGTCTGAGCCCTAGATGCAGAAAATGACCAGCAGGAAATGGCCATCTCTTTCCTGCCAGAGTTGTGGGTCTGCAGAAGCCCCTGTTGAGCAATAGTTGCTAGATTTGTTGAACCCTTTTCATTATCATCAGGGAATGTCTTGATGCCTATCCGGATTAAGCTCTGTTCTGGAGAAGATGGTGGGGATGAACCTGAAAGCTGGCTGGCCACAAAAAGCAGCTTGAAAGCTGGATCCTCAGCATTAGTCTGGCTTGTGTTGAGGGTCTATATAGAAGCTCTTTCTGGCTGTCCTCCAGCCCTGATACACACAGGTGTCCACAAGGGATTTCTCTTCTCCTCAAGCTGGAAGGAAAGCTTCTCATGATAGGTGGACACTTAGTTGACAGTCCTGGGTTGCTATAAACTCTTCTTCTCTCGTGCTGGGGTGACAGTAGCACAAGCTGGAATCTAATTGTGGGCAAGCACCGCTTAGAACGCATCTGCACATGCCTTTTGAAATCAAGCAAGGAGTAGCTGGTGTGCAGCATGCTGACCTAGTCCAGCTTTTGACCAGAGCATGCATATTTATTTATTTATTTATTTAAAGTTTTTATATGCCATCCCCTTGCTATATAGCCTCGGAATGGCTCACACAAATAAATAAATATAATACAAATACAGTTAAAACCTGGAAACACCCTGACTGCACAATTAAAACCTATAAATATTAAACGTTGTTAAAATAACGTTTGAATATAAAGGTCTTAGCCTGGCGCTGAAAAACAAATAACGACGGCGCCAGGCAGACCTCTCTGGGGAGCGCATTCCACAGATGGGGCGCTACCGCAGAGAAAGCCCTCCTCCGGGTACTTTGCTTCCTGATGTCTCTCACGGAGGGCTCCCAAAGGAGGGCCTCTGCTGCCGATCTCAAGGGACGGGAGGGCAAATATGGAAGCAGAGCACTACTCCTCTTTCTCCATGCAAGTGGAAAGTTCAAAGCAGCATTGAAAGTTGGCTTTGGAAGAGAGATCATGGGAGGCACATGTGTGCTATCTCTGTCTTAGGTTTGTTTATTTCTACACTTCTAGGTTGAGCAGTATCACAGGACATAATCAGAAGCATGTAGGCAGTTCCAGATTCACAGCAATGTTAGCAACTTGGAATCCTCCTGAATCAGCTGCTCTTCGGACTATAGTAATTCTCTGAAGTAACTGTTTCCTGCCTCTTTCTCGTCCCACTTTTCACTTAGAATCTGCCAGGCAAATGTGTTTCCTCAGTCCCATCTCTGAGCATGTAGGTTTGATTTTCTTACAGCAGTTCTGAATACTTCGAGGTTTATGCTACCTGCCTATCATCTTTGGGTTATATATTAAAAACACTTAGGTGTGATGTTGGAGTTTTTTCATTACTGAGGACTAGTTTGATGTAGCGTACACTAATGCTGGCTTTTGAAGTAGAAGATTCTCAGCTGAGCTGTCAAGTTTACTTTGAGTCGGCCACTCTCTTAGCTTAATTTACCTGAATATGTCATTGTAAGGAAAAATAACGTAAGTACTAGAAAGCACCAATTCAGATTTGATTATGGGGAAAGCACAGAAGTATTAAACAACAATGAATCATCTGGCTGGGTTGCTTACTATATATACAGGGAAAGATTTAAAATAGGGTATGGCTTGAGCCTTCCAAAGGCTGAACACTGTTATGGATCAGAGATGCTGTAGTCTGGAACTCTTGCCTCCAAATTCTCTGGCTGCTAACACAAAAGCCAAAATGACTCAACAGGGCTGCCTAAGAAAAATGCATTCCATGGGTTTACAAACATGACTGTAGTCAAGAATTAAATCTCATCTCATAATGTAGATGCGTCAAGTTTTAAAAATAGCTATGGAAATTCCTTGACTAGGGAAATGTGTTTATCTGTAGCTGATAATCAGTTATACTAAAAAGTCTTACCAGTATACACTTATCTTAAAAATGACCTTAATCAATCGTCACATTAGGACCATTCTACATTGTAAGTAAGGTTAGGTTTTACTTTAGGATCTTTCACAGTGTCCTTCTCAAATATGCCTACCAGGAAAATTGTACTCAGTGATAGATGGGTGGTCTGTTTCTCTTTTTCATGTATTCATTGGTAAGTCTGTTCTGTTCCATTTCTGTATTCATCTGCATTTATTTTGTTTTTAAAGCCTCACAAAAATTGCATTGATAGATGTTTTTGAATGTATTTTCTTATAAAATATATTTTAGAATGCCTCCTTTATCTCAAAATATATATTTCCTAAAACACACATACACATACCACACACAGAGAGAGATACTTCATTTGAGCCAAGAACTACATCACAAAATTGAGAGAAGTGTGAAATTCAAATACTTTATCTAATCCACACATTACCCCAAGAAATATGAATCAGGCTTGTCTGTATGGAAATTTATGAAGTTCTAATTCCTTAAATATCCTCTATTCTTTCTTCATTCTACTTTTGAGCCTTGCATCTTACTATTTTGCTAGCCATACTAGTTCTTCACCATCCTTTCCCTGCTTTGTGAATCTTGAACTGAGGAAACCAGGAGGAAGTGTAACACTGGACCATCAGCTCCAGAAAAGCCTGGTGAGGATGATTCATATTTCTACAGTGCCTTGAAGACATATGCACTAGCGATGGTCTGCCTTCTTAAAAAATAACACTCCTGGAAGAGCCTGCAGGTTTTGTTTTTCCACAAATGGCCCTCTAGGGGTTCATCACCCTAACAGTGTTGCCTGGGAACAAAAAAATAGAGAGATCCTACTAGATAATTTGATCGGCTTTTTAAAAAGGCACAATAGGAGGTTTACTATAACATTTAATTGGAATATTTTATATTCTGACTCGCAGTGGTGTTTGCTTTCTGTTCATCTCTTCACAGCAAAAATAGGACAAGGGTTTTAGACTGATATGCACATTTTCCAGCAAGTGAATAGTGTAAGTAGCAAAAGAAATAGGTGGAGTATGTCTTATCATTGCAAAATGTGTAGGTTTTTAAAATGTACTGATTATACGAACATAAAACCCCCTTCAGGCATCCAGTTTGAGAGTGTGAAGGGGCAAGTAGGACCACATAGGCTGGGCTTGGCCACTCAGTGGCATATGTGGCAGTCCTGTTCTCTTGCTGCTGTTGGATTCTCCTGGTCTGAGAGGGGTTGCTTGGCATGCATTTGGGGCAGGGGTGTTGCGCCTCTTTTAGCCCAAGGTCCATTTTGGAGATGCTCCGGGGGTCACATCCCACTGGTGGCTGGATCTGGCCCCCACACCTGGGGTAGGGTTTCCCTGTCCTGGGGATGTCATGGAGGTGGTTACATGTCCCTTAGCATGTTTAAGGTAGGATCCAATTTAACTGTGATTATGGATCAAAAGAAGTCCATCATATGTTCTTTTCCTTAACCTTCTTGTTTATGTTCATATTCCTCTGTCTATAAGTATCTCTACTAATCTCTAAAATTAGGTGGGTAGTGGGTAAGAAAGAACTTCCTTGATTGTAGCTTCTTGTATATGCAATGATCTCTCCAGAAAACTTGTCTGGTGTCAACTTGATGTCTTTTTGGTGTCAGACAAACAATTCCTTTATTTTCTCATACATCAATATCTGTCATAGCTGGTTTATTGTTGAGTTTTTGCATGTTATTGATTTGTTGTGGCTTCTGTTTTCTACCATTTTATACTTAGGTTTTGTCTTTTGAAAACCTACATTACATTTTGAAATGTAGACCACACTGGGAGTTTTATACTGAAATATGACTTATACAATTAAGGAAGAAATAGCTGTTCCCAAACTCTCCCCTCCTTCCAGCACATTAATCAACTCTGCTAGATCATGGCCATTATCTGCAATTAAGAATACAGTACTCAACTCATCCATACATTGGAGTAAGTCCCACAGAGCTCCGTAAGACTTACTTTTGAATAAATATGCTTGTGATTACATTGTAATCACTGTGCAATTCTAAACATACCTACAAAAAGTCAAGTCCCACTGTGTGCTGTAGGGCTTGATCCAAGGTAGGACAGTAGTTTATATTTATAAACTTACCAAACACAAGAAAGTTGGGTGGAAGCAACTGTGATCCTCAATAAAACTATATGAATAGTTAGGCATTCTTCCTCCGCAGTGCACTCTGCATAATGTCTGATGTCCTGGCCACAGAGATTTTTATCTTTCTCCCTAGGTTCATCGTAGAATCATGGTAAGTTTGGCATCAGTTGAAAATACATCACATTTTCAGAGCTAATATTATCATAGAGAAAAGAAGCATGTTGCATTACTTCATTTCTTACTCTGTTTTTGATAGTGCAATTTACTCCTCCCCTCCACTGTTCCATGGGTTGAAACTAAAGCCAAGGTAAAGTAGCTCCAAAGCTGATACAACTGCTTTGTCACAAACAAAGAAAGCTCCATGTCATTCATTTGCTGTTTCATTTTCCTAAGAAATATTCACTCTTTAGAGCAGGGGTAGGTAACAACTTCCATCAGCCCCAGCCAGTATGAGTTGAAGTCCTAAACACTGAGAGCATCAGATGACTAGTCCTATTTGAAAGAATTTCCCCTTTTCTTAGGAAAGTGAAAAAAGTAGTGAAATATGTAGTGCTTTGTTACTAGTAGTTTTAGTAGTCATTTCGTAGATCTAGGTCAGTTGTATCAATAGAAAATTATGTCTTTTTTTGCTTATTTGTCCTTATTTAAGAGAAGTTTTTCTGCTGGGATCTGATCTAAAATGTCATGTGTTACTTTATGTTATACATACTGATAGTAGGTTACTTTTATTGACAGTGTGTAGAGGAATTGTAGGCAAAGAGAACTGTAGTATGGAAAACTACTGAAGAACATGTCCTTTGACCTTATGTTTCAAACGTGTTTCAAAGCAGGACCATTCATGCAGATCCATTTGCCAACACAGAAGAGACAACAGGTTGCGATAATTAAAGTGCCAGTACAATGCAAATCGAGAAAAAATATCTTGTAGAAAGTTATGTAAATACCTCCAATTAAAATGAAAGCAATGTCATATAAAGCTGCATATTGTACTACAAAATACAAATACTGTACTGTGGAACACGCTCCCCAGAGAGGTTCGCCTGGCGCCAATGCTTCTTTAGGCGTCAGGTGTAAACATTTTTATTCTTCCAATATTTTAATTGTTAATTTGTTTTAATTGGTGGTTTTATATTTAATATCGGATGCTGTGCCACTCCTATTCTTATTTCTATTCTATTCTATTTTATTAATGGAGTTGTAAACCATCCCGAGATATCTGTAATGGGACAGTAGAGAAAAGTTTTAAATAAATACTGTAAATAAATAAAAAAGATGTAAATGTTTGAACAAAGTGCCAAATAGTTGTAGGTAAATGCAATAATCAGTTATGAAAAAATCCCTATGCTCTTTTATGGGATTATAGTAGTATGTCACTGAAATGGTATGCGTAAAAAAAAAAAAAACCTTATTCACACTTCATACAACTTGGAATTAAAATAAGTAGGATTCCAGTCTGCTTCCTGTTGTGGCTCTAACCTGGTTCATGAATTAGTACACATTCAGGATTCTTCCATACAAGGCTTTTATCAAGCAATTTCTGTCATCTCTATGGAATTTTACAGGAAGTCCAGCAGTGTTATCTTCCACTTGTAACATGCTGGGGTTTTCCTACTAATTCTTCTTTCAAAAAAAAAAAAAAAAAAAAAAAAAAAAAACTCCTCCAAGTTGGAATAGATACATAGCTGCATAGCTTTTGACTCATAGTGCTAGGAGCCCTCCATCTGAACGCATCCTCAGTTTTAAGAGCGGCACCATGAAAAGCACACTTCCTCAAAACAACCAGAGGGCACCAACAACACAGAACTTTCTTAAATATCTGCTGACTGGATTCAAATGACATCATAATCTATTGTCAGTTGTTACCCATGATGAGTTGTGTGGTGTAAACCTGGACCATTTTTTCCAGAGTAGTTTGCTTGTGGGCAACATCTACCCCAACAGCCCATGGGCTGTTGTACACATGATTGGTTGTTGTGTTATCTGAACCCAGGGGACTGACCTCATTGTGGGTGTGGAAAACTGGGTACAAGGCCACCTGGCAAAAGCAGTAAAATATTGCTGCTCTTATCAAGCAGCTTTCAAGTGACCACCAGGGCCAGCTTACCCACAAAGGGCTGGCATTTGGGGGCTGCTGGCACTGGCTTCCACACCTGCCTTCAGCAATTTGGGCTCACTGTGGATATTTTTCACTTCTCCCTCCATTTTTCCAGACATTATGAAAGCCAGTTTTCAAATATCCCATTTTTACAGTCTCTTTAGTGTGCCTGAGTGTTGTCTTGGATGGTCTATGAGTAGTTGCCCGAACATAGCAGAAGATTTGCACATTAAAATGCTTGCTTATCTTATCTTATCTTATCTTATCTTATCTTATCTTATCTTATCTATCTATCTATCTATCTATCTATCTATCTTCTATTCTGCATTAATTAGTCCCAATCACTATTTGTTTGTTTATTTAGACACAGTTGTGCCACTGCAAACCTTCATAGTGAAGTGACTATAGTGATTTGAAGCCTAGGCTGGGGCAATGAATGAGGGAGGGGTTATCTGCTGCCAAGGTACAGGAGGTACCTGTCTTGGACATTGCCAAAAAGAGGTTCCAACTTGTTTTTTCCCTCCTTTTGTTTCTCTTGATGCCTGCCAAAGGCAAACTGTCAAGAGAAATCAAAGGAACAAGGCATCTTTACATGTGAAAAGGGGTTCATCTGGGATTAACACCTGCTTCATGGCAAGATATTCATCATCCTCCCCAAAACCCCAACACCAACACACTCAGCTAGTTCACCAGCTAGTGCACATTTTGCACTTTCCCCTCATGTTTAGGTACAACTCCTTTTTTCTAGGATAATGGATCTCAAGCCTGCTTTTGCAATCTCTGAAAAAAACAGAGAAAGGAAGGTAAGTTGGAACAGCTCACAGTTGTGGAAGGCAGCTTGATCTTCCTGCCGTATCTCCTGGAGATTGTGTAAGGACTAACCAGGAAGGAGGGAGCTAAAAACCCACAGTCAGCTCCATTGTCAGTTGGGCTCACCTTGGGTAATTTCACCAGTAACCAACCCACTGTGGCCTATTGCCAGAGTCAATTTAGCATGACACATGGACACATTCATTATGTGCACATGGAGAGTTAATGATCATACATAAATAGCAAGCAGCTTAAAATTCCGGACCAAAATATCACCCATGGAAAGAGTTGCTTTATTTGTATTTATTGAATTTATTTGAGAGCTGCCCACTAGCATCATGCTCTCTTTTATTTCTCTCATTAAAAAGCAAAGCAAACTAAAATCTCCCCACTTACCTAAAGGATTGGGGGTCACTGTTTCTACCTTTTCTTTCCGAGAATTGCCAATAGATTAGATGAGGTGTGTCTTTAAATGTCTGTCTTACATAGATACATTAATTGGCAAACCATTAAAAAGAAATTTATGTATTTATGTATTTATTTATTTATTTATTTTGAATTTGATCTTTGTTTTTCCCTTCTTGTCCCAAAGATTAATTTATTCAATGATGCATCAGGGTGGGGCCTAGAATGTCTTTTTGGCAGATTGTCCCATGGGAACTGCAAAGCAATACTAAAGAGATTGCCTTGGGGTATATTCAGAAGTCTTCCTCTCTTTGATTCTTAACTCAGTATTTATCAGACATTTTTAAAATCTACTCATGCCTTATCTATCATCTACCAGAGGATTCCCCACCCCACCCCTGCGCGCGCACACACACACACACTGCCAACCAGGGGATTGTGGGATTGTGCAGTGAGCCTCCTTAGCTAAGTGTGTTTTGCATGTGTACATATGTGTGATAAATGGTATTTCTAGTGGACTAATGAATTGTCTGCACAACTTACAGCCAGCTAATCATTCTCTTTTTATCAGGTGACCACTGCTATGTCAGCCTCAAAATGCAATAATGTAAGGGAAATGTCTCCCTCGCAAAGACTAGCTTCCAAATTTACATCAAGAACATGCATCTCTACAAGCTAATGAAAAGTATCCCCAAGTTGATTATATGAATCTCCAAACTTTTGTTGTTCTTATTATTGCAGAATTGCTCTGGATGTAAGGAGAAGAGGCCCGCACACAGTTTGTGTACTACCTGCAATAAGTGGCTGTGCAGCTTGTGTACAGAAGAACATGGGCATGGCAAGGAAGCAGGGGAGCATTTCCTGCCGATTCCACTGAAGGGGTGTTCAGGTAGAAATCTAGCTCTCCTCTTTTCCTTATGTTGGACAGTTGACACTGTAGTTCAGTCTGTGCACGTGTCTGTGCATATGGGTGGGCTCAGCAGGAAGAGTGTCCCAGTCAAATCAGGGTCTCTTTTTGGATAAAAATGACACAGTAGAAATCAGATGCTTCAGAGATGAAGTTGAGCTGGAGCAGGCAAACCAGGGAAATCAATGCAAAGGTGTAATAGGCTGAATTTAGCACACCACCTAATACAAAAACTACCAAGTGTGTTTTTCCCACTTTTCTCTACAGAATGAAGAACCTGTGTATTTTGCTTAAGTTTGGAAATAGTTCTGCGTGACAGGATTTTATGTTTTCAGAATGGGGAACCCAACCATTACTTGGTTTTTTTGTGTCAGCAGTTCTAGGTGCACCTTGAAACCCGCATGGCATCTAGGAGAGTGTAATCCTATTAACAGTGCAATCCTGTACATGTCTGCCCAGAAGGAGGACTGAACCTGGAATTCAGAGTGAACCCTAAAATAAACCATGGATGGTTGTTGGATCAACCCTGGGTTGTTTAACCCTTAAACTAACTCAGAATTTCAGGTTGGGACATCCTAATAACAACTCAGGAACACAGTGTTCCTGGCTTTTTGATTATAGCTGATTGAAAGTAGATATGAGGAGTGTGCAGCTTAAAGAACCCATAGTTAGCCTTTATGTTGAAACCAGGTCAATGGCTTTTCTCACGCTAGAACAGCCCACTGTGGGTTATTTAAACCATGATGAGACATGAGATGAGGCATGTGTGGGTCACACAGAGCCATCTCTTCCATTTCCCACCTCCAGTTGTGTAACTTTCCATCTGTTCTTACTTGAAGAATTCTCCATGGTAAGAAAAAAGGATGAAAAAATAGAATATGGAGACTATGGGAGGGATGTGAGAAGAAAAAATGTCTGGAATCTTGAGGCTAAGTGCTGAAAAAGCCTTGTCTGAAAGCACCCTGGCGTTCCAAACTATTAACCTTTCCTGGCCTCTTTGTGTGGAGACTGCCAGGAGACTAGCATCAAGCAGGGCAAGAAACTTAAAATGGGTTTACCCTTGCTTACATTTCAAGGCATCAAGAGAAGGCACTAAACTATGAACATCAGTAGTAGTAGTAGAAGTTTTGTGTCATCTGCTAATTTGTTAATTGTTTGCTGTACCTTCCTCATCCAAATCATTAATGAAAATGTTGAAGAGCACTGGACCCAGGATTGAACCCTGTAGCAGATCACTTGTTACTTCTCACCAATTTGAGAAAGTGCTATTGATGAGCACTCTTTGAATCTTATTCTGTAGCCAACTTTGGATCTACCAGATGGTTGTTCCATCTAGTCCACTTTTAGCTAGTTTGCTTATAAGGAGATCATGGGGCACTTTGTCAAGTGCTTTGCTAAAGTCAAGATAGAATATGTCCACAGCATTCCGACAGTCCATCAGGGAGGTTACCCAATCAAAAAATGAAATCGGAGTAGTCTGGCAGGATTTGTTCTTGAAAAATCCATGTTGGCCTCTAGTAACCATGTTTAATTCTACTTTACAAGCTATTTGTAGACTGGCAGCTTTATAATCTGCTCCAGAATTTTCCCAGGGATTGATGTCCAACCAACTGGTCTATAGTTCCCAGGTTCTTCTTTTTTTCCCTTTCTTGAAGATGAGAGTATTAGCCCTTCTCCAGTCAGGTGACATTTTCCATCATCCATGCTTTCTCAAGGATAATAGACAGTGGTTCTTTCCAGTCCTTGTAAGAACAACCCATCCAGCACTCCATCTTCCAGGAACTGTACTCTGTGGTCCCAGAATCCAAATCTCAGTCAGCATTGCCTTTGTAGCCAGGCATTCACTTGGAGTATTTTTCTGTCCCTGTCTTCCAAGAAGGATTGAAGAGAAAACTATCTGGGCCCCAAAGTTTTTGACTTTCTTCTCTAAAACTTCAAAGTCTGATGTGATTTCATCAAAGCTGTACTTGCAGGGTCATTTGTTCCCACACGTATAAGAAGGAAGAGATAGGTGTCAGTGGGCTTTATGAGCCTTGGCAATCTTTCTGTTGCATCTCTGAACTGTCCTCCAGACAGACAGCATACCTGATGCATCTACAGGTCTTCCTGACATAAATGTGTTTCCATCCCATGCAACAGAGAGATCCCATCTCACGAACACCATTCTTTTCTTGTTCTTGCAAGTCTTGGTATCAGTGCCATCACTTGGTTGATCTTTGGCCTTTTGTTCAGTGTTCCATGGAACAACGTGCAGTTCTTCCATTGCAGGCTGCCCTGCAGTCTCATCCCTGAGTAACTAAATCAGTTCCATGTCTTTTAGTTTTTCTAGTTCTTCTGCACCTGTCACCCTTTTCCAGAGGATTTCCTTCCCATTTTCCCTTCCCTTAGGATTCTCTTCTTCTGCCTCAGCTTGCTGTTGTACTTCTAGCTTCTGTACTACTCTTAGCTGTTGTAGTTCCACCACTCTGTCTAAAAACTCATCATCTTCTTTTATTCTCTTGAGGGCAGGCACTTACCTTTTCTTCCAACAGGGCTACAAGCTTGCACTTGTTGCATGTGTAGGGCATGTTGACCTCAGGCAAAAAACCAAATATTGCACAGGCCCTGCAGGTCACCACCACTGGGGAATCTTCTGGATCAATACTTTCTGCTTCCTTTTTGATTCTACCTTGCTGGGTCTGTTGTAATAACTGGTACTTTCTCCTGTCTTTCCTGAAGGTTAACAGCAGAGTCTTACCAGCAAATGAGAGTGTTTTACAAGGAAGAAAACAAATTGGGGAGGGGGGACTAAGGGGAAAGGGAAAAAAGTTAGGGACCTCTCCCTCGACTTCCCCTGCTAAACTCTGCTGCGGAACCTCTGTTAGCTCACCCTGTTCACTTGCTCTGATCACTCTCTGGGAGTCTGGTTGCCTGTATCCAATTGTTCCTAGACCAGCTGGAGCGGCCTCCTTTTGATCTGCTCAGGTAGGAGGCCGGAACCAGAATGAATCTCCTGACCCACACAGCTGCTGATGGTAATCAGGCCGTACCCCAGGCAGTTGCACCTCTAAGGAGCACATGGTCACTTGGAAGGGATAGTTGTAGGGGAACTCCAGGCCACTCACCCCATTGCCTTTATCTCCTCTTCCCCTACAACTGGTAATTTTTGTTGACGCAAAACTCAAGTTTCTAGCTGTCAGTGTGTAAAATGCCACCGGGAGCCTGACTTTTCCATAATTTGTTAATTCTGTTTATTTAAAACAGAAATAAAGACACCACAGAGTGAAGATGCCAGATAATTACATGTCCACATCAAGAATAAAACACAGCACCAAAATTAAAAATGCATATTCCAATAAAATATGCAGCAATCTTATATGCAAATGACAAATTAATGCAATATGTACTGTGCTTTATTACACACTACATCTAAATAGGGAGGAAGATGGTTGTGAATTTGTGCATATGAAGTGGAACAACTCTTCAATGTGGAAATTTGGCTGGAAATGTGCCTACAGAAAGTAAATGTATTTCTGCTTCGCTGTTCAGAGCTATGTTGTTCTGGGAGACAGGCATGCCAGTAATAAAAAAGCCTGGTTATGCCCAACTTCCATTAGTGCCCTGTAGTTTTCCTTCCTTTGAAGCTAGTATTAAGTGACTGAATCAGAACAAACTTAGAGAGACTAAGATATATGATGCATGTGTACATCAATATTTATCAGGCACAGTTTTGGGGGAAAGGGAAAATGGTATAGACCTACTGATTTAGGAAAAGTTTGGAATCTACAGTCTGCATTGTAGCCTGAGGATACAGAAATACAAATAATATCATAGAAACAGAAGCATTTTATAGAGAGCTTTGAGAACGGAATTGCTTAGTGGCTGAATTAAGCAAATTAAGGTTATGCTTAGGACACAGGTTATCATCTTTCTGCTTTGCTGACAAATGTTTAAATTGTGTGCCAAGAAAACTCAAATGATGTGCTTAGACTAGATTATGCAAATAGACTAGATATGGAAATGTGTTTATTTTGCATAATAATATTAGCTTGCACGCTCTATTCCAAACTCAACAGAGAAAGAAAATAATTAAATGGGAGCAGGGGAACATGAATTAAAGCCATGGGGAGAGGTATGTAACTCTCCAGGACACAGAAACTATGACCCCTGAAACAGTGGAATGTTTCCAGTTGCTGCCTGCATTCTCTCATTTTCTCCCCTGCCCCACATTCTCCATCCAGCTCTTCCCTTGGGGCCATTTGTCAAGGTTTCATGTTAAGAATACATCAAAATTGTCCAGCTGGATCAGGCCAATGTCCCATCTAGTTCAGCATTCTGTCTCCCTCAGTGGTCAATTCAATACCTGTGGGAGGGCCACAAGCACTCCATCTGCTGGCTGTGGGAATGGCATGGGAAGGCAGTGTCCCCCGTGAGCCACAGTCACTTTTTTCTGGTCCTGGCCGCCATTTTGTACAGCTGGATGGTGCCTAGAAAGTCTAGAGTATCCGTAAAGATTGTTAGGCAGAAGAGCACGCTATGTGGAACTCCAAAAAGGATTTTGCTTTTCTGCCACATTCTCTTCTCTAGTCAATACCTTTTGCTCATCTGCTTCATCGCAGGGATGGTGGCAGCAGCCATTCATTCATTCATTCATTCATTCATTCATTCATTCATTCATTCATTCTCTTATGTTTTATATTGCTTTTGTAGTCACATTCATGACTTTGATGCATGATTGGTATGCATGGTTTATGTCTTTAAAATGATAAATTTGCTTGTTAGTATATCTCAGTACATACTTATTGATGTCATATAAATAGTTTTGACTATTTATTTCAGTGATTGAGTGGATAATCAATGGCACTTCTCCCCCAGCTTTCCACTGCAGACAGTGGCCTGGGTTGCTTGCTGCTAAATCTAGCCTTGGGAGCATTAGGTCTGGATGAGGCCCTAGCCCACCTATCTCGGGCTTTGAGACTATTCTGTGAGCAAAAATACCTCTAAGCAATGCTATAGTCACTTATCTGAGGAAAAGTCCCATTGAACTCAGGGGCACATATAGGATTGCACTGCAAAACTCTGAAGGGTAGAAATGTGCTTTTGACTATTTTGAGACATGTAGAACCTTCATGTATCTGTGCCAGCTCTGCATGGGTTGCTGAAAACAGGGGCATTGAACTGCTTTGGTTTTGATAAAGGTCATACAGGATAGAAGAGAGAAATGCTAGAAGCCTCTGGACTAAGTTTGTATTAATCCTTCTTCCAGGAACAGAAGTGGAAACAAATGAATTTCCCTTGTTTTGCCCAGTGCACAGCCAGGAGACACTCAAAGTGTTTTGTGAGACCTGTGATGCTCTGACTTGCCGCTTCTGCCTTCTGACAGAGCACAAGGAACACAGGTACTAAATTTTCATGGCTCTTTGTCCGTCTCTGAATCTTCACTCAAGGAGGCTTGATACTTTCACGAGTTGCATAGTAGGGGAAATTGCAGTAGCTGTGGCTTCATAAAAAGTACACCTGCTGAAATCCCCTCTTCTACAAAATTCTCAAAGGTTCAGGAGCTTTGTCCTCTTTTGCATCTTGCCACCTGAGATTTTTTCTGTTAAGCCTGTAAATGAGCCTGCCAGGCCAGCTTCTGTGTTTCCCAAGTCCTCTGACTGACTGTCCATGGGAGAGCCAGCCATGCAGACCCTGCCTCTCTGAGTTCCCTTCTCTGTTGCTTTCCACCTTGAGCTTGTTACCCTCCCACAAGCTTCACCTTTTCCCTGGACTTCTGTTTCTTCTGTAGCATAACTCAGGTGTTTCCTCTCAATTCACTGAATAGTATACCAAGGGGCAGATTGTGGGAAAGAGAAGTTTAACCGCTGCCATCAAAGCTAACCAGGGCGAGATCTTGTCCCCTGCAGCGCCCAGCCGTGAAAAACAGGAGAAACAGTTGAGTAGTGGGGAAAGGATCTGAGAAGGGTGTGGTGCATGGGAGGAGAAGCTAACTGGGCCCATGCCTCAGGGACATCAAGTGTTCTGAAAAGTTACCCTATCCTTCTGGTCTAGGTTTTGCACCTGGGATTATGTGCATTAGTGAAAGAGGAAAAACACAGAGGTGTGTCTTTATTTTCCTAGATTCAGATATCTTCAGGAAGCTTTGCAAAACCAGAGAGTCATCTTGGAAAACGTATCAGCTAAAGTGGAAGAGAAGAAAAGTGGAATGCAGGTCTCAGTCAAACAAATTGAAGACAGGTAACTTTGAAGACACCTCTTTCATAAGGAGCTGAATCCTAGTAAGAAGTTCTTTCCTTGGAATGCTCTTAGCAGCAGGAAGGGATAATTCACAGCACCCTGAGGGCATGCCCCCACTTTAGTTCAGACTGCATTGCAGTCATGAACCCACTGAGCATAACAGCTCCTTCAGAGCGAGCCCAGTTCACATGGCACTGTACATCTTAGGCCACTTCTAAGCCACATTTGCTGTTGTGTGTTCAAACAGTCTAAATCTCTGAGGGAAGCCTCATATTTTCTTTTTAAGAGTAGTCTTCTTCACCCTTAATGGTTTCATTAACTGAACTGAAATAAGGACATCTCCAGGGCAATTTCTTTCAAGGAAGGGGAGTAGTTTGACACTCACTTCTTTCTGTTGGTACTTTTCTTTGATTCTGTATCCCTAGAAGGGTCGAATCTAATTTGCAAACAAGGTATATTTGATCTTTTAGGTGCTCCATTGTGTTCAGAAGCATTTTTCCAGGGTGACAGGAATCACATGCAACCCACATACTGTACATTGACTGCCCCTGCTGTAAAGCATGCTATTTAAATTAACAGCAATACACACAGGATTAAAATTTAATATTAGCTTGATCATAGTACCAAATACTTTAAATTCCATACGCAAGCTGGCTTTCTAGAACAGAAGGTATGCTGTCAGTCAGTTTAACAGGATTTGTTAAAACGTTCACAAGGATGCTATCTTTCAAGCATTCTCACACAGGTTTCTGTTGTGAGCCACCTCGAGGCTTCGTTGTGATGGGGGCGGCACAAAAATGTTTTAAATAAATAAATAAATATAATGAAGTTGTTGATGGCTCCTTCTCTACAGATTGTTTGAAGTAAAACACCTGCAAAGGAAGGTTGAAAATCAGATCAAAATGGCCAAGATGGTCCTGATCAGTGAAATAAATAAGCGAGCAAATGTTCTTCTTGAACAGCTAGAGGTAAGTAAGATGGTTCTAGTAGCTAACACATAATACATAAAAAGGATCCTCAGTTAATAAAAGGCGGAACATTTATGGGGTGAACTCAGTGACCAAGGGATGCAGATATTTTGAAAATGTGGAAAGAGAAATCCATGCATAACTGTTGTGGGAGTCTGTGGCAGTGAATGGGATGTACTGGGGAAAAGGGCACCCATCGGCTTTTGCATGAGTTTGGAGGATGCCCAGCTCGAAGTCTATTATTTGCTTATTTGAGTTGGACCCCATATTTTTACTAGGAAAATAAAAGCTGCTTACAATCATAAATAAAACTTGACAAAACAATAATTAACAAAATATGAAAATACAGTTAAATACACAACAACAAAGCACAGCCTTTGTCCAACCCAGCAGACTTGCTTATATACCAAAGGCCTTCTTGAAAAGAAAGTTTCTGCCTACACTAGTGTTGTTTTGCACTAGCATAAGAGAACTCTAGCTGAAAGGCAGTAGGGCTAGACTGATCAGTGGGATTCTGCAGAAGACCCATTGGTGTTTCACTAGAAGTCTGTCATGCTAGTCCAATGTAGTTTATATTAGCATTCATGTCACAGTGCATATTGTCCCCACTCGTTTTTGCTTGATGTTGGGTGAAGATTATTTTTAACTATATACTCATGCTATATGAATCTGCCTTGGTCGCCCTGTACGATGACCTGTGCAGGGAGAAGGATAGGGGGAGTGCATCCCTGTTGGTTCTTCTGGACCTCTCAGCGGCTTTCAATACCATCGACCATGGTATCCTTCTGGAAAGGCTAGCGGGATTGGGGGTCGGAGGCACTGCTTTGCAGTGGTTCCACTCCTATCTCAATGACCAATTCCAGAAGGTGCTGCTGGGGGACTATGGCTCTGCACCATGGCAGCTATGCCATGGAGTACCGCAGGGGTCCATTTTGTCCCGTTTGCTGTTTAACGTCTACATGAAACCTCTGGGAGAGGTCATCAGGAGGTGTGGGCTGCGGAATCATCAGTACGCCGATGATACCCAGCTCTACCTCTCGTTCTCCACCAATCCAGGTGAGGCAGTGGCTGTGCTGAACCGGTGCCTGGCCGAGGTAATGGGCTGGATGAGGGCCAATAAACTGAAGCTCAATCCAGACAAGACGGAGGTCCTGTTGGTTGGCGGATCGGGCTTCGGTGAGAGTGAATTGAACCTAGTCCTGAATGGGGTTGCACTCCCTCTTAGGGACAAGGTCCGCAGCTTGGGAGTGCTCCTCGATCCAGAGCTTTCACTGGAAGCTCAGGTGACAGCGGTGGTGAGGAGCGCTTTCTTTCAGCTTTGGCTGATCCATCAGCTGCGCCCCTACCTGGAGAACGACTGCCTGGCGACAGTGACACATGCGTTGGTGACTTCCCGACTTGACTTCTATAACACGCTCTATGTGGGGCTACCCTTGAAGACGGTCCAGATACTTCAGTTGGTTCAAAATAGAGCTGCCAGGCTGCTGACGGGGACTGGGCGTTATGTTCACATGACTCCAGTCCTCCGTCAGCTTCACTGGCTTCCCATTGAAGTCTGGGCCCAATTCAAGGTGTTGGTGATGACCTATACAGCCCTTAACGGCTTGGGTCCTGGCTACCTGAAGGAGCACTTATGTCCATATATGCCCGCCCGCCCCCTGAGATAAGCAGGAGAGGCCCTTCTCCGTGAACCCTCCGTGAAGGAAATTAGGAGGGTGAGTACTCGGAGGAGGGCTTTCTCTGCGGTGGTGCCCAATCTATGGAATGCGCTCCCCAGAGAGGTCCGCCTGGCGCCATCCTTATTTGTTTTTCAGCGCCAGGCGAAGAACTTTTTATTCAAATGTCATTTTGACTGTTAATAGTATTTATTTTATTCTTTGGCCAGGGTGACTTAATTTATACTGTTAATTTATATTATTTTAACGAAGTTTATTTATGTCTGTGAGCCACCCCAAGACTTCGGTGAATGGGGCAGCATAGAAGTTTACTAAATAAATAAATAAATAAATAAATAAATTATATACTATTTTTCATGCCCTATTCTGCATATAGATTCTAATTTGTAACAAAAATAACTAAGCTTCTTCTGCTTCTGATTATTGACAGAGGATCACCAGTGAAAGGAAGCAGAAACTGGAGCAGCAGCTTCAGGGAAGCATGGTGTTAAACAGGCAATTTGAACACGTGCAAAACTTTCTCAGCTGGGCAGTGTGCAGTAAAAACAGTGTTCCATTCCTCTTCAGTAAAGAACTGGTAAGAATAAGTGCTCCCCGTGGTGAAAATGAAGTTGAGAAAATGAAAATGAAGTCCACACAGAAGGACTTCTTCAGCACTGAGAACCAGGCGTGTACTCCTGCTTCCCAGTGTTTTAAGAGTACTGGTGCATGTCACTCCCAGAAGCCAAGCCCAAAGGTCAGGAGGAAAGTATTTTGAAGAAAAACCTAAAAAATAGATAAGGCACAAGCAACCATTCTTTTTCCTTTGGAGCGATGGTTCACGATGCTACCCATGTTGATTCTTATTGGAAAAGTACTTGCTGTGGCCACCACAGGAAGAAGCTTGAGGAGTTAGAGCTTTGTGAATTCAGATATGAACAGATTTTCCACATTAATGAATGAATGGACCAGAACATAATTATTCACCAGCTTTTGCATTTTCTAAAAATTCTCAGAAAATATGATCGTATTTTAAAATGCAGATTTTCAAGAGAAAATATATTTACATATTTTGAAAAATAATAATTCAAACATATTTAAAAAATTATAAGTAGGATAAACTACTTATTATTAATCAGGATGTCATTACTAATATATGTTAATTCTCAGATTAACATACAAACAAGAAGAAATATATTGATCATTAAACATATATGAAAGTGACGTGGATAGGAAACCAAAGGGCCCCATGGGGTTGTTCAGAGGAGTGTAAAAGCAATGTATGAGGGGAGATGTTATTCTGGTATCATCCCTCTTCATCGTAACCCTCTCCATCCTCACCTATGAAAATCCTAGTTTTCCAGTAAGATGGGAGGCTGTCTTCTTTAGAGAGTTGCTTTCCATGCAAGAGGGTGATGGATACCAGGGAGAGGGGTGAAGCAGGACTGGAACACTTCCTTGGCTCCTGGCTTGATTTTAATCACATTTTGAAGGATTGTATAGGGTGGACTGATTTGCTCATCCCTAACCCCTTAAGCGAATTGAGACTAGAGAGGAAAAATCTGTCTCTTGCCTTCTTTAATGTTTGCACTTTAATCTTTAATGTTTGCACTTTTCCCAATACAAGTTCATTTCATCTCATTTCTGTGTTTGTTTGCATGAAAAGCTGTCTCCCTTTCTGGGTATATAGAAATTTTTTGTATGCGCTTTCCTCAAATGTTCACATGGTTGTGATTGGAGATGCGCATTACAAATTTTGGCGAAGTGTGAGAACTGAAGGAGAACATTGCATTCCTGTACATGTATTGCTTTGTATCGAAATGAAAATTAAATGAATTTTGTACTCATTCCTGATTGAGGGTGCTCACCATGCTGTATCAGTGTATTAGGAGCAATCCTATGCAAGTTTAGAGCAAGAAAAGGCCTACAACTCTCAGCATGCTAAGATCCTAAATTTGCATTGGATTGTATTATACCTTTAGTTGCTCTCAAAAACATTCACCATCTATGGTAGCAGACAGAAGTCTTTTTGTGTCTAATGTGGTGCTTTCATGATAACTCAGTAAAGGAAATAAGGAAATGGATCAAGATCAGACATCTTTTCTCATATGCTTATCACACTACGATTTGCATCATGCAAGCCACATGATTTGGCCTGGTCTTCCAACTCCCTTCATCTATAGTAGTTGAGAGACCTGCATGGATTGATGACGGAGCACATTTCAGAAGTCATGAATCCATTGATGGATGGATGTATTTATAATATTTATTAATTTTATGCCAAAATGCATGATGATGTACAATCAATAAAAACAAAACATTATATTACTATACACCAACTAAAGGAAGTGATAAAATACAACAGTTATACAGGTGGACTGCAAAAAGGAAATGCCCTGAAAAATATCTGATCCTCTGAAATGGCTTTGTACAGTGAACACCTGAGTGTTTTGCTGTGCAATCCTGTGGATAACTACCTGGGAGTTGTTATTCTTTTATCTGTTTTTTACTGTCTGCTGTTCTGGAATCTATGTAGATATGGAGCAGTATACAAATATTGTAAATATATAAATGTCTGTTAAACTCAAAGGAATGGTACTTTTGGAGAACAAATGGTATTCCAAATCAGCCTTGTGTGAAGAGATCTCATGCTCATCCTGATTTTCTGAAGACTGGCTTAGTGTATTCTAGATAAGATATTTGATTAGGAGAGAACATGTTTAAGGTGAATGTTTAGATAGAGAAAATCCTACGACTCCCAGTATTTCTCAGTCAGCCAGTCAAACATTGCACAGGATTGCATCCTTAAAAATTGCTGTGATTATGGGGAAAGGATTTGGGCAGATTGGTCAAGATAATAAGGACTTTTTTCTTTTAGATAGTAAAGTCTTATTACATAAATTAACAACTGCCATCTACACAGATATAGAATTCTAGAGTGTAGTATGCTTCCTTGTACACTATTTTGGGACATTCACAGGTAACCACTGATCTTTAGGTTACTCTCTTTACCATCTAAGTCTGCATAGCAGCAGCAGCAGACACAACCATCCTAATCCTGTCTGCATAGAAGAAAATGTCTCTCATGGTGAAGGCTAGCTGGCTCAGGAGCCCCCAGTTTCAACAGGAATCACTTTCCTCTCCTTTAATTCACTCAGTTTGTGATTCCCCCCTTGAATATGTAAGCAGATCAAAAAGTAAATTGAAGGGTTGTTGTTCCTAGATAACTTCATATAAAAGCACGCAGGGAGAGAAATGTAGGGTCAGTCAGTTGTTAATTTAAGTATATGTCACAAGCAGCCCTAAGCTATAAAGCATAAATATTAATTGGACATTCTGTGATTTCTTACCAGATTGTGTTCCAGATTCAACGTTTGCTAGAAACAAACTGTAATACAGATGTCGGTCCTCCATGGAAGCTCAGGTTCTCATGGGACCCATCTTTCTGGACTAAACAACTTTCCAATTTAGGTAAAAAATGCATATGATTTTAGAGCTTCTAAGGTGAAAACCTTAGTGTGTGTGTGAGTGTGTGCACATGTATAATATATGTGAAATATAATTAAGAATACTGTTTCCATTGCTGCTACTAAGGTAGTTTTTCTTAAATCACATTTGTTATGCTCCCTAAAAAGCTGACAGAATGTAAACATTCTGTGTGGTAAATTGCATGATAAACTTATTTATTTATTTATTTATTTATTTAGGGGACTTCTATGCCGCTCGATTCGCCGAAGCCTCGGGGCGGCTCACAACCATAAATAAATAGAATCCAATAAAACAATATAAATTAACAATATAAATTAAGTCGCCCTGGTCCAATAATAAAATGAATAAATAATATTAACAATTAAAATAACATTTGAATAAAAAGGTCTTCACCTGGTGCTGAAAAACAAATAACGACGGCGCCAGGCGGAGCTCTCTGGGGAGCACATTCCATAGATTGGGCACCACCGCAGAGAAAGCCCTCCTCCGAGTACTTACCTTCCTAATTTCCTTCACAGAGGGTTCCCGGAGAAGGGCATTTCCCGCTGATCTCAGGGGGCGGGCAGGCATATATGGACGTAAGCGCTCCTTCATGTAGCCCGGACCCAAGCTGTTAAGGACTTTATAGGTTATCACCAACATCTTGAATTGGGCCCAGACTTCAATGGGAAGCCAGTGAAGCTGACGGAGGACTGGAGTCATGTGAACATAACGCCAGTCCCCATCAGCAGCCTGGCAGCTCTATTTTGAACCAACTGAAGTATCTGGACCGTCTTCAAGGGTAGCCCCACATAGAGCGCGTTATAGAAGTCAAGTCGGGAAGTCACCAACGCGTGTGTCACTGTCGCCAGGCAGTCATTCTCCAGGTAGGGGCGCAGGTGATGGATCAGCCAAAGCTGAAAGAAAGTGCTCCTCGCCACCGCTGTCACCTGAGCTTCCAGTGAAAGCTCTGGATCGAGGAGCACTCCCAAGCTGCGGACCTTGTCCCTAAGAGGGAGTGCAACCCCATTCAGGACTAGGTTCAATTCACTCTCACCGAAGCCCGATCCGCCAACCAACAGGACCTCCGTCTTGTCTGGATTGAGCTTCAGTTTATTGGCCCTCATCCAGCCCATTACCTCGGCCAGGCACCGGTTCAGCACAGCCACTGCCTCACCTGGATTGGTGGAGAACGAGAGGTAGAGCTGGGTATCATCAGCATACTGATGATTCCGCAGCCCACACCTCCTGATGGCCTCTCCCAGCAGTTTCATGTAGACCTTAAACAGCAAAGGGGACAAAATGGATCCCTGCGGTACTCCATGGCATAGCTGCCATGGTGCAGAGCCATAGTCCCCCAGCACTACCTTCTGGAATCGGCCATTGAGTTAGGAGTGGAACCACTGCAAAGCAGTGCCTCCGACCCCCAATCCCGCTAGCCTATCCAGAAGGATACCATGGTCGATGGTATCGAAGGCTGCTGAGAGGTCCAGAAGAACCAACAGGGACACACTCCCCCTGTCCTTCTCCCTGCACAGGTCATCATACAGGGCGACCAAGGCAGATTCAGTACCGTACCCAGGTCTGAAGCCGGACTGAAATGGGTCCAGATAATCAGTTTCATCCAAGAGTGCTTGGAGTTGTCCCACCACCACCCGCTCCAACACCTTGCCCAGAAACGGGATGTTGGCCACTGGTCTATAATTAGTGGCCATCTCTGGATCCAGTGATGCTTTCTTCAGGACCGGTCGGCCTACCACCTCCTTCAAAGGGGCGGGTACCCGACCCTCCCTCAGAGAAGCGTTAACCACTTCCAAGATCCAAATCCCAATCCCGTGCTTGGCGTTGTTAATTAACCAAGATGGGCAAGGGTCCAATAGGCAAGTGGTGGGATGTACTCGTCCAAGCACCTTGTCCACATCATCAGGCCGCAATAACTGAAATTCATCCATTAATTTTGGACCAGACGGCGACATTGGTATCTCCCCAGAAGCCTCTGAATCACTAGTAGAGTCTAGCTTGTGACGAATCTGAGCGATTTTCTCCCTGAAATGCTTAGCAAAGTCGTTACAGCGGGCCTTCGAGTCCCTTAGGGAAACTTAGTCCCTTTCTGTGTGGTAAATAGACTGAGATGTGTGTTATAGCTAATTCTTACACTATATGAATGATACACTTGCCACTTTCAAATGGCTCCATCCCATGCTGCTTTGGTAGCATAGGAAATTCAAAACAAGCATATAAAGATTCATACCAGAATCAAAGGACAGATTGGATGAAGTGGGACATTGTTGCTGCGATGCTTCCCGTAGCATCCTGACTGTTCCGCATTATTCCTTCATCGCTTGTGATGAGCTACAAATGAACAAGTCATCTTGTTCCCATACCAAAGGAAGTTGATCCTTTGGCACATGAGCATCTCAACATGACTTTCAGCATCTGCTGAATTATGTACGGATTCATAATCCATATTCTCAACATGCCAGTGTGGTCATGCAATGGCTATGAGCATTTGATCATGCCATTAAGAGGGTTGGTGGTTTGCATCCAGTGGTGAACATCCTTGGTTACCATGTGTCTGTAAAAGCGTCACTAATTAAGAGATTGGTGTAAGCTGGGGTTGTTTTCTAATGTTAGAAAATACTGTATGAAATACCACCATTAAATTGATTTTGAGTATAAACTATCGCCCATTGTAAAGTTGAATCACCTTGTCATAAGCAAAAGGTATCAAGAGAAAAGTGACATTAAGGGTTGCTAGGTCCACAGATGAGCTGAACTGGAATTCTGTGCATTGCTGGGTTTTCTACTGAATTAATAGAGAAATACTACTTTTTCACAGTAGCCCCCACTCCCCAAAAATTGTCAAATTTACAGGGGCAAATTGCCTCCCTGTCTCATTGCCCCATTTACAAGTACTGAAATAGAATGTTTTTCCAGTGATTTTCAGCATGGTGGCAAAATTATCTCCATCCTATTGGATGCCAGGTTGGGTAGCTTACTGTCATGGACTTTGGGGCAGGGGATGACAGCCACAAGCTAGTGGCTTCCAAGAAGAACTGCAGCATTATTAGTGTTTCCCTTCCCCATTTCTGAGAAGTACCTGAGATTCATCCTTTTTGGCCACACAGCCAAAATTTAGCTGAAGTTTCTTTGCAGAAAGCTTTCAGATAAGCCTTCATTGGTCAACTGAGGAAATCAACTGTGTTATGTCAAATTTACCCAGTGATGCCTAATTTACCTAGAAGTATCCCTCAGGATTTTATTTCTTTGAGAATTCTACTACTTTGTTGAGAACATAGAAACATAGGAAACATTGGTCCATCTAGCCACTATTGACCTCACAGGTTGGTGGCAATGGTTCTGCAGTTTCAGGCAAGATTTTTCTTAGATCTACCTGGGGAAGCTAGGTACTGAACCTGGGACTTTATGCACCCAAACATGTGCTCTACCACTGAGCTAGGGTAATATCTTTCGGAATATGTGCTCATTAAAAACAGGGATGGCTCTACAGAACAGTCAAGAAGGTCCAATAACACTGGTGAGCAGTGGGACTGATGGGAAGACAGTGGAGATGTATCATGAATAAGACCAAATTGTATCAGTAGCTAAGTCTGTAGTAATAGTTTCACTGGGGACTAAAAGGACACTTCAGGCAGAGTTCAACTGTCCAAAGGCAGCACCAAATATCCATGAAATTGGAACTCTGTTGGTATTTCTGCTTTCCCTCATGGCTTTTAGTCAGTTAAGCAGTGAATTTATGTATGTGCAAAATGGCATTACTGTCTTCAGAAGAGAAGTTAAAGATTTCCTACAGTGTCTTTTATGGAAGCATAGTTAGTGATATGGGCAAAAGATGTACAACTGCCTCAAATTAACCAGATTCACTCTCCTGTTCTTCAGATCCCAAGTGATCATGGGCAGGGATGTTGAACTCTGGGTAGTAAGCCAACTTTGGCCCACCTGGAGTCCCATCAGGCTGTCTGAGGTGGATACACTCCTTTCTTCTGACTTCACCCTTTTTGGTGGAGTCTCCCGTTTGTCAGAACTGCTCCCCATTTTCATCTCTTGGTTGCTTCTTGCAGGACACTTATCAATGGAGGGGGGACCAGTCCATCATTCCGATGTGCCAGCCTATGGAAGCATGCCAGGAATGCAGCCCTCTATATATCACCATCATCACCACGGGCAACATTCACCAGCACCACAGCATGATTCTCTCAGTAACCAGTCACACCAGTTCCAGACTCCTGTCCATTGCCCAACACCCATGTGCTGCACCCATTGCATTAACATCCCACACATGAATAAAGGACAGCTTCCCCCTCCTTTGAGCCACCCTCAGTCTTTTCGGCAGCTGCCTGAAATGCAGCACCACCAGCAGCATTTCTCCTTGCAGTATGGCCTGCAGCCGCATGAGAGGGAGCAGAGGTGCACCCCACGACTCTTGAAAGCAATGCAACCTTGTGCGGAGCAGAAGTCTCACCAGGAGCACGACAGCCCATCTGCCCGAATGTCAAAGCATTCCCAGGACCAGCCAGTGCACCACACAATGCCTCCTGTTTATCCCCTGCCACTGGAGGAGGTTCAGCAGGGCCAGCCAGGCCATTCCCAGCAGTTTTCTGCACAATCTGCCCTGCATAGTCCAACAGTGCAAGTTCAGCTTGGTCCACTCCAGAAGCTAAAGCTGAATAACTTGCCGCCATCACCGCAGGAACAGCCATTGCTGCCTCCACCGCCACCGCCACCACCACCATCACAGCTGTCACCACAGCAGCCATCCACAACAGGGCCAAATGAGAAGGCTCACGAACAAGTGATCCAGCAGAGTCTGGACATTATGCATCACCAGTTTGAGCTGGAGGAAATGAAGAAAGATTTGGAACTTCTGCTCCAAGCTCAGCAACCAAGCCTGCAGTTGAATCCGGCCAAACAGCCTCAGCATGTTCAGCAAACAATTGTTGGACAAATAAACTACATTGTAAGACAGCCAGCTTCAGTTCAACAGCAAAGCCAGGAAGATGCACACGTGAGTTTGCTAGAGCTTTTCTTTTTCTAGCTTCTAGAAACCAGTGTATGTGATGGCTGGTCGCATTGGGCGGCATCTGTGCTATGAAACATTTAACCAGGAGTGCAGAACCACAGATATATGGGCCAAATCTGGCTCTTCTGGAGGGCTAAATCAAGGCCTATAGCGTTTCCCCTTTGGCTTCCTGTATCTCACCCCCTTTTGCCCAACCATCAATTGTTTGGTGCTCTCCAGGCTTTCATACAGTTTTTCCTTGTCCCAAAAGCTTGAAATGCCTCTTCAAGCCTTGGTTACTGGCAATAAGAGCTTTAAACTAAAACGTGCTGGTATGGTCACCCTTTCCCTCTGAGCCCTACCCACCACTGCGATTTGAGTGCTACAAAATGGTAATCGGCTGTCTGGTGAAAATGCTTTGACAACCCTGATCTAAACTATAAGCAGGCTGGTGGAGGGTAGGTGAGAACAGCATTACCCATGTTAAGAAAAAGAACATGTTTTTATTATTATTATTATTATTATTGTTATTGTTATTGTTATTGTTATTGTTATTGTTATTATTATTATTATTGTTGTTATTATAACATTTCTATGCCGCCCCTTGCCGAAGCCTCGGGGCGGCTTACAACACAATAAGATACATTGAAATACAATAGAACATAATAAATTACCACTTAATACAAAAATACAAAAAATACACTGAGATACAAACATAATAATATAAAATTAAAATTAACAGTATAAAATAAGTAAATAAAGAATATAGGAGGAGAAAAGAGAAGGAAGAAGAAGTTGCCCTGGCCAGATCATATATTTTAACAATTAAAATGATGTTTAAATAAAAAGGTCTTTACCTAGCGCCGAAAAACCAGAAAAGACGGTGCAAGGCGGACCTCTTTGGGGAGTGAATTCCATAGGTTGGGTGCCACCGCAGAGAAAGCCCTCCTCCGAGTACTTACTCTCCTAATTTCTTTCGTGGAGGGTTCCCGGAGAAGGGACTCTCCTGCAGATCTCAAGGGGCGGTCGGGCATATACAGATGTAAGCGCTCGTTCAGGTAGCCAGGACCCAAGCCGTTTAGGGCTTTATAGGTCATAACCAACACCTTGAATTGGGCCCGGGCTTCAATGGGAAGCCAGTGAAGTTGACGGAGGACTGGAGTCATGTGAGCATAATGCTCCGTCCCCGTCAGCAACCTGGCAGCTCTATTTTGCACCAGTTGAAGTGTTCGGACCGTCTTCAGGGGAAGCCCCACGTAAAGCGTGTTACAGAAGTCTAGGCGGGAAGTCACCAGCGCATGTGTCACTGTCGCCAGGCAGTCGTACTCCAGGTAGGGGTGCAGCTGATTAATCAGCCGAAGCTGAAGGAAGGCGCTCCTCGCCACCGCTGTCACCTGAGCTTCCAAAGAAAGCTCCGGGTCGAGGAGTACTCCTAAGCTGCGGACCTTGTCCCTAAGAGGGAGTGTTGCACCATTCAGGACCAGGTCAAATCCACCCTCTCCGAAACCCGATCCGCCAACCAACAGGACCTCCGTCTTGTCTGGGTTGAGTTTCAGTTTATTGGCCCTCATCCATTCCATTACCTTGGCCAAGCACCGGTTCAGCACAGCCACTGCCTCACCTGGATTAGTGGAAAACGAGAGGTAGAGCTGGGTATCATCAGCATATTGATGATTCCACAGCCCACACCTCCTGATGACCTCTCCCAGCGGTTTCATATAGATGTTAAATAGCAGAGGGGATAGAATGGAGCCCTGTGGTACTCCATGGCATAGCTGCCATGGCGCAGAGACATAGTCCCCCAGCACTACCTTCTGGAATCGACCGTTGAGATAGGAGCGGAACCACTGCAAAGCAGTGCCTCCAACCCCCAATGCCGCTAGCCTATCCAGAAGGATACCATGGTCGATGGTATCGAAAGCCGCCGAGAGGTCCAGAAGAACCAACAGGGATGCACTCCCCCTGTCCTTTTCCCTGCACAGGTCATCGTACAGGGCGACCAAGGCAGATTCAGTACTGTACCCGGGTCTGAAGCCGGACTGAAAAGGATCCAGATAATCAGTTTCATCCAAGAGTGCTTGGAGTTGTCCCGCCACCACTCGCTCCAACACCTTGCCCAGAAACGGGATGTTGGCCACAGGTCTATAGTTAGTGGCCAACTCTGGATCCAGTGATGCTTTCTTCAGGACCGGTCGTATTACCGCCTCCTTTAAAGGGGCAGGCACTCGACCCTCCCTCAGAGAAGCGTTAACCACTTCCAAGATCCAGGTCCCAATCCTGTGCTTGGAGTTATTTATTAACCAAGACGGGCAAGGATCCAATAGGCAAGTGGTAGGACGTACTCGTCCAAGCACCTTGTCCACATCATCGGGCCGCAATAATTGAAATTCCTCCAATAATTTTGGACCAGACGGTAGCATTGGCGTCTCCCCAGAGACCTCTGATTCATTAGTGGAGTCTAGCTCGTGACAAATCTGAGCGATTTTCTCCCTGAAATGCCTGGCAAAGTCGTCACAGCGGGCCTTTGAGGGTGGCATCGGATCTTCCTTAGGACCCGGGTGCATCAGGCCTTGTACCACTCGAAAAAGCTCTGCCGGACGGCATTGTGAGGAGGCAATGGAAGCGGGAAAAAACTTCTTTTTCGCCGCCCTCACCGCCACAGCATAGGCCCGATAGTGGGCTCTCAAGTGTGTTCGGTCAGATTCATCCCGTGATTTCCTCCACCTACGCTCTAGTTGTCTCCCAACCCGCTTCATCGCCCGCAATTCAGGTGTATACCAAGGGGAAGAGTGGACTCTAAATTGAGGCAAACAGGCTAGTTAATAAGTTATTTTGGAATCTTGGCTATATTAAAGAAACCGAGTCTTTCTCCCTACACCTTCAGTTTTCTTTGAATTCAAAAAATGACAATTACAAGCAGCTATTTGCATAGGTAGATGCAAACACTTACTGTGCTGCTACTCTGGTTCCCCATGTGAACTGGCTATATATTTTTTTGAACTGGAACAACTTTGTCAGATCTTCTAGGATTCAGTCCCCCTAAATTCAGGGACCAGAGGAGCAGCAAAGCTCAAAGGTGATGCCTGACACATTAGGGAGTGGTGCGTGGTGGTGGGGGAGGGGGGCAAAGCCTGGTGCAGGGAAGGGAAGGGAAGGGAAGGGAAGGGAAGGGGCCAGCCTGGTACAGGTAAATCTCTATAAAATATGTGATTTGCATTTCGCATTACAGTATTTTAAAAAATAGCCATGGGTTCCCATTTCACAGTGGAGGGGGAATAGGAGTTCAACGGTTTTCCGCTGTATTGTGGGCCTGACACATCTCTCTCAACATGCATGCGCTTTGATGGAGATTAGACAAATTCATGGAAAATAAAGCAATTGATGGCTGCTACTCATGATAGCTGTATATAACTCTCAAGGTCTGGGGCAGTGGATTTCTCTATGCCAGTTCCAGGGCATCAGGCATGCTTAGCCACTGTAGGAAGAAAATGCTGGTCTAGGTAGGGCTTTGGTTTGGTCCAGTAGAGCTCCTCTTACTTTGAGGTATCTGCCTGAGAGGGAAGCTGCTATTTCTCCCAGAGCAAATAGCAGCTCTGGGGAGAGTTTTTGTCTTGACTGCACCATGGGGAAAAGAGGGAACAATCAAAAGCATTTTGTCTTTTAATCAGGCCATTTGTATTTGTCACCCGTTTGACTGTAACAGTGAACTGAGGCTGCTGTCTCACTATTAAATAATTTTTTTTTAATTTAAAAATAACCTTGTTTATTTATTAACATTTTTATAAATAACAATTCCTTTCCACTGAAGGGCAAAGTGATGTATACTCTCTGAAATAATTAAAAAAAAATCATCTTTCTTTATTTCACTGTAATCTGCTTAAAGGGCAGATAGTATTTAGTGGAATACAAGTTTAATAAACAAAGTTTGTGTGTGTTTGCTTAAAAACACAATAAAAATCTTAACAGCCTCTATTTCAAATTCAAATTAAATGACTGAGGAAATAGGGGTGGAGAGTTTTCAGCCTCATCTGAATTCCCTCAGCCTGCTGTGCCTGCACCAAGAGAGCCTTGCCTTGATGCTGAGCCCCGCAAGGTTTTATTACATGCATCGAAAGGTGACTTTCAGCAGGACCTTCCCAGAAGGTACTGAAGGAACAGAGAGGCTTATATTGACAGAGATAGGTGCACAGAAGTGCTGGGCTAAGAACATTGAAGGATTTAAAGCTCATAACTAACAGCTTGAACCAGGTTTGGTGGCATATACAAGCAACAAATATAAGCAATTTCACATTTCATACACTTTCTGTAGCCAGTTTTTGTTAATAAACAAGCTGAAACTGCTTAACTATGGATGTGAGTGTGTGTATATAATTGAAATATAGAAGTGATCTGGTTGCTATTAATAAATTGTGCTGCTTATTGTTTTGTCATAGGTTGGTGAAGATTCTGCTGAATCAGAAGGTCAAAAACCAGCACTTCCCCTTGATAGAAATGTGATTCCACCTATGACGCAGCCATTAGAGGAAGCTATTGTCAGTATTCACTCTCCAGAGAGTGCTTTGAATCCAGTCAGGAAGGTACACAAAGCTTCTTATTTTCTTTTTTAATCAAAGAACATGTTTCCATAGTTCTATATGGCCACTTTGAAGATTGCCTATCCCTTTCTGCACTGTAACAAGAATTAAAGTTGAGAGTGTTTTTGGTATAATGTTGACTTTTTGGAGGAGAGTGCTCTCTGTAGAAATCCATATCTTTGGAACACAGTGAGTGTGTCCATTCCATATATGTGCTGAACTAGCCTTTGAGGTTCTCAGGTATTTCTATGCATGTTGGGTCACAGCTAATAGAATAGAAGATGTAGGGGAGAAAGCATTTGTAATACGAAGTTTCTTGCCAAGATATCATTTATATTTCCTTTACAAACATTTAACCTCATATGTGAAAATGCCATTAGCTTGCTTTACTCTTTAATGAATTCTGCTTTGTTGATTTCTAGACAATGGTAGAAGAGACATATTTTTCGGGCAGTTTCATACATGACTTTTTTCCTACCCAAATTTAGAAAATAAATCCCAGTGTTTATCAACAGCATCATCATCATCATGGAGATTAGTCCCATTATTCTGTATAGGAAGCCACAGTTTGATAACAAGCATCAAACTAACATAAGCAGCAGTGGCAGTGATGCTGGCAGGGACCACAAGGGACAACATCAAGGACCTGTAGCCCATCAGGGACCATAAGTGTCTTGTACTGGAGACAGGATGCCCTGGAGTTTGGAGATGCAAAGAGCAATGGCTCAGTTGTCATGGTGAGGGGTGTGTAGTTGAGGATGATCACAGGACTAGAAATGATCGTGAGACTGGCTGGTGGCATGTGTGGTGTGGGAAAAGAGGGGCCACAGCTTAGAGGCACAGCACTTCTCTTGGCTATGGGAGTCTGCAGGTTCAGCTCCAAGCACAAGTCCCAGTTGAGAAAATCAGGTAGAAGCAGATGGGAGAGATCCTTCTCTGCCTAAGACCCTGGAATGCTGCAACCAGATGAATTAGTTTTCTCTAACCTGTGATCTCTAGATGTCAGCATGGTCCGTGATGAGGGATGATGGGGGTTGTAGTTCAAACATCTGCAGAGACACTGGTTTGGGGAAGGCTAGAGAAGCAATACTGCGGTCAGATGCACAACTAGTCTGAGCTGGGATAAGGCAGCATCCTAAGGCACATTATGGAAGATAACTCTGGCTCTCCTCTGCAGCAAGTGAACAAGCCTTCTGAGGAGGAGAACCCAGGTGTAAATGAATCTTCCTTCCTTCCATCTCAGGCCTCACTGGAAGGTTCCCATCGTCCTGCCCTTAGAGGTAAAAGAGAGAGCTTTATGATTTTTCTTGTAGTGGGATATATGAATGTATATATACCCACGTAGGTATAATGTCATGTATGAAATGGGTCCTGAAGCTGATTTACCCTGGTAGAACAACTTGGATCACTATGCCTGCTTTTACCCTTCCCCTTCCTCCATTGTGTGTGATGCTATCACTTTCTTTTGAACTGTGGTTGGAACTGCAGCCAAAATTCTGGATGTGTTAGGCTTTCTGTGAGGTTTTTGAGTGTCTTGTACCTATTTCCTTTTCCATAAACAATTTTTGCCCTATTTGTACAGTAGCCACTTAGGCTGTGGTCAGTAAGAAATGCCTCCAAATGACATGTTAGGGATGTTTTACCAAAGTGGGTTCTCTCTCTCTCTCTCTCTTTCATTAATTAATTAATTTCTATACTGTGCAATAGTCAGAACTCTTTGACAGTTTATAACAATGCATAAAAACACAAATATAATAAAAATAGTCTAATAATTCTTCTTTTATAGAGTACACATGATTAACATAAATACATGTAGGCATGCCACTAATTACCATTTTATATTAGTCTTCAATGTCTGTGGGCTTGTCTGGGAGGTTCACTTAGGTAATTTTATAGATGGAGAATGAAAAACATGGGTCCTTTTGGAGACAGTGAGTAGGATAACGGTGCTGCTTTCATTCTTTCTTGGAAACAAAGGACATTTTGATTGGCTTGATTCTGAATGGAAAACCTCTCAGACTCGCATTTAGACCAGTTTAGATACTGCTGAGGAAGGCCAGGATACATATATAAGGCAAAAATAAAAAGCCCCACCCAGTTTGACAACAGGTTACACCCATGGCTTACTTTGGTGTCACTACACATGATTTGGTGCTGTATCTAGAAAAGGATTGTTTCATGGCTCTTATGCTTTGATGGGGCAGTGGTTGTAGCCAACAAGAAACAGACCACATTTCCTCATAGTTCAAAGGATGCATTTTTAGCTTCATTTATTTAACATTGACTCAAATGCTGTGGCTATTTTTCTTGGATGCCGTCATTTGGCTCTTACTACATGACTTGTAAGGACATATGTGGTTAGTCTGAGCATAAGATGTGAGCTTCCACATGCCATTATATGAGTTTGAATTGTTTGGTTTCTGCCATAGCTAGGCCTGCTTGCTTAGGCTGCATTTAGGAACATAAAAATCACATTTTGGGATCATACACAGAGCTCTCTAGTCCATGCTTTTTGTTTTTAGTAGAGCTCAGTCAGATGACTAGAAACTCTGCAAAAGATTAATTAGTCATGCCCTGTTGTTGATTCCTAACATCCAGCAGTTACAGTTACAATTTTCATGCAAAAAAGCAGTGTATTTAGCTGTTATTTGAATAATATAAATATTATATTTATAATCCCCTAGGAAGCCTTACTATGTAGACAGTGTCCTTGTCTTTTGCCAGAGTAACCAAGCAAATAATTCAATAAGAAAGGTATATGTCAATTGGGCATATTTGTATATAATTCTGATAGCTTAGCAATTATCCTTTTTTGCATATTTTTGGATAGTTGTTGTTTGTGGGTGGTGGAAAAGATGGAGAGATAAAATAGGAAAAGAAACCTGTGCCTGCCTCTTATTGCTCAATATCCTTGATCAATCAGGACTTGAAGAACTTTACTCCTGTCTTGACTGACAGTCTGGACAACAGCATCACCCAGTACATCCACTCTGATCAAATGGAATTCGTCCCATGAAGGTGCCTGGTGGACAAAGTGTTCTGCATGCTTGATGTTGTTTACAAAGCAAGAGCAGACAAAACAACCAACTTGGCTTCAGCCCCAAGAAAGTTTTTGATTGCATCGAATGGCCATACCTCAAGCATTTGCTTCTTAGGATGAATCTTAGGCCTACCTCTGCCACAATCATTCATACTAATTACCAACATTCCTGTGGGCTGGTTTTAGTGCATAATTTTGACTGCTATTCCTTTCATCTCAAAAGAAGTATTAGACAAAGCTTTCTGCTGTATGTCTTGACAGTGGAATCCTTAGCAGATGCTCTGCAGATGAACAAAGTGAGCCGAGTGTGACCATACTGAGCATAAAGTGGATCTTTTCTTTGATATGATGCACTACATCTCCCATCCATTGTTGGCTTGACATATTTGGTAAAACATCTGGATATAAAGCCAACTATCATAAATCCATTATGATAAATATAAATTTGATGCATGAAATCAAGGCTGCTCCTGAAATAAAATGTAATCTTGTCCAGCTGACCAAACCATGACATCACCTTGGAATTTTCTTTCAACTCCCTGACTATTAAGCTTTCAACCACCAGCCATCTTTTCAGACAGCTCTATAAAGGCACATAGCTGGTTCTCTGATTACTTCTCGTGACTCACCAGAACAGCAATTTTGCAAATGAATTGAATACCTAAAATCCGTAACAGATCCATTCAGTCACCACAAACGGGACCTGGATGGTTGCCACTTCAGAGCATTAGTGGACACAAATGGAACAGAATATTGCTGGACAATGAATACTGGCTGGCTGGCTTATAGGGAAAGGCCTAAGAAATACTTTAAGGAACACTTCAACAGTTGGAGGACAGCCCCTTATTTTTGTCCTGCCCCTTTGCTCCCCATCCTATATACCAGTATTTGCAAATATCCTGCTTTCTCTGTCAATTGTACATCAAACTGCATGTGGGATGCCCCTGACTTCTTTCAAAGCCTATTTAAATGCCATAATAATATCTTCCAAATGACAACTTTGTACCATCAATCTGAAGCAGATGCTTTCATGGCTGGAGTTTGATCCAGATGAGCATTTAAATGTTCAAATTAGGCAAAGCATCTAGTCCTCATTCTCTGTTAGCATTATTATCAAGAAAGCCTAATTTAAAGACCTTAACAGAGGTGGTACATGACTCCAGTTGTAGTCACTTATACTGAACCCTAGTCAGCTTTAACTGGAAGAATTGTGGCCCACTGGGAATTGTGATGGGGCATGCCCAGCCATTCAACAGACTACTTCCGATTTTTGCCAGGAACTCATTAATTATTCTGAATCAAATCTTGACCCTAGTCACGCTTTTTGATAAGGTGGCTCTGGTTGCCTTTACTGAGACCCGCTGATACAACAAAACAATAGACATGGCTGGAAAAGTTTTGGAAGGGAGTCCCTCCTGAGGAGGGCCTGCTGATGCCAAAACCACTGCTACAGTAGTTGCCACCCTCCATCTCCTCCAGCTGGTTTGTTGCTCACTCGCTTACCTGGTCACAGGTCCATTCTGCTACTTTAGCAGTCCACCTTTTCTAGGCAGACGGCTGCCACTAATGCTGCTACAGCAGTGGCAGAAGTGCTGGATGAAGGTACCCTATTCCATCACAGTCTATGCCCCACAATGTGGTGCTTTTTGCCAGGTGTTGCACTGTGTGACACAGAATGGTGGGCATCCATCTCTTTTCTTCCAGCTACCATCCTCACAGCAACAGCCTGCTTGGTGGAGGGGAGGGTGGAACCAGCTGTATGAGCATTGCCAGAGGTGGCAGGGAATATTGGTGCAGGAGCCTCCTAGAAATCTAGCCTAGGGGGGGAATTTTGCCATGGCAATTTGGTTCTTAACTCATATATGTCATTTGTAGCAAGTGGCCAAAATGCCCCCCCACCCAAGACTGTTTACATATGTCCTCTCCCCAGCTCTAAATTTGAAGCTGCCTCCACCTTTTTTCTCAGCTTGCCACCTTAGCCTTGACAAGCACTCTTTCTATGTGAATTCATGGATCATCTGTGGATTTGATAGGTCACTTTTATTTTGGGTATATGTCTTAATTTCAGTATGCTTAAGGGGTTTCAGGTTTTAAAACATCTTTTCATATTGTGTATGTGTTTGTATGTTTAAAAAGTAACACAGATTTGAAAATCTATGCTAGAAAACTAAGACAGACAGGTGAGGCATGAGGTAGATGGGCCACAGTAGGATAGCCTCAAATAGCCTGAGGTAAGGTCAGTATTCTCCTCAACATTTACTGAAGCCATATCACAAATTTATCTTGGCTAATGCAGAATCACATGTTGGGAACCTTTCAAGGCAACTTTCAGCTTCCCACCCTCATCCAATAGCTGTAGTCATGTTACTGTTTGTCCCTCTTTTATCAACATTATGGCCAGATTATGTGCTTGAGTCATATAGCAGGGGATGCACAGGCTGAGATGGGAGTTTTGTCATGGGCAGTGGAGGAGCAATGTTGCACAAAGGGCACATAAAGGCATCCAAGCAAAATTGTACCTAGTCACAATAGGAAAGAATACACTATCTGTGAGAAGCATCACAATTAACCAAGTACATAATGTCGTAGTTCATGGGCTCAGGGAATGCAGTCCCCTTGTGATGAAAGCATTACTCTGGAGTCCCATGTGTTGACTGTGCGCAAAATACATAGGACTCAAGCATGCATTTAGGCTCTTGAGACGCAGGTGAATAGGCTACCTGCACTTCATTGTACTTGCTGGGTTGGTGGGAGGGTAAGCAGTAGAAATGGAATACAGGTGCTCTGTGGCTTGCGGAAAGTCCGGTGAGCTGAGGCCATGATCGCCACTACACAGCTGCACTCTGAACATGATCATTATATCATTTGTTTATGCTTCCTGTTTGGGCAAAGCCCGCGTACATTGATGGCTCTGCTATAAACAATAAACCGTAACAATAAAGAATGCTTGTGTGCTAGTAAAAGCCTCTTACGTTTTGGCAGAGAAGTTTCATTTTTTGTAGGCTTTATAAATACTGATCGTTGAAATAGCTACTAATAGCAGGAAGCATGCTGCCATATGGGGACCCTTCATACCGTTCACTGAAAATGGGCAGGCAGGTGGCCAGTAATAACATCACAAGGTTGTTTTTCCTTTTCTGGGATTTTAGACAAAGCAGATGTTTAGGCACCATTAACTAATAAGAATGTGATAGGGAATCTTGAATTAATCATAATAAAAATGTACAGTTTCATTCTCTTCTTGTCTGTTCCCATGTCATTTGCATGCTCCATGTTGTTTGTTTGGCAGAATTGTAATTATTACATGTCAATAAATTGATTCACATAGTTTAAGTAATAGAATGAAAATAAAAACAAAACTACTGTATATTCATTCTGATCAATGGCTCTCATACTGCACTACACTACAGCAGGCATAGGCAGCCTACTGTCCTTCAGATATCTTGGATTAAAGTCCCATGAGCCATAGCCAGCATGTCCATTGGCCAGACTTATGAGAGTTTTAGTCCAAAATATCAGGAAGACATTGGCTTGCATATCCATGCATTGGTTAATATTTGGAATTATATAGTTATCTGGTAGAGACTTCCCTGCCCAGCTCAGAAGCTGTGACAAGGATTGGACTAGGACCTGAGTGTAAAATAGATATTCTACACCTCTGACTTGGCTTTAATGTTTCTGTTAATTGTGCAGAATCTGGAATTTTCTCATCAGGACTGGGAAGGCAGGAAAAAAATAAGGATGAGATAATGAGGCATGCAAAATTGTGGGATAGTGTCAGTGGAGCACTGTAGAAATCAGCGTCAGCATCTTGCTTATTAACCATTGCAAATTCCACATAAGCTCCTAATACTTTTGGAATTTTCATGTGTTCATCATCTTCCAAGATTCTCATGGAATCTTCTTAGGATTCTTACATCTGCCTCTGAGGACTAGAAAGCTGCAGTTTTGTAGACTAAGAGGTGAGATTTATAATATTCCCAAACCCCAGACTTTACAGGGCACAAATGTGGACCCAGAGAGTTCTCAGTTTGCTGAGCATTGTAGTAATTTGTGATTCTCTGGCCGAAAACTTGCCCACACTGCTAAATGCATGTTTAAGATGGAAGCATCCAGTCTGCTGAATCAGGATATCTGCACAAAGTTTTCTGTGTGTTGGGGTCAACAAAACCAGCCTACTAAATGAACCATCTAATTGTCTGACTTGGTGATAGTGTGAACACTGATCATATGATTGGGAGGCAATAGTGTCCGAGCTCAACCCAGATGCCCCCTCAGCTTGTCTGTAGGACAGCCTTCAACTTCCAGCATTCCTCTCCTTTAGCCATGCTGGCTTGGCCTGATAGGAGTATATTTGCAAAATATCCAGGGAGCTCCAAGTTGGAGAAGACAGCTGTAGGAGATTAATTCTGTTGCTTCCAGGTTACAGGTATGTGAGGGGATGTCGCACAGAGGTGGGTAGAGACCTGTTCTCCCCTGCAGAGGAAGGCAGGACGCGCTCCAACGGAGCAAAGCTCAGGGAACCCAGGTTCCATTTGAATGCCAGAAAGCACTTCCTGATGGTTGGGACCCCGAGGGTGTGGAATGGGCTTCTACCCATCGGTGAGGGTGTTCAAAGATAGGCTGGGCATGCACATGATGGGCATGTCATGAGCGGAGCCGGCTGGAGCCGGGGGTCAGACTGGATGGCCCGGGAGACCCCTTCTGACTCGCTCTGTTTCTCTGTTTCTATGTATCCAACTATGCAGCTTAATGCTTGGTAACCACCTTTTCTCTGTTCTTGTTTTTGTATTTGTACTGAACTGCACAAAATCAAGGCTGGGTTTTTGTTTGCTTTTTAAAGGTCAGTTGGCAACCGTAAATGTCAGAGACAATGGCATTATGCCATTATGCTGCACAAAGATAATTGTATTAGTAAAGGGAGTTAGATGAGTAGAGATGGTTAAGATGAGGTCCACTGGATTCTTATCCCTTTAGACAGGAATTGTGGACCATCGGATAAACTCAGCTAAGCCATGCGGGGTAGCTGGTTGGTTACCAGTACATTTGTTTTCATTGATATCAGAAATGTTTCACAATGTCTTCCAGATTGCAAAGCTTATTTCTTTGACCTGAAAATGGAGATAAATAATACATGATGCTGCTTGAGCTGCTGGCTGCTTCTGTTCCTGGTATCGTAAAACCAGGTCCATTTTCTTAAGTTGGGATTTTATATTAAGCAGAATTGCATCTCCATCCCGAACAGGAGGGGCTTTTGATCAGGGGCATTCTGCTGTGGAAAGCCAAGCAAAAAAAGCTTGGAATACGCGTGCAGGCTATCCATGCACTCTGAGTTAAACTTGCATTAGTGCATTTTAACCTTGCAGTCTAATGAGCAGCCAGGGGGATTGTGCCACGTAGCAGCAGCCTTTGTTACTTTGCAGCTATTTGCTCTGAGTAATTTCTCTGCAAATGCAAAGAATCGGTATAGTCTTAACAAATCACAAGACAAGACTTTATTAAAGGTAGGCATTTCCAACTCCGACTTCCTCTGTGGTTTATAATGCATGTTTGCATGAAGCTGTTTAAGAAGTGCACTTAATTTTTAACGCTGATTTTGAGCACATTTTTAACTGGCCTCGTTCCTGTGCCTTTAATAGCAGCCTGGCATAGAAAAAACTAGGAGATGAAGAATTCCCCCACCACTGGCTGTTAAATGTCCACATATCAGGTTGCTATTAAACATACCAATTAAAGGCAGTGATGGCTGGCGACTGCTGCCACTTGAAGGCATAAGATTGTGAGACGAAGGAGACAGCAGTGATCGAATAACAGTTTTTGTTATCAAGATCATCATTATTACTAAACTAATGCTGCTACAGCTAATACTTTAGTGTGCTTGCTGAGATGGATTTTGCAAAGCATTGATAAAGGAAGATTGATAAAGATGTAGGAAAAGAAGATTGGGAAATGAGGTACATGGCAAAGATGTGTAATGGCAAAGGAGAGTTCTGCAACTGTATTAAAATGTCAAAATGAACAGATTTCCAGCAGCACCAGGAGTTGCACTGAGACAATGTATATAGTAAATGTTTGCTGTGTTCAAGGAAGAGGACGGTAAAGCTTTTTAGACAACTCCAATCCATTAAAGGAAAAAAAAGAAAAGAAAAGAATTGTCACGTATTATCCAGTACAGGAGAAGCCACTAGGGGAGAAGAGGTGGCTCCCATCTCCCAGCCCCCCTCCTTTGCCCGCTAATGGCAAAAGGAATGATTATTTTAGGGAGAGAATTAATAGAATCTTAATGAGCCTTACTCCCAGTGCATTGTTCACTTCACACTTGACAGCAGCTTTGTGGATCAGAGTGCAGAATGTGTCAACTTCTTACCAGGAGCTTTAATATATACATACATATATTTTTACTGAAAGATCATAATGTTTCCTCATTATTAAAACAACCACAGAATTAACTTTTGCCTCCAGGGAGAAACAGATGGCAGTTTGATGGCCTCATTTTTCCTTTCTTTCCTTTTTACTAAGATTAATGTTTTATACTGACTGATGCAGTCTATTATATTCTCTTCATACTCTTCATATTGCTGGAGCAGTAATAAGGGAAAATAGGAGCCCACATCTCTGTAGAACGTAACCTTTTTCAAGGTATTCGTTGTTTCAAATATATCTGGTGTTCCTGCCAAGACCTGTATGTTGTAGCTCTGAAAGTTGCTAGGTGTCTTTCCATTCAGTTTTTGGGATCATGTAAATGGCTGAATCATGAAATGGCAACATGTGTTTGGGATACTAGAATGGGATCTCTGGATGACATCCCAGACTTTGCTACTGCTGGCGTTCTGAAGCTTTGGAATCTAGAAGCTCTTACCACCTGACTCCAGTAATATGGGATCCAACCACGGCGTTTTCAACACCAAGAAAAGAACAATGTACATTTGGTCCAGAAGCAATCTTTCCTCCTGCCAACCCTGTGCTTTCTTATGTACTGTACAGGAAATGTAGGAAAGTATCTGGCCATATCCTCTTGTTAGGACATATGACATTGTGCTGACAGAAACTAGGTTCTGAACTATGTGCAAGAGAAGAATGAGGTAGCACAAGTCTTTGTGCATTATGTTTGTGCAACCCATTACAAATTCCACTTGTGCAACCATTTGCAAAACTGAAAGATTCAGCAAAACCACTTGCAAAACTGGAAGATTCATTTGTGTGTCCTAATTACACCATAGGTTACCACTCTAAGGCTGAAGGAAGAGACCATCTTAATGATCCAAAGCTTTCACAATTACATTCAGAAGAAATATGGAATTGATAGAATCTCTGCTCCAAAGTCTACCAAAACGTTGCATATTCATTTTCTGATGCTTTTTACAATGTTTCATTATCATAGATGCCCAGTAGCCCCTCAGGAGGAATCCAATTCCCTTGAGTAGTCCCAGGATTCAGCCTAATATTTATGCCAGCCAGGAGCTGAACTTATGTAATTCGCTCCTCATTGAAATCACTAGGGCTGGGGAAAAGAACAAAGGACCACCAGATAAGTTTTCAGGACTTTGAAGTAGTAGAATGGATAGAATAGAACTGTGAGAGACTTGGATGACGGAGAGGATAAAGCCTGAACACAACAGGCACAAATGGCTGGATGGGTTGCTTGAGAATTAGGTACTATATTGCTATACATGTGTGTCTGGAATATATCATAAGAAAATAATAATTGCTCCTAGTAAGTCATGTCAGATCATTCAGGGTATCCTTTTTTTGTGCTAGTGATAAGGAGGACCATCATGTAGTTAGAGAAATTATAGGAAATCAATTGTAGGGGTTGTAATCAATTAGATTAATTATTTAAATCTGCATGCATTGGCGCATAAGTAATACAATAGAATGAAAAAGGTATACTTCCTTTGGTTTTTGATGATGTAGCTTTGTGTAGCAACAGGGTAAGTTTAGAAGAAGCAGTCTACCTTCTGTGATAAAGAAGAAGGAATGATTCTTTTTATGATTCTGTGATACTACTTACCAAGTTACAATTTTTAGAAATACTTCTATTAATTTCTATTTAATCTGCTGGCTGATAACTGGGGGTACTTTTTGGTTAATTAGGATATTTTACAGTTCAATTCTAGGCATATGTATGTATATTTGCATTTATTTATGTATATTTGGATAGAAAAGAGCCTTACAACAGCCTACACAGACTAGCTAATGCATGCTGGGAAATAAAGGACTCTTTCTATCTAAATATACCTAAGCTTATATCATTAAACACCACAGTTCTGTTTATACATTACCATTCTGAGAAGCAAACAAAGTGGTATTGAAAAACAAGGTTATTATGATTGAATCGTTGAGTAGCACAGACAAAAGATATATGCATACCCACTGAGCACCACATTGTCATCTTTTTCAGAGGTCAGCTTCACTGAACTTTGTGGGCTTTTCAAATGCTTTAGAAATGGAGTTGTCTTCGGCACGGTTATCCAAGTCAGCTGATACTCAGGCCAAAGAAATATCCACTGTAACATCCAATGAGGCTCAGAGTATGCCAAATATCTCTGATGTGTCACCTGAAGCTGTGCCTCATTACAGCCTTGCTCTGGAGAGAACTACAAATGACTTGAGCGCTGAAAATATTGACCATTTAGCATCTGGTGGTATGCCCCTGGTCAGTGCAGTGTGCAAGGTAAGAATGGTTGCCGCACCGGATAGTTGAACTGGTAGGAAGCATAATCAGAATGGCCACTCCTGTTAATGCCATGATGCGCTGCATGCCTGGAATACAGTGGAAACTGGTGGCTCCAGTGCCAGCAGGACTACTTAGACACTCTGGATTTTACTCTAAACCTTATAGGTGCTATTCATGGGGCTGAACACCCATGCAAAGTATGTTTAGCACCATGGATAGATCCTATAAAGTTCAGATTAAAATCCAGAGCAGGTGCTCTGCTTAAATTGGAGTCAACAGCCTCCATTGCTGGAATGTCCCAGGTAAGATCACTGGCAGTTCAATACATGGGATAGTCATATGCAGCCGTCATTCATGATGTTGTGGAAATCTCATGCTAAACAGTCCTGCTTTTGTATGCATCCACTTCATCTGGATGAATCCTTTGCAGAGTAAAATCCCTGGGAAGTTCAGACTCCATTAGTTCCTGTATAGATGCAGTTACCTTTTATGTCTCAGGCATGGATTCAAGGAAGCATGGGACCATGCATCCCATGCACTCTAGAGTCTTGGCACTTAGATTTCTTGAAGAGGAGAAATCCATGCAGCATACAGATGTCTTATAAAACCATGTGTGTGAGCTTCAAATGCTTATTTATGACATGGCATGTGGGTTGGTGATTCAAAGGGTCTGTTCAAGCATGCCAGAATTAGCTCTTTAGATCCCATCCTCCACATGTGTGTTACGGTGCATGTGGAATGTGGAATTCTGAATCAGAACAACAGTGTTCAGTAAGGTCATTCTCCTTTGCTGTTATGGTTATTTTGTTGAGATCAATATTAATTGTGCATTTCAATGTCTTTTTTTAACTCCAAGCTGGAAAGTGAAGAGTTTGGCTCTATGAATTACCCTCTTGGAAATGGCTCTTCTGCTATTGAATCAAAAGACATTAATGAGTTAGTTCTTCCTATCCACAATATTCTGGAAGAGCCTATTAATCTTTCAGTGAAGAAGACTCAGCCGTGTGCCTCCCCTCCCATACTTATCAGCAACACGTCTTGCATGCAGTCGCTTAATCCAGATCAAAGACATATTGAAGGTATCAAGGTTTTCCTTTTCTCCCTTGAATTTTTAAAAACATCTAACATTCTCCATTGCATATTGTGGTTATTTTAGGATAGCTCTTGCCATAATGCACAAAATTAACTATTTGGAGCAAATATTTGATGTCTACAGTACATAGACATAATAATAAGCCCATAGTTAATAATAAGCACCCCCTGACTAATAATAGGAAACAAACAGTTGATTTGACTGTCCAGGCCTAATTAGTTATTAGTGCATTCTAAGATATAGTGCATTCAGGTGACTTCAGGTGAGCCCAGAGAAGGTATTTCATGGATCTGATTGAGGCATTCACTACAAATGAATGCCTTCTGATGTTAACATAATGGCATTGGATAAGGCAAAAAGTATAACTGAAACTAGCCACCTTCTCTAAAACATAAACTATAAGAGAAAAATTTGGATTCAGACTTAAGGAAAACCAATGAGGCACCCCAGGTATACAGATTGTATGTTTTCTTTCAGAAAGATTCAGATATTAGGATGCAATAGACCTTCCCTGTGGTCTCTGGAAGAGAGCCCAGCAGGCCATAGAATACAACAGACCTTCTACTCATAGGTGGAAATAGAGAAAGGTCTACTGCACCTTCACAGAGAAAGGTCTCTTGCACTTGATTGGTGATGGAAAGCTCTACTGTTACTCCAGCTGTGATATGGGTGAAAAGGGGGTGTAGTAGATGCATGTCAAGGATGGATCAGGGGTTGCTCTACAGCCACTGGGGGAAACTGCATCAGTACATATCAAAAAGACAAACAAAGACATCATGAGTTTGGTAGAACTTGGGAGATGCCTGTTCTCCCATTCTTGGACTTTCTCCTCTCCTTAGGATGAATCTGTTAAATTATGAAGGAGATTGTTAGGATATTAAAAGCATTGTTAGAATGCTTGTTAGGATGTGTTCACCTCAATTTTACCCATTTTCATTTTTTGTAGATTTCCGTAACTGTGAACAGGAACACTTTGAAATGGAAATTAAAAGTAATCAGAGCAACAGGTAATCAAAATTCATGGAACATACTAATTGAAGGCATAGCTTCAAAAATGCATCCTTTTTACCCTGCTTTTGAAAGCAACAAAAATTACACCTATTGTTGAAATAACCCAGATAAATGGAAGAGATGAGATGAGAATCCTAGATGAGAATATCTAGAACAAATAGAAACTGAAGGTTGGCAGCACAAGTGAACTCATGTGCACAGCCTGGAACCTAGACCAACAGAATCCAGTATTATACTTGAACCACATTTGCTCATTTACATGGTTCTTAGTACTTTAAACTTCAGCAAACTTTTAGAAAAACATCAACACTCTGTGAAATTATTTTGAATGATACCGAAATATGAATTGATGCATCAGTTTAAAAACAGTGGGCTAAACCTGTTCAATCAGCAGAACTGGGGTGGGGTGCAATTCCGTTGCTTACACAGGAAGAAAGTCCTACCATAGTGGACTTCCACTGTCACCATGTTGGATCTAACCTGATACAACAAGAAGGTGAAATATTATTATTGTTTTCTGTGCAGCATTTGAATTTACATCTAAAGTTGTGTGAGTGGCGTTCCCCCCTACAGTCGCTCTGTGTGCTATTAGGATCTACTCTGGAAGGTCCCCCAGTCCTCTGGAGCAGATTGAGGAAATAAGTGCAGCAGATAGGGGAAGTCATTCTGTTAGCGGTTTCCATTCTGTGGGCAATCAGGGTTGGAAACAAGCCTTGGTGTGTAACATGCTTTGCAGCCTAATTCATTTTCCTAACAACTCAGTGACTTGATCATTAAATATTTCTAATTTACAGATTAGGAAAGTGAGCTGAAATCTAACAACTTCTAAAGCAATTTTTTCCATATCTAGGCTCAACAACTTCATTATTGGATTATTGTGGTATTGTAGTTTTCTATATAATGGCCACTTATATATATATTTATATATAATAGTGATTATTAACTTTGATGCTAAGGTATCATGCTAATATCTTATTACTATGGCACTTCAATTATGTGTTCTGGGGATAACTGCTTTGAGCTACCAAAGGGCAGTGTGCACAAATATGTGTCATGTAAATGTATTGGGATAATCCATCATGCACTTTCTGGACTGAGATCAGGAGTGCATTTGCCTAGCACACGGTTGACACTGTCAACTATGGGATTGTGGAAGCTGAGTTTAGAAACTGTCTTATTTCCCCCATCCCCTAACTGACAGCAGGGGCCAGAGGGGAGACTATTTAGAGAGTGTTGTGCAGAAAAGTCTATTTAGCCTACTGTTGTACACGATGATCTATTGGTTCTAAATCATGAAGCATGAGATTTTGTTCTTGAAGTGTCACATTAATTAATAAAATCCTATTAGTGTATTCTGGTTAGCCATATAAAGACAAGCCAGCCTGTCAAATTATATGGCAATAATAAAGGTAAAATGGAAGGATGATCTTTAAGATAACCGATAAAGGCAATCCAGTATTTAACATTGATTTTAGAGCTTGTGCCAAAGAAGTGAAAATTCCTTATGTGCGACTGGAACGACTGAAGATATGCACATCGGAGTCCGGAGAGCTTCCAGTATTTAAACTGCAGCCACAGAAAGGAAATCATGACGGGACCTTCCTGCTGATAATTGAATGTGGTTCTCAGTCTTCAAGCATGGCTATTAAGGTGAACTTGACTCAGATGGTTTGGGTGCTGTTTGCCATTTCTTCCATGCTATCCTGACATCTTTATTCATTGATGGCCTTTGTCAGTAGGCTTGCCTATGGTGACACACACAGACCTCTGGCATCCTCTCCAAAGCTGCTTTTAACCCTGGGGAGGCAGGGTGGGAAAGGAGGGACAAATGCCGCAGGGAGGTCAAAGCTGGAAGCCCTTTTGGCTTTCCCAAAGAAAGATGGAGTAAATATGGTCCTGGCAGGGCAAATGCTGATAGACAGTATCAGCTACATTGCCCTCTGATTTCAATAGGATATTGTCTTTAAACATGTAGAATTAGAAGAACTGGCAACCAGAAATTTCAAATGTATGAAAAAACTGCTTGGGGATTTTGATTATGGCCAACTGGTTTAAAACTTTTAAAGTTAGTTAATCATTTGGCTTTAATTTATTTGCCTGATTAAGTAAATGCCAATACTTTTTCCAAAGCTCGAGTACAGGTACCAAAGATACTGAAGTGCAAGTGAAAGTGCAAACTTTCAGAAGTGTAAGATTATACAGTTTAATATATAGGGTTCTACCACTTATTATAGAAACTGGAATTGTTAAAATATTAAAGCCACAATGACTTTGAAATGAACAAATCACGATTTTCAGTATAGTGGAAGATTCAAATTTAAGAGGTAACACAATTCAATTCAGCTGGTTTCAGTTTTCTGTGGTTGTTAATGCTAGAAGGAATACTATGTTTTACTGCATTGTATTTAGGATTTCAACATTTTTGAACAACACAGACACTGGTGTTGGCTTATTAATTAAAATAAATTAGAATGTTTTCATATTGAAAGGAAAATTAGTCTATCTGTGGACTCAAACTGAAACAAAGTACATTTAAAAATTTCTCTTCTCATATATCTGGCACAACGAGGAGGGGCTCAGATACTCTGAAGGGCACATTGCCATTCAAGCTTCCGAATCTCACTTTCACTAATTAGTTGGTTAATCTATTGATTAAACCAATTAAAGCCTCAGGCATAATTTTTAATGAATGTAACTAGGGACAATGCACATATTTGACATCTCTCAGTATGGCCCCCCAATACCATATCTTTTAGGGAATAGCCATGTTTAATGTGCTATGACTTACTGAGAAACTGTAGGATAAGAACATTCAGTTATCAGTGCAGTAAGACTGTAGGCATTTATCCACTACATTTCAGTTTCTGCAGTATTTCAATGACTGTGCATGGAAATGAAGGGTTTTTAAAATGTCAAATTCACTTTTTCTCCAAGGTCAATCAAGGCAATCTACCTGAAAGACTGAATCCCATGCCTGAAAACCTGGAGGAAAGGAGGATCCCCACAAACCAGCCACCTGAGCAATTGCTGCTTCCCTTGGTAGACCACAGGTTCAGTAATAGTATGAAAAAATCTGTGCTTACCCAGGAAGATCACCCCATAGAGAATGAGGATTTCTGTGCTGTTTGTCTGAATGGAGGAGAGCTGCTGTGCTGTGATTATTGCCCAAAGGTGTTTCATCTCTCATGCCATGTTCCTGCGTTGCTCAGCTTTCCTGTGTGAGTATCTAGAGAGTACATACAAGGCATATCCATTCCATTTAGCACATGTCTAAATGTCTGAGACTTTCAGAGCTAGCTCTTTGCATTGAGATTTATGAAAGTGGGCCTTTTCAAAGATGCTTATTTTTTGGATTTGTCCTGCTGTAAGAAAACGTACTTGTGGTAGCTAACAGGCCAGCCTGGAAGCAGGGAAAAAACTGAATGGCATCTTAGAAACAATGACTGGGCTTGTTGCTCCTCTTTCTCACAGAGACCTTAGTTCAGGCTGAAGTAGGAAGTGCTCTTAGGTAGTGGGAGATGACAAAAGACAAAAATGAGCTGGGCTTCCCGAACCTTAAAAAAAGGTACCTCCACTAAAGCCAATGAGATTCATCAAACTGGGATATGGATACTTAGACCCAAAGCCTGACTCTGTACTCATTGGTTTCAACAGTGGAACAAATGTAGGAAGCTGCCCTCTTCTGAGCCAGACAACTGGGTCATGTAGGTCAGCACCATCTGACCAACTGGCAGTAGCTCTTTAAGGTTTAGAGAAGAATCTTTCCCAGGCCAATCTAGAGACACAAGCGGTAGAACCTGGAACTTCTGCGTGCCAAGTGTGAGCTTTACCACTCAGCTTAGCCTTCTTCCATGCCATATGCCAAAGAAACCATTATGGGTAATGTACATTTCTTTTATAATCTTTCTTTAGGGATGTTGAATAACTTTAACATAAAGTCATGTATGAGGTACATAAGAGCCTAGCTGTTGTGAGCTGGTCTTTTTCCTCCTTCCCTCTGGTTCTAAAACTCAAAACAGTCCTTTGAAATGCAGTTCTTTTATTGAGATTCCTCAGATAACAGAATGGGTTGAGCTCTAAATAGCCTTCTTCCAAAGCTGGAAAGAGAAGCCTCTGCTCATGTAAAGAGTGGAATCCAGATGGGGACCTCTCCCTCAGTCCCTTTGTTTCAGTAAAGCTTCCGGCTCTACCCTTTGGGAGAACAGCAAAGCCCTCCAGCTGAGCAGCTCGTTTCTCCTGCCGCCTCTACGCTGAGCCAAGGACTGGGTCTTATACTTGCTCCTCCCCCCTCTCCCAAATACCCTTCTTCCCCTTCCAAAACAGCCAGTGGTCATGCCTGGCCTGAGAAACTTCACTAGGCAGAGTCGAGGGAGCTTCAAAGACTTTGGGAGCTTCAAAGCCATTGAACAGCTTGCAGTGCACAAATCTTAATACAGTGTGAAAGCACTGGACAGAATTTTTGTCTATGATGAAAATTATGGCAAATACCGAAGGAGTCCCTGATGGTTTTGTGTGTTTTTTCATGCTAAAAGCCAATA
>NW_025335468.1:14426066-14665823 GCF_004798865.1 Varanus komodoensis | reverse complement strand
TATTGGCTTTTAATTTTGCATTTTTTCTGTTTTTATGATTTTTATTGTATTTTTATCATCTGTTTTAATGGGCTGTGTAAACCTCTGAGAGAGCTTCGGCTATGGGGCATTATACAAATAAACAAAGGTGGCATGGCGAGTGCTGGACTGGGGACCTGCGAGTTCCAGGTTCTAGTTGCCACTTGGCCACGAAGTTCACTGGGTCATCTTGAGCCAGCCACTCACTCCCAGCCTAGAGTATCTCATGGGGTTGTTGCTGTCAGGATAAAGTGGAGTGGAGGAGCACTGTGCCAGCTTCCTGGGGTTCCCCAGGAGTGGGGGTGGGGACGCGAGGGATATAAATGCAATGTGATGATAATAAGAAAGGGATGCTGCTGCTGCAATCTAGTTTTCTACATGCCAGGTGCATGTAAAAATAATTTTATCACAGATTCTTTTTTCTGCCTTATTGCATCCATGGCTGTACCTTGTATCGTAAATCATTAAAGGTGGAATCCCATGCATGTTTAGACAGAAAAAAGCCCTACAGCTCTCAGCAACTCTCAGCATTCTCCAGTCACAGAATGGTAGGACAATTTTCTCTCTAAACATACACAGGACTATGCCTAAATACATTGATTCCTAAAGAATATATTATCTGTGTAGGCATTTGTCGCAATGGGCTTCATTGTGTAAAGCAGCTTGCATAGGAGAAATCTTCACCAACTGAGGTCAGACAACATGATGACTCATTCTTGAGGACTGAATATGGGTAGTTGTTGAAACAAGGGTGGTTTCTGCAATATGAGTTGTGTTGTCTGAACCCAGTTGTTAAGAAGCCATAGCTTGTTAACCTCAACCCATGCAGAGAACCCATTCTTATGTTGGGTCATAAACCCTGGTTGCTCACCATGAATTTTGGCTGGATTCAGGCAACATAATAGCTCACATTTCAAAGAGATTGCATGGTTTGAGCATAACCTACAGTCAGCCCTTCAGTGTGGACCATCACAGTATCCGAACCCAGTTAATATTTGTCAAAGCATCTATCAGGGGCCCATGGTCAACTGGAACAGTCTGATGATGCCTTTTTCTCCTCTGCTTCAGTGGTGAATGGGTGTGCACGCTTTGTCGCAATGTGGAGAAACCGGAGGTAGAGTATGACTGTGAAAACACACGTTTCAACTACAGCAGCACACTGACACAAGCAAGAGCACTCTATGGTCTCGATGACTATGAGCAGAAGGTAGGTCCAGTTACCAGTAGAAGAACGTAGACAAGATCTTCTTTTCTCCAGTATTGTACATTGACTCTTCATTAATTGTACCTGTCTGAAGGAACATTATATGGAATACAAACAAAAAGTAACATGCAGTGGTACTGAATACAAGTCAAGATTAGTTAAGCAGTTTATATTTTGTTATGATTTCCCCATTAGTAAATCGTTCAAGTTTGCTGTTGAAATAACAAAACAGGAATATAGTTTTTACCATGTATAAATATTTAGTTGTCAATCAAATTGTAGAAATAATATGGATTTTAACAATCAATGTGAAAAAGAAACCCATGCTTTCTATCATGGTAACATATGCTTAGTGGAAATTAGTCAAAAGTTGCTGTATTCTATTGTAGGTAGGGCATCTTGGTTTATAGTTGAGGAGGGAGTGGGAAAGTATATAGAGAAATAAAGGATTTATGCAAAAACTCTTAATTGATGCCAGATATCAGCACAGGTATTTGTATTTGTGTAAACCAAAAGTAATTATAAACTCACATTTTACAGAAGTGCGAGAAACTGGTACTTTCTTTGTTGTGCAATAACCTGAGTCTACCATTCCATGAACCAGTCAGCCCCCTGGTAAGTTTTACATAAATGGAAATGATACCTCTGGTAATATTTGCTTTACCTGCACATATTTTTCTTACCCCTTTCAGTCTCTGCTGTGTTTTTTTCAGCAGCTGTAATTACCTGTTGGCAGGCCCTGGCCTGTCTTTTGCCTATTTCAGTGAAATGTTCAGACTTGTCAATTTTCTCCATCATGCAGAAAATAGCCTAATCATAGAACTGAGGCAGTGCTGAGAATTTCTCATACTATATTCTCTAAATTTCTGATCCTATTTTTCCTAAATACAAAATACAGAAGTTGTTAAATAAGAAGCTTTGCATAGTTATAAGAGTGAGTTCAGATGGTAGGTTACTTCCTACCTTACAATGTTCTTTCCCAGGAGTGCCCTCATTCTTATTTTGTGAATATAATCAAAATTATAGTTTCCTTTTTCATATATTTGTGGAGTCATATTCATATCATGTTCTTTTTTTCCCTAAGCAAAACAGTTTTGCTTTTTAAATCTTCTGTTATACAGAGCAGAGGAGTACTGCTGTTTTGTTTAGTTTCAGTTACAATCACATGATTTCATTCCCTTTTAAACTTTAGCTCATTGACCTTGTTTGCATGATTTATAAGTATGCAGGTGTGAACAGGCATGCTGCCGGCTCCCAGTTAGTCTCCTGTTTCTGCTTTGCTAAATAACCCAGGAACTTTTCTGAGTTCTTTGCTGTGCCATCTGAATTCTGAGTTGTTGAGGGGAAAACAGCCCAGAGCTTTAACCTATAACAAAGCCATTCAGATTGCAGGGTAAAAAGCCAGGAACAGGGCATTTCTAGCTTGTAAGCAGGTGATCAGAAGGCAGCACGTAACCAGCCACATGCAAACAATTATGGGTTCTTTAATCATCCATACTGGGTGTCTGCTTTATATGCAAGATGCAGAACATACTTGCCTTAACCTAGGTTTTGAGGTTCAAAGAGATATTGTGATTTATTAAAAATCTTATGCAAATAACATTTGTGATAGGCTCGCCATTATTATCAGATCATCAAAAGGCCCATGGATTTGTCCATAATCCGGAAAAAGCTACAGAAAAAGAACAAATTGCATTATTCCACCTCTGAAGAGCTGGTCGCAGATGTGCGTCTTATGTTTTGGAACTGTGCAACATTCAACTACGTAAGTACTTGTAATTCAGAAAGCAGTACTCTGAAGCATAGAAATATAAAAAAGTGAGTCAGAAGGGGCCTCCCAGGCCATCTAGACTGACCCCCGGTTCCAGCCGGATCCACTCAGGTAATCCCCAACATGTGGTTGTCCAATCCCCCATTCACTGATGGGGCCTCCACCACCTCCCTTGGAAGCCCATTCCAAATTCTAGGGGTTCTAGCTGTCAGGAATTACTTTCTGACATCCAGCTGGAAGCCTGGTTCCTTGAGCTTTGTTCCACTGGAATGCGTCCTGCCCTCCACTGCAGGGAAGAACAGGTCACAGCCCTCCTCCACATGACATCCTCTCACATACCTGTAAGTCACTAAAAGATCCCCTCGGAGTTTCCTTTTCTCCAGGCTGAAAGACCCAGTTCCCTCAATTTCTCATATACCATCCCTCCCAACCTGGCTACCATTCTTGTGATCCTGCCCTGAACCAATTCGAAACTAGCTATGTCTCTTCTATAATGTGGAGCCCAGAAATGGACACAGTACTCCAGTTGTGGGCTCACCATAGTCATGTACCGCAGCATCAACACTTCCCTAGATCTGGAAACCACGCTTCTGGCTATACATCCAAGGGTGCCATTTGCCTTAACCACCACATCACACTGCGGTGTGATAAGATCTTGCACTTATCTGCATTGAATGCCATCCTGTAGTCCCCCACCCACTTCCACAGCCTGTCCAGATCCTTCTGGATCTGGATCACCTGCTCCACAGTTGTGGCCACTGCCCCACTTTGGTATCATCCATGGGTTTAGTCAGCAGACTGGTTATCCCCTCCTCCATGTCAATGATAAAAACGTTGAACAGAATTGGTCCCAGAACTGAGCCCTGGGGAACTCCACTCATCACCGGCTGCCATCCTGATGATTCCTCACTGATAGTCATAAGCACCTTTGGAAAGAATTATGCTGTGATTTTTTTTCTTGCTGTGAAAAATTTTATTGAATATTCTTGATTCTTGAATCTGGCTCCCAAAAATCTTTGTATGATGACTAGAGGTAATTGAAGGTAGCTTCTCATTATTCTGGAGAAGAGATGCTTATGGGACAAACACTTGCTATGTATTTGGAGTGAATATTTTAATTCTGAAAAGTAGAGACTGCAATAATTTGTGATGGAGGTGAAGAAAGACATAAACTTCATAGTGAGTTAGGTTACTCCCTTCGCCCTTTCAAAACAACAGAGCTCTTTATTGTCCAGTGTACATCCAGCAAAGCATAATCAGCAGAGTCACTGAACCCAAACTAGCAATTACCTCCAAGAACCATCCTTCTGAGTACCCCAGGGCCCCACCCCTCTGGAGATAGGCTAGCATCTTGGCTGTATACTACCTCTCTAGTTAGCTAGCCTGCCTCTTCCAAATGCTGCATCATGAAGTCAAGGATCATACCAGGCTTGTCTTGCTCTTGTTCCACATCCCCTCCTGGCATATGCAGACTGTGACTATTTGTAGGGTCTGCCTGAACACCTTGGGAGGGTGGCCTTGGGATCAGCCCTCCTGCCTCTCCCATCTAGAAATTCAGAGGCCCTGCTTCCCAGGACCCCTCCGCCCCACCCCATCCTCTGAAGACTATGAATCTTCCTGGCCTTGAATCATGTGCCAAGAATTTTCATTCCCAACAATCTCTATTTCTCCCTGTGATTTTTAAATTTGTTTTTCTCATTCCTCTCTGTCCCTATCTGCATGACCCTCAGTTTGACATTTGCTATTTCTAACACATAAAGTCCAAAGAGGGACTGACATTTTCCTTGACTATTATTATCTCAAACAATTGACCACATTGACTGATCCTTGAGTATTGCATTGCCTTCTATTTTCTCTTTTTGCTTTCTTGAGACTGAGCATATTGGAAAACCCACCTCTCAGCTTGGGACTTTGGAGGAATATTTGGTTTGTCCTTTGATCCTTGCTGTCCTGAGAGCTGGTGTGGTAGTTAGAGTGCTGCACAGGGGATCTGGGAGACTGAGGTTCTAGTCCCCACTCAGCCATGAAGTGCACTGGGTGAATTTAGACCAGGCAGTGACTCTCAGCCTAACCCACCTGACAGGGTTGTGGTTAGGGTAGACTGGAGTGGAGGACTATGCAAACCCCTTGGGTCCTCACAATAGGAGAATAGACGTGCTATAAATGCCATATTATAACCACCAAAACTGGTTCAGTGGAATGTGATATCTTGCATCTTTAGAGATATTAATCCACTGCTCTAAATTATCTAGAAGCGCGGCTAAACCCAACCTCTTTTTCAGTGTGTGGTTTCTGTTTATGTCTTATGTTGACAGGAATCTATTCTTCCCATAACCACTGTTGATTCATTTATCATTTTGAAAAGACAACATTACTTAATGTATAGTATTCATTATTTTAATATACTGTTTCCATGATCTTATGTCTTACTCTGTGTTGGAACTATTAACTATTTTCTGTTTCACTGTAAATGATATGATTTTGGAAAAAGAAAAACCCTAATGCAATAGGAAAAAAGAAAAACCAAGAGGCTCATAATCCTAGCAACAGGGAGAGCAGGTCCTACTAGATAAACAGTATGATTACAACACATTAAGATCAGCAAATGATTATACTTTCTCTTGTAGCCTGACTCAGAGGTTGCTGAAGCTGGAAGATGTCTGGAAATATTTTTCGAAAGCAAACTAAAAGACATTTATCCAGAGAAGCAGTTCTCCTTGGTGCAACAAAATGACTCCGATTCAGAGGAGGTGGAGCATGAGAATAGCCAGGTGGCTCCCAAAGGATTCCAGTGGCCCACGTACAGACAGGAGTGCATCCAACCAAAGAGAAGGCGACGGCATGCTGTAAGAATAAACGAGTAAAAACACTTGTATGCTAAGTGGCCCCAGAGCTAATGCTTTTAACAGCTATTAATACAGAACGTTGGCAATATGTCTGGGAATGTATGACCAAACTTCAGTAAAATTAAGACGTTGCTTATTTAGGATCTGATTGCTAAGAGTAGTATCTAATGTCAGTCTCATGCAGAGAAGACCGATTTAAATGAATTGGACTAAAGTTAGTTATGACTGATTTAAGTTTCTTTCAGTTCAGTAGGTCTACTCGTAGGCTAGCATTGGCTGTTATCCTAAGATGGCCTTCATGTTCAGTTATTTAAATAGATCAGTGTGAAGAAAGTGAGTCAGTAAATATCTGCTGAACTACCGAATTATTTTGCCAAAGACAACACAGTGTCAAATAATACTTGATAAGACTTCACCTTTTTCTTTCCTTTGTACACAGGAAAGTGAAAAAACTAAAAGACCAATGTTCTGGCCAGCTAAAGGTTTTTCTCAGGTGTGACTTCTGGAGCACTGCTTGGAATGCTGCGAAGAACAAAAAGATCAAAGTAACAGACTGTGTGAAAGGAGACCGAAAATGTCACTTAGATGTTTCATGTGAACTTCACAGTAGTGGTCAACCACCTTCATTACTTAGACCCTTTGGGCTGAGTAGTTTTTTTAAAGTAATGTAATTTTAATTGGTAGTGTCCAAGCTATCTGTTTTGTCTAATGATTTGTATTTACACAAATGTTTTGGTCATATGCAATAGTGATTAATAATAAAAATAGGTCATTTGTTATGCTGTTTTTAAAATTATTCCATATTGTCTCATCACTTTATAGATTGTGGCTAACTGGGAAATATACCATTACAGCACACCAAACACATTCTGCATGTGCTTATACCGAACAAAAAGAATTCCACATTCATCCGAGGAGTGGACTGCAACTCCTAAAATAGGTTAAGTTGCCTCACTAACAAAATGTGGCAAGAGAAAACCTAATCCACTGGAATTCAGTGGATGCCCAGTTTAATTGAGAGTTATTGACTCTCTAGTTATTAGACTGCATAGTTGGGAGAAAGTGAGAGAAATGCATGCGGGAATTATCCTCATTAGTTCCAGAAAAAATGTCTGATGCCTTCTGTTCTCATGATTAGTGACTGGGAGCCAGAAGTGGATTGATGCCACACTCTGGGGGTGAGGGGAGTACCCATCAGACAGTGAGAGTTTGCATTATACCTGTCTTCAGTCCCTTGTCCAGCAGTACTGAACATGGGATGTGTGTATGTATCAAAAAGAAAGCCAACCGGCAGCCAGTACAATCCATAGGCTTGTTATTAGAAGGAGAAGTTCCTGTAGTGCATTATTCTTGCTTTTTGGGGCCTTTTTTCTTCCTCCTACTGTTTACAACCTAGTAAAGTGTCAGATTTAATCCCACATGTGCAATCTATATAGTTCATGATGTAACATGCAATTGTTTCAGTTTATATAATGCCTCTTCTTATCCCTCATGCCTTGTCTGATCGTACACTGCTCCATTAAGCCTCATCCATGACCCAGCTCAGCATTCCTTAGCCTCATTCCCAATCCCAAATGAGATATTCAAAGTATCCAGTCAATGTGGATTGGGTGTGATTGCAGATGTAATAGGGTAGCCTTTTTATGTTTCTTGACTTTCATCTGACTCTTTAAATTAAGAGTTACTTTAAGTCCTCAAAAGGGTAGCAGTTCCCAATTATACTAGACTTACTGTAAATGAAAAGAGCTTTCAGCACAGTGAAATTTACTGAATATGGTATCCATGGATGTTATAATAGAGAATAGAGAGTTTAGAGGATTATTAGGAAGACTGAAATATTTCTTCCAGTTGCCAATGTTAATATTGTTCAACGTAACTGCTGTAGAAAAACGTTGTTTCTTTTCATATTGTATAATAAACCAGTCACTGAAAAAAGAATGTAAACTGTTAGCTAAGTTCTTTCTCTGCCAATGTTCTTGGCTAATGTTCCATACATAATTAGCTAAGTGCCTGTTGAAATGTCAGGCTGCTCATAATGTCAAGTCTTGCACTCTTATCTTCTTGTCCAGCCTTCTGTAATATCATTGGCTGATTTGCCTTGATACCATAACCTTAGTTGCTCAGAAGTCTCACAGGACCTTGCAAGCCTTGAGCTAGATAGCAGCCTTGATTACACAGTCCAGGTCTGTGGGCATCTAAATCATACAAACATTATGCATTATTGTGTTTATACTACAGATTTTCAAAATGACATACTCTGGGTGCAGATCAACTGAGTTGTCTGATAGTCTTGCAAAAGCTCTGCATTTGCTTTGGAACAGTGAGAAGATGAGAACCATTGACCCAATGTCTTCTCCTGAGCTGCAGAGCCCAGCCAGCTTCCTGGCAATTGTTGGCAATGAAGCAGGCTGAGTAACAACCAGAATGCAAGTCTCCAGTCTCACAGTGACTGACAAAAGGAAAAGCATATTATCTTACTTACCTGGCTTCAATGTCATACCTACTTCATCACAGTGATTGTGACAAATAAGTCTTACTTCCAGCATGACTGTACCTTCAGGGAGCCATCTGGAAAAGGTTTTCTAGGTAGTAAAGACATTACATCTAGATCCTGGAAAAGATTTATTAGAATTCTCAGAGACCTGCTGTGACAACTTTGCAAAATATTTTCAGGATAAAATCTCCCATGTACACTCTGACTTTGATGCAGGTGTCTAAAGCATCACCTCTAGTCTAGTTATGTGAGATTGATTTCAATTAATGAGTCCTGAGGATGTGAAGAAGATGCTTGGAGAGGTTTGGCCAACCAGCTGTAATCCTCACCTATGCTGACTGCTTATGCTGAACCCTAGAGGGATGAGTGGATAGGGCTAAGAAGATGATTGATGACTTTTTGGGAGAGTGGTTGGTCCCAGTTGATTTGAAAAGGTGGTTGTGGTACTGCTGCTTAAGAAACACTAGCTTGGCCCTGATAACTATCCTCCAGTTGCAAATATCCTTTTTTTGTGGTTCAGCTCCAGGTGATTGTGGCTGAAATGGATTTTAATCTTGTTTTAGGCTAGGTGATAGTTGAACACTCTTGTTTGTCTGGATGAGTAATCTCTGTTGCAAGACAGAGTGGGATATGTGGCCCTGTCGATTCTGGAGACTGTTGTCGGACTTTCAGGGACTCATTACTGTGAGTCCCTGACAGTTGGAAAACCCTCTGAGAAAATGGGATGAAGTGAATGCAGGGCCTTATGGAAGGTGGGTGTGAGTACCACTAGTGCTGGCATCCTATTTGCTGTTCCAATCTGCTACCTCTGTAAGAGTGTTTGAAAACAGCAACTGAATAATATTTGTATATTTTTTGCATGGGAAGTTATATGTAAATTTGGTGACTGAGAAGCAAATGGAGGAGGAATTCTTAATAAAGTAATGGCTGAAGTAAATGGAGGGGAAATTTGGGTACCCACACTGATGGAGCAGTCACTGCAGGTACAAACATTTCTTCTACAGCTACTTCCCAGCCATAGCATTAAAAAACACTACCCTAATTTCACATGTGTAAGTCTGTGAAAAAGAAAAAAAAATGTGGCAAACAAAAAGGGATAGCAACCAGAGCAGGTAAAGGGAGATAAGATGGGTTCTCTCCTGAAGGACAATGGTATACCACTGAAGGACCGAGGATGACAGAGTGGAAGAGCAAACCAAATGCTTTCAGTTCTTTGTTGAAAGCATCATGGATTGGTCTACAGAGAGCCCACACTATGGCTTATTTGCAATGATGGCTTAACGTGTTGTGCAAACTCACCTTTGTCATCTGAGTAAGGTGAAGGTGAACTCTTGCCTGGATGTACTAATCGGCTGGATGAGGGTTAATAAATTAAGCAGAATCCTGAGACGATGGAAGCACCAGGATAAGTGGCATTCAGGTCAGGTCAGTACTTAGGCTGTTCTGGATGAGGTTGAGTTATCCTCAACAAGAACACAATTTAGATGAAAGCCTTGGTGGGACTGAGTCCCTTTTACAAGCTTTGGCTGGTTAACCAACTAAGGCTTTTCCTGGCCAGGGATAGCTTGGCTACAATGATCCATGCTGTGGTAACCTCCTGAGTGGATTCCTGTAGGGTTGCCTTAAAACACGACTTGGGAATCAATTGATTCAGAGTTTGGCTATGAAAATTCTCACAGGTTTAGCTAGGTGGAGCCATAGTACACAAATACTTAAACAATTACATTGCTTCCAAACGTAGTTTTACATGATAGTGCTTAAGTCCTAAATGGCTTGGGACATAAGTACCCGAAGAAGGTCTTCTCCTATATCATCCAGCCCATGCATTTAGGAGAATAAGGCCCTTTTCCAAGTCCCATTGGAAATTGGCCATGCTATAGATAGCATCCAGACATTTCTCTCTCTGGCTCCTTGAGATAAGTCTGTGAGCCCACTTACCAGTGGAATCCACTGTTTCCCAGAGTTCACCTGGAGTTCACCCTCTGCATGTTCACTGAATGTGGCAGGAATCATCCTCTTATAGATTTACTGATCCATTAAATTTTGACCCGACTCTATGAACGTCTACATCTGATATGACATTGAGCTGCTGTAGAGATAACACAGTATCAGAAAGAACCCTTGACTAAACAAGCGAGAATCTTGAGGCCTTGTGATGCTTACATTTGGTTTCCTATTTCCCACATCTTTACCTTGAATGAAAAAGTAGTGTGGTCAAGGATGCCACTGAACGTAAACAGCACTGAGTTTAATGGGGTTTATTCAAAGGTAGGTGTGTAGAGGATTACAGTATAGCTTCTGTACAAAAGAGGCTATTGTAGCAATCAAGTGTAAACCAAGATTATCTAGTGTGACATACAAATTAGTATAAAGAGAAAATAACAAAGAGAATATGAATATTAAACCAAAATGTCCTCCTATCACATAATTAATTGTAGGTGTACCCTTCCACAATTTTCTGTATGGATTTCCAAATTATTGGCTCTTTTGTGTGTCCTGCAGGCTGGTTGCTTCTTTCTGATTGCATTGTCAGAGTTCTTGTTGAAAAACAAATAATCTACTCCCTGTTCCTCTTGCACGTGCCAGCTAAGGTCATGGTATGGAAGTTGCAGTCATTTTTTATGTAATTTAGGCACAACCTTATGGCTCCTGGACACTGTGTGAGGAGCCAAAGGATAGTTTGGATTCCTAACTTAAAGACAGCTGGGAACTGGAGCGCCAATCATTCTCCCACCACTCATGGTAGGGATTGGGCTCATTCTTCCCTCAGAAGAAGCGCGCGTGCGCGCACACACACACACTGCTAGACCCTCACCCCAAATTTTCATTTCATTTTTGATGTGGGGCAGAGTGGAAGGGGAAATTGATAGGGACTTTAGGAGTGGAGTGGTTTACGGAAGAGTAGCATTGCTACTACATACTATGGGAATGTTCTATTTATATCATTTCTATATTGCCCAAAAGTTGAAGCTCCCTGGTAGGTGTACAACCATAGAATATAAACTATAAATAACAATAAAAACATACACTTTCACTAGAGTTTTAACTACAACTTTTAAATGACTCAAAGTGAAAAAGGGTCATACAACTAAGCCTGTTAAAGTAGTGGACACCACCACTACTCCATGTGTGATTTGTACAGAGTTAATGCCTCTGTATAGCAGGCAGTCTTAACTTGGCACCAAAAAGATGGCAGAGTACTGCCAGGCAGGTCTCAGGTCTCATTCCACAATTTTGGGGCTACCACAGGGAAGACCCTCTGCCTTGTTGCCACCAACCAAGCCTTCTTTGGCATTTGGAATAATGGCCAGGTAGGTTGTGACTGGGAGTGGAGTTCCATCGAGTATTGCAGCCCAAAGCTGCATAGGGTTTATGGGTTAAACTCTGTACCTTGAATTATGCTCAGAGGAATGTAGGCAGGCAATGCAACCAGGCAAGAACTGGTGTTACATGTCCAGACCTTCTGTAACTGGTTATTACAGAAGCTGCAGCTTCTGAAGTCTTCAAGGGCAGTCCCACAAAGAGTCTTTTTCAGCAGGCTAGTTTAAAGATTCCTGGAGCATAGATTCCTGAAACCATGTCTCAACAGGGGCATAGCTGGGTCACCACCTGAAAGGCACTCTATGCCACTGAGGTAACTGGAGCCTCAGGTGATTGGAAAAGCTCAAGAAGAAATCCCAAGCTATGGACCTCTTCTTGCAAGGAACATGCAACCCTATCTAGAGCAGGTGGAACACCCTCCATCCAGTCAGAGAAACCACCCACAAACAGCATCTCAGTCTTGCCAGCTTCAGTTTGTTAGCTCTCATCCAGTCCATTGCCATACCCAGGTACTCATTAACATATCCACAGCCTCACCTACTGGAGCTGAAAAGAAGAAATAGAGTTGTGTGTCATAAGCATACCAATTATCAAGCTACTCCAAAACTCCGGATGACCCCGTTCAGCTGTCTCATCTAAATGTTGAGATGGTGGGCAAGACTGAAATGTTGAGATGGTGGGCAAGACTGATTCCTGGGAAATTCCATACAGGACAATCCATTTCAGTAGATTGTGCAGTATTTCCCAAGCACAACATTGGGGTTACTGGCCACTGCAGTCCAGTACCCCCAGATCAGACTGTTGTTCCATAAGGATACTATAGCTGATGGTATCAAAAATTGCCAAGAAGACTTGGTCTTACCTTGATGAGCACCTTACCCCGTATGTCCTTCTCTGATGCCCATGTTTTGATGGAGCATTACTGAGGGTGCCACATGTTCCTGAGGTTTGCCTTATGAGCACTAGTAAGAGATCATTTAGTTTAGCAGTGTCCACCCTCTGGAACAATTTTCCAATTGATATTAAACAGGGCCCCACATGTCTGACTTTTAGACATATTCTTGAAGCTCATCTTTTTATATAGCTTTTCTGTGATGTGCAGTCCAGCCAGCCATAGTTTCCAGCACACAGTAGAGTGCGTGGCTTACTGCAGTTTTATTTTATATTGTGTTGTTCTCTTGTTATATTTTATTGTTCTAATTCCATTGCATTTTATATTCACCGCATTGATACTTCTGTGAAAAGAGGTATGTACATTTGAGTAATAATAAATCTGATGTTGAAAAGAAGAGTATATCTTAGATATATTGAATACCCAAACCATCTAAATTATTCCCAAAAAGTTAACTAGGTTATGCTGTTGCAGCAAAACCAACATAGTCTTGTATTAGCTTAAAATATTTAGAAATGTATACAGTAATAAATGTTTAAGTCTTTAAGGTGCTCAAAGACTCCTAATTATGTTTCCTCAAAAGCAAGTCCCTCCAGGTTCAGCAGGATTTAGTATAAAACCACTAGGATGGACATCTTACAATTCATGATATCCATGTCTCCTCTGTAGCAAGTCCCACTGAGCTCAATGAGACCTACTCCCACCTAAGGATGCATCTTACAACTTTTTAGCTCAAAACAAACTAGCACCTTGAATTGTGCCAAGAAATTCATAGGAATACTCTAATGCAGTTACTAGATCATTTATGAACTATGTATTTGGCAGCTCACCTGTTCAGACCTATTCCTTTTATGAAACAGGCTGTTGTGTTTGCAGCAACTGAAGCTTCCAGATTGTCCTGAAGGGCATGCTGGGTCATGTGTGGTCATAGACGCAAATCACTGCAAGCAACATGGAATGTTTGTTTTGTGATTCATCCATGTGCATCTGCAATAATGATTGTTTCTAAGCGTATTTGATCAGTAAGATGAAGTATTCTGCTTACTTCTCTAAAGTTCGGCATCAACTTGGTTAGAAAAACCAACACATTAATGTGAGAATTACTTTTAAAAAGTAAGCTTTTTAAAAGGTCTGTGGCAAAAGAGAGCATGTGCAAACAAGATAGTGAGCATTTCTAATAAACCAAAGGTGCTCCCCACACCCTCGCTCACCATTTTTTAAAAATCAGCAGGAGATACTTAATGCTTTAAAATGTGTTTGTCTTTACTTTGGACGTATCCCCACCTGTGAAATAACACTGACGTCATTAAACTGTCTTATAAAAGCAAAATGCCAACTCAACTACAGTGAGCAACAGTTGGTATAAAAACCATCCTGACCACGTAAACATTTAACTTTAGAGAAACCATTTGTCTATGCACCAGTATATGCCAACATCACCTTTAAAACTGTCAGGTAGCGTTGGGGTACTAACAATGTTTGTAGGTTTTTGCCGTTTCTGTGGTGACTTGATTTAGGACATACTTAAGCATCTACTCAGTGAGTTAGGCTTGCTTTTTATTATCTGAAGTATCAGATGGGCTTTACTGAGTTCTACTCTTGCAGGTGAGGGTGATGCTATTAAGACATCAGGATTCTCATCAAGACCAGTGTGCCACCATATTAAGTTAGTCTTCCCCAATTAATTATCCTCCAAAAGTTTTGGACTAAAACTCCCAACATCTGTGACTACTGTCCATTCTGAATGGAGATGATGGAAGCTGAAGCATCTGGAAGGCACCAAGTTGGGACAGGATGGCTTATGCGATGGCTTGCATATCTTTGCAACTAGGGCAGTCATCACTTTTTCTTCCTAAGTCATCTGGGATCTGAAGGTACAGAGCAGGGTTAGGGGTTTCTAACAGAAAATTGTTTGCACAGTATCCAACAATGTTATGTAACAAATTCAAGAGTGCTAGTAGAGCTCCACCAAATAGCTTCCATTGAAAAAGCGATTGTCCAATATATTTGTGCACAAGTATAATGTACCGCCATTTTCAGAAATGAAGCTTTAGCTGGATTCTCTTCTTGCACATAGTTTACAACCTAGTGTCAGTTATTGCAACGTCATCTGCACTAATGGAATGGCAGAGCTGCATACTCCCCTATATTTCCATAGGATAATTTTCCAGTGATCTTTTTGGTAGAATCTACAATTGAACTGCTATAAACTGATAAAAGCTCAGGTGTGATCTGGGTTACATGTCCCAGGAATCAGAACGGATCCCTTAGGAATACAGAATTTGGTGAAGCCACTCACTAACACTGGCCAGGTTTTTATTGCCCCTGAAAGGTAACAGGCAACAGCAAGAATGTTTTCTGAAATCTTATACAGTGGTGCCTTGGCTCACAAACTTAATCCGCTCCACGACTCTGGTTGTGACCCAAGTCAAATTTCCCCATAAGGTTTAATGTAAATAAGGTTAATCTGTTCTGTTAGTATTTTTTTAAATCAGAAAAAATTGAAACGAAGTGACAAAGAACAACAAAGTAACAAAGTACGGTACAGTACAGTGGAGAACCCTGACCTAAGTAGGGGGGAGGTTATTGTTTTGAGGGAGAGCCCTCCTCCATAAGGACATCGGGGAGATCCCTTTCAGGGGTTTCCTCTCGTTTTTGTCTCTTAGCTACAAGGTCAATTTTGGTGAAAAATCAGTCTATAATCACTTGTTTTTTCCTGTGCTGCATAACCTTCCGGAAATGAGAGACCACGTTATCATTCATCAGATTCAACACTCTGTTACAGTTATGTTGGGGTGGTGCTTCTCAAAGAAATCCTGGCATGGGCGTGCTCCTGCAGGAAAGTCGGACGCATTCTTGGCCATCTCCCCCCCCCCCCCACAACCAGCACGATCGTGGCCATCTCCCCACCCCACCCCCAAGCGAGGAGAGGGCCGCGATCGCAGTTGTGTTCGTGCAGGGAAGACGTGTGTGATCACAGGGACGCTCCTGCAGGAAAGACGGGCACAGCACAGTTGCAATCACGCACGTCTTCCCTGCATGAACACGACTGCGATCACTTGGCAGGGGGGAAGATGGCCGCGATTGTGCTGGTTGGGGTGGGGGGAGATGGCTGAGATTGCACCTGTCTTTCCTGCAGGAGCACGCCCGTGATCACACACGTCTTCCCTGCATGAATGTGACTGCGCTCGTGGCCATCTCCCCACTCGAGGGGGGGTGGGGAGATGGCTGTGATCTCGGTTGCCACCCAATGCAGAGTTCACGACCCAAGTCAAAATTTTCATGAAATTTTTGTTGGCGACCCAATTTGGTTGTGAACCAAGGCGTTCGTGAGCTAAGGTACCACTGTATTTCCAAAGTGAGAGAAAGGGAGTAATTCATATTCGGGTGGTTAAATGGGTTTCAGGTCCTTTATTAAATCACTGAAAAGCAAGATTTGTGCTTATTCTGCACAGTACTCATGACAAAAGTTATTCTTAATTATCATGAATTGCTTCAGAAGTGTTTATTATAATAGCCTATCTCAGGAATTTTCTCCTCCCACAAACCTGCTTGACCTTGAGGCCTTCCATTGCAGGATTGCCTACAAGAGGTAAATAATGTGTGCTCCTCATGCCCACTCACAGTGGTTTATGAATTCTTTGATGACATTGAGACCCTCCAGTTTCAGTTCTGCATCTAACCAGCACTTCTGGCAAGTCATTTTTGTTTTGCTTCTCTTTGGTTTTCTGCATAGGGAAAATGTATGGATGCCCAAGAAATAGCAGTTTTCTGTTCTGTACTAGCATCATCCTGCCATACCATTGTGCCATGCAGAGGTTATGTAGAAGAAAAGAGGGAAAGAAAATGCTCTTCACTCGTGCTCTTAATTCGGAAATGAAACTGAAGGCAGGTACAGCAAATCAACGGCTGAATGACAGCCTCATGTAGAAAAGCTCTATTTCTATCTTTTAGTTGTGCCACTGGATCTAAGCAAGAGAGGTTTGCCTCCTTGTCTGCTTTTGAACAGGTTTGGTTTTATGTTGGAAAGTGTTTATGGGATTGTATCCAGTGTTAGTCCTACTTAGAGTAGACACATTGAAATAAATGGGATTTAGTTTAACAAGGGCACAAACCATATCTAATGCCATTGCTGTCACTGAAGGTTTTAACAATGCTTCTTTTGTTTTAGTACTGTTTCAATACTGTTAGTATTGTTTTTAATCTTGTGTGATATATATTTGTATTTGTATGCTGCTATTAATTTGATTTGGTCATACAAAGGCAAAGTTATACTTATTACAATAAATAAAAAGTAAATATGGTGGGAAAACTGCAGTAGTAGCTGTACATGTTATGTGAGATGAATCTGAGATTGAAATAATCAACATATTTGCATCCACATCTGCAGAGAAATTTTCACATTTTTCTCAAAGGAAGTGTTAGTGAGATGACCAAAAATGAACGTGTGCAGTTTTAGCCGCATTGTGAAAGCTCTGGGTCTCAAAGGCAGCTATTCTTTTCTGCCAAGAGTAAATAGAAGAAAGTGTTGCTATGAGATGATGCACCCAATGGCTTTATTGCTTCTCGAATGGGGAAATGTATGAAAACAAATGTCAACAGTTCAGATACTACTTCTTAGTACACAAAGCTAAGTAAACTTGTGGCAACGTATAAATTACATTGTGAAACAACTAATAGAGGTGTAGGTGGCTACAGTTTTTTACAATTCATCAGAGATTACAGTACTATAGTAATTTAGCCAGGAATAGTCACGGCATCACACTGGGATGGCCACGTGTGCCATACATGCTGAAAAGTCTTCAATGTGGAAGCTGGAGCATGCAATTCCTTGACATCACCAGAACTGGTCTTTATAACCAGGTATTCTGCAAATCAAGTATACACAGAAGGGAGTGGAAGCTTCCTACAATCTTTGAGTGTCCCTCACTTCTTTCAAGGAACCTTTATTTATAATAAAGTTTATATGCTAGGTATCAATTAGCTTGTTAGTTAAATGCAGTAAATTTGACAAAACCAGTATTATTTTCTGTTTAGCCAAGGTTAGCAAACACAGTATGGTGCTTTTGACAGCTCAGGAGGATCAAGTGATACTATAACAAGACCTCAGCACCTAGTAGTCCCAACCACTGGCCATGCTTGCCATCACTGAAGAAGACTGAAGTCCCAGAAAATTGAATCTGGAGGGCACCAACTTGGGGAAAGCTGCTGGAGACCTCTTTACAGCAATGCAGAAGGAAAACTCATCCAGGTCTCTTGCTTAAATATGCCACTGAGTAGTGACAAACATGCCTGCCAATTCCCTAGCAAATGCCCCAAATTGATTATTATATTAGTATTTTAAGTTCATTTTTTCACATTTAATATCTGAAGTGACTAAATATAGGATATTATTTCAGTATTAGAATTTTGGAGAAAGAACATCTACATTCCCTTTAAATAAACAGCACTATTCATGATTCCAGAACACAAAGAGGAAAAAATACCTGATAAAACTGTGGATAGTATTGTAGAATACAGAAAAAGAATGTGGGATATTTTTATTTATCCTAATAGCTATCAGTGCAATCCTATACATGCCTGCTCACTTGAGTTCAGCAGGCTGATTCTCACCAAATGTGTTTAAGTTTGTACCCCATATACTGAAAGATAACTGCATAAGCACTGTTGCTCCTATAATAGGCACTAGTTAACATGCTTTTTTAATATGGTGGTTAAATTCCTTTTATAATTATCCTGAATATTCCCATAATCTAAGGTAAATATATATTATTTAACTTGCAAAAGTAGTTCACAATAGCATGGACCTTGGAAAAGGTCACTGCACCTCAACTCATTGTTCAGGGCTTACAGTAATGTTTTCACATTCATAAATAAATAGAGTTTGCATTCTGCAAGCATAGATAGGTTCCTGGCTGCTCCTGGACAGATGGATGGTTTTTCAGTGCCAGGCATAATGATTCAGCATTGCTGACATTAGCAGCCACACAAAGACTTTGGCAATCTCCTCTGGCAATCTCCTCAAGTCAGAGTGGAATCTGTGCAAGTGGCACAGGCAGACTGAATAAAGCGTGCTTGTGTGCACAGACACACGTGCACACTCCTATGCCTAGCATATGACTAATTACTTTCCTGGTGTACCCATGAATCAATTCTTCTCTTTATGTACATGGAAAGCTAGAACAACAGGAAGATGAGCCAATCCCATAATGTATGCACATTTCAATAATGCAGTCTGTTGCTATGTACCCTCAAATCTTCTTAGACTTGCGACAACCCTATGAAAGAATGTCCTCCAAACGTCCTGTTCTTCACAGCCCAGCTCTGCTCTCATAAAATAAGACTGTGGCTTCCTTTATGAAACTGATCCACCTCATAGATGGTCTTCCTTTTCTCCTGCCTTTGACCTTCCCTAGCATTATTGTCTTCATCCATCTTGTCTTCCCATAATGCGCCTGAAGTATGATAGTTCTGGTTTTTTCATTTTTGCTTCCAGGGAATGTTTAGGCTGGATTTGATCTAGGACCCACTTGTTTGTCTTTCTGTCAGTCCAGCAGATTTGCAAAGCTCTCCACCAGCACCATGTTTGGAATGCATCCACTCTCAAGGATCTTTTGCAGTTCCTTCACTGCTGTCCTTCCAAGTCTCAGTATTCTTCTAATTTCTTGGGTGCAGTCTCTCTTTGAATCTCAGGCTGACCTGAGATATGTGAAATCTCTCACAATTTCAATCGTTAGTAAAAGTTCTATATTTTTGAGTTTTTTGAGTTTTATTCAGTTGCAGTCCTGTTTTTATACTTTCTTCCTTCACTTTCATAGGATTCATTCAATTAATTGCTGCTTTCTTCCAGCAGTATGATGTCATCTGCATATCAAAGTAGTGATGTATCTTCTGCCAATTTTCACTCCTCATGTGCATCATGCAAACTTACTGAAATATTGCAAAGAGCCACCATTGCTTTTCCCCCCATAGCAATGTTATCAGTGTTATCTAAATGGGATATCGTGCTACTGGTGGTGGATTATGGATTGACTACAAAAATATTTTGCTAAGGTTAAAATATGGTCAGACCACATTTTAGAAAGAAGTTGTTAAAAAGACCCAGAGTGGACATACTATGAAGAGTTTCCACAAGCAGATTTGGGGCAGTGGCATTCAAGTTTATTATTGTTTATATAAGGCATTTTTCCCTGTTTTTATGCCGACTATTTCAGAACCCATATGTAAGAGAGAAAGAGAGAGAGAGAGATGGATCCTGCAATCATGTTGACAAAACAAAAAGACAAGGGTATTTATTTATTTATTTAGAAAATTTCTAGGCCGCCCCATTCGCCGAAGCCTTGGGGCGGCTTACAAATAAATAAAAATACATAAATTAACAATATAAAACACATATAACAGTATAAAATAAGAAAAGGGAAAAGGAAGATGGGAGGTCAGTTTTTCATGCCAGAACAAGGTGGTGGACTTTTAAGACACAATCTAAAACTATTTTAGACAGAAAAAGGCCTACAAAGCATGCTGGGAGGTTGAGGCCTTGGTCTGTCTAAGCTTGTTTAGGATTGCACCCTTGATGCAGTCTGGTTGAAAGGCTAGGAGGTAGGCATGATTTAGGGGGATTCAATAATTGGTAATATTCTCCTGTACCCTCACCATTGAAATATGTGAGAATTATTCAAAACTCATTGCTACGGGGTGGGGGTTGCCACCTGGTTTTTCTGCAGGAAGGGTGCCTCTCAAATGCAAACTTGCAAACAGCGGTCCAGCTTAAGTCCTGTTAACCTCCAACCATGCACTGGGCTGCAGCCCAAGCCTTTGGCATCCTTGCCAGGCCCTCGACATTTACTGGAAGCAGAACATGCCACAATCGTCAAGGCTACGGGATACCGTAACCCTGAGGTAACCGCAAACCTTCCACGGCTGCAGAGCTCAACAGGGAAACCTTAGAGGGGCGAGCGAGGGGCGAGTTGCTTCTCCTCCTCCTCCTCCTCCTCCTCGGGCGCGGACCATTCCCACCCCGGGGGCGGAGGGGGGAATAGCAGAGGGAACGGCTCCGCGCTCTGACTTACTTTGTCCTCGCGCGGCCCCTGTACCGCCTGTGGTGCCCAGGCTGGGGGAACGCGCAGAAAAGTTTCTGCAAGTGCGAAGGGTCCACACAGCGCGGATGGGAGCCGCCGCCGTCACCACGGAAAGGCAGCTGGGGTGAGCGGCGTGTGTTCCGGGGGGAGGCGCGGTGTCGAGTACGGGCAAACTTTGCAGCTTGAACGGGCAGCGAGTCGCTGTCGCTCGGGCCAGAGAGGCGGGCTGCTGGTTGCCGGGTTGCCATGACGACGGCGGCGGCGACCAGGAGGATGCCGGCTGCTTGGGGCGCTGCTGGTTCCAATGAATGAGGGAAGCGCAGCATCTCCGCCACTGGTTGGAGCGGCGGGGCCACTCAGCGCTGTGTGGAGGACCTGACCGGTGCGTGTGTTTACCAGAGTCCTTCCATCGGGGTCTGCGCCATCCTGAGGTGTGTGTGCCCCGGGTCACTTATTCGGGCATTTTGTTAATTTAGCACTTCTACGCGGGGCAAGTTTACTAGTCCGTTGCAGCAAAGCAACCAAGAGCCTTGGGACAACTCAAAGCTATTAAAGTCAGAAGGTCACAGGTTTTAGTGGACGGGAACTCACTTCATTAGATTCAAGAAGTGTTGTCCTAAGTTACTGTGCATATGGTTGTAGAAAAAGTAATCGGCATTTGTAAGCAAGGAAACCGAAGAGGAACGGGCTGTAAAATGCAGACTGTAGCAATTCTGTAAAAGCTTAATAGTACAGTTCTGTATAGATTTACTCAGATGTATGCCCCACTGAGTTGCTCCCAGAAACATAAAGGATTGCAGCCTAAGTTGCAATCCCATACACACTTCTCTGAAGCTAGTAAATCTCATTGAACTGAGAGTTACTTCTGAAAAGATGTGTCTCCAATCACACTGTAAATGTATGCAAAATTTTTGGTGTCCATTTACGAAGCAGTGATGATGATACCACAAATATCCTGGCATTAGTAAGCTAATCCAGTAGTGGAATAAAACCCATTGTAATTCAGGCCATGGTTAACAGTAATGAACTTAATAAGTTCACTTTAGCAGTTGTGGAGTTTCTGTTTGAAGTTCTCTTGTTCAAGTGTCCTAAAAACTGGACTGTTCTCCCACTGGCTTCCGAATGCTGCTATTTTTGATGTCAGCTTTGTGAGCCTTGTGTAACATGCAGAAATTCAGCTCATGAAGGCATTGAAGTGACAAAAAAGTTTTGGATGTAGATATTCATTTGCCACATAGGCACAAGAAAAGAATTGTGCTAGAAAAATATTGTTGGTGTTGTTGCTTTAGTCAAAAACAAACTGCCACATGCCCAGAAATGTTTCTCTTTTGTGTGTCCTCAAATTCTTCTGGCAGAGGAAGCAAGTTCTGGGAGTTTAGTCCTGCACAAATTTACCTCTGCCTTTTCTCCTGATGCAATTTGCACTAATTTTTAGGATTTTGTTGTCATTATTCCTGTCATGTTTCAGTAAAACTTTGCTATTGTAGCTTTCACAAAAAATAACTGACTCAGGAAACTTTTCCACAACTTGTACTATACAGAGTTCAATTCATGTAAATATGCTGAGAACTCTAGCCTTAGAATATTTTCATAGATGAAACATTAACTGTTTAAGATTGTTGTTCATGGGCGACAGCAAGTAGAGGATTAACATTTGGCATGCAATGTAAATTCAATGTAACATTTGGAATGCAAGTGTACTGCTGAAACATGACTTGCTTTAAGCCTTGGGTGTAAATACACTTTTGGATTTAGTATATTTTCTTCCTAAACATCCAGCCTAAAACTCTTTAGTTATTGTAAATTTCATGTTCTTTCTGTGGCACTTACATTTCATTTTTTTTGTGCATACTCCCCCTTGTGGGCTGTGTCTGTCTGCCCATCTTTAAGATACAAGGCAAAGAAAATATTTGGCTTGTGAAAAATAGCAATTTTATTATTTATGTGAATCAGCTTTGGGGTCACCATTCACTAGAACTTTTGTATTGAGGTTGGAATGGCTGCGATTATATCATTATATTAAAGGAGATGGAATACTAAATACATTCTTGTTGCAGTAAGATCACTGAAATAGCTGAATTGCATCCAATAGTGTCCTAGCAGAAAGGGTCAGGGAACCCTGCAGACATGTAACACTGGGTTTAGCTCTTTTCATTGCACTTGTAAAGTGGTGGGGCCCATGGAAACTGTCTCATGGATGGAGGGGTCCCTTGATCCAGTGAAACTTCTTGTTTGAGTAGAGATGTGACCAGGAGTGTTTTTGTCCAGTTGAGCTTAGTATGCTACCTGTGCCTGTTCCTGCAGATGTTTGATCTGGTCATGGTGACACATGCTTAATTTGGCCCCCTTTTGTACTACTGTAGAACACTTGATGTGGACGCTACTTTGAAAACTTTGGTTGTGAGCCGCCTCGAGGCTTCGGCTAATGGGGCGGCATAGAAGTTCCCTAAATAAATAAATAAATAAATAAAACTGTGGAGTTGATTTAGAATGCAGTAGCCAGATTATTGATGAGGAGTAGTTATAGCGAACATATGACTCATATGATCGCAAAGCTTCACTGACTAATACTCTGTTTCCCTGTGGGACCAACACTTTCCCATGTGTGCTTCCCCAGGTTGTAGGATCCTTAGATAAGACACATCTCTTGGTCCCATTTTACATTTGTATGTTTGTTAAGGATGCAAGAGATGGGCTTCTTGGTGGTTACTTCCAGGCTCTGCAGCTCTCTGACAAGGGTGGCCAGATTGACTCCTTCTCTGTTGTCCTTCCATTGGTAGGCAAATACAGGATGTCCCAAAAAAATTGACATCATTTTGTAGTCTAATAACATAGCCAATTCTCGCTCAAATGATCTCAAATTTTAACAAAATGTGTAAAAACTAACTAGTGTTAGTTACGCAGTGTTACACAAGACATGCTACAGAGTGTTTGGCAGGAGGTGGACTACTGACTTGATGCGTGTTGTGTCACAGGCGGTGTGCATATTTAACATTTGTGAAGCTTTGTGAAACCAGTTATAAAATCTACTTTCCTTTGAATCTCTTGTTCAAATTTTGATAAATCTTTTATTGTTCAACATGAAGCCTATTTAATTTCGTTTGCCTAGGACATGTAGTTACTCAGATATTCACATTTCAAATAATGTCAAATTTTTGGGGACACCCTGTATATTTCTACTCAGATAGGACTTTGGTATAAATGGATCAACTGCTGAAAGAGGTTTAGCTGGTTGGATGCTGACTGTACTGCTATTTTTGAAATTGATTTGTTTTAATGTTATGTTTTAATCAACATTGTATTTTAGTCTATGTTTTACTACTGCTATCTGACTTGAGTGCAATTTTTGGTAGACAGAGCAGGATACCCATTTAATAATAAATAAATACATATACAGCCCAGTCTTAAGGAGGACATTTACTTAGCAGGAATTATTCCTATGTTGCCTGCATCCCCTCATTTTGGATGCCTTGAAGAGGCAAAAGAAAACACCTGGATTGGAAAGTGGTCTCATCATGGGGTAAAATTTCTGTCAGTATGGTTTGGTAGGAGGGCTGTTATACCCTCTGCTTTAAAAGTAGCTCCATAGTCAAAGGAACATTGCTAGGAACATCTCTTCTTTTTGCCCTGCATCTTTCTGCTTGGATCCTCCACCAACTAGGCTGATAAAAGCACTCTGTACAAGAACTATGGCAAACAGCATGTTAATTTAATGGACCCTATTATTATTAAGGCCCATGTTCCTTCTCATGGATTTTAGACTATGTGGTTTTCATAAAGTAGACCCCAGGACCCAGCTGGGCTGGGATCAGGCCTGATTTTTAGACTTTCTTTTGCTCAGACCCATGTAGTGTCGGGATCCCAAATTAGGGACTTTGGGCATCAAGTTCTGTGCTTTGGAGAAGTTTCATATGCTGTATTTGCTGTTGAACATCTCTTAGATTTAAAAAGCTTGGACTCACAGAATCCTGTGCTTTCAACATAGTGTACAAGTTGATACAGATCTCTCTGTAGATGCGCAGATTAATTTGGATCTTTCACTTAAACCCTGGTTTTTGATTGGCAGCGGTGTTTGGCTTCAGGAATTATTTAACCCCTCTTCTATACTCTGAGCTGCATAGTTTACAACTGGGAATCCATGTTGTTATGGGTGTCTAATAAAACTGTTGTTATTAGCTATAACACTTTATTATACTGGTGCCTGTGGCAATAAATAATCTTCCATATGCTTTCTAAATGGTGTAACTTTAAAGCTTTTCCCTTGAGATTGCTTGGAATTAAAGCATCTTGCTGGCTGAGAGTCTTCTGTGTCCGATTACCAAAGTGATCATCTGTAGGCCTGAGATCCCAACATTTTGTGGCCTTTAATTCCATTGACCATACTGAACAGGCCATTCAGATTGGGGATTGGAGGCTCTCCATTCTGGTTGTTCTATTTCTACCAGGAAAACCAGTTTTTGCAAAGTGTTCCTGGGATACTACTGCCCAACCCTTTTATAATAGGGAGATTTTGTAGGGTTCCATTTTCTTTCTCATGTTATTCCATGTTTACATGGGATCGTCTTGTTATTCATAACTAACAGTTTTATAGGAAAGTAAGTACAGACAGGAACCTTGTTTAGTACAAAAGTTTTACAAAGGTAATTAGTAATAGCTCTCTGCATAAGGTTAGGACAACTGTATTAATATTAGGTTTTTACTTGGTTCAGAAATATATTTACAGCTGATTAATGTCTGTGTGCATTTTAACATGGAAATAACACTTACAATTAGTGGTTTCAGTTAAGATATATAAACCTACAACTCCTGGAACTTGTTTGTGGTAGAAGAAATTTCTAGAAATGTATAGAATTTGCTTTGCAGCAGGGGGCCTCAAACGTTTCCACCAGGGGGCCAGTTGAAAGCTGCCGGTGCTGGGCGTGGGCCGGAAAGGTGGTGCTGGTGGCGCGCACGGGCCGGCGCAGGGGCAGAGCCGGCGCGCACAGCAAGGGGAGGCGAGGCATGGGTGGATGAGGGCCCGCACCGCAAGGCGGGCGCACGAGGCAGCGGCTTGCTCACTTGCTTGGAGATTGTTTTCTCTAAGCGAGCAGCCTCCCCATGCGCGGGGCGAGGTGGGCAGCGGTGTGTGCGCGCGGGGGTGCGGGCGTGCACGCGGCAGGTCCAAATGGGCATGGCGGGCTGGATCCAGCCCCTGGGCCATAGTTTGAGGACCCATGCTTTACACTGTCGTATATGTGTAATATTGATTGCACATTTTAGGTCAAATATAGCTTCTGTTACTCTAATGGAATTGAATAATTTGCAGTGTATGAGTTCTTTAAGTTGGTGATAAGTATTAATTTCAATAGTTGTAGACTAAACTGTCACTTCTGAAAAAAAATCATTTGTTATAAAATTGTACTATAAAATAGTACAGTGTTGTTAGTTTCCAGAAGTACCCGGAGTTTACTGCCCATTATGGGCATAGGTTTGTCCCTTGTTTCCCACATTAAAGGATCTCTGGTAGGATTTTAAACCCCTTTATTTAATTAGATCACACTTATTCTATGAATGTATTAATTTATATAACTCTAATTCCTAAATCCCTTCTGAGTTGTTGAAACGAAAATCATCTTATGGCTACTGGGTCATAAGACACAAGGGCAATAAGCTAAGCTTATTGCTCATTTTCTTACTGCTTCGAAATTACAAATTAATTATGTTATCTAATTTTCAGTAGATTCTTATTTTCTATGTCTCTGGGAATGTTCATAAGCAGACTTCAGAATATATGTACTTCAAGTCAGACATTTATACAACCTCTCTTTACTAAAACATGAAATTAAAAATTAGGATGGGATAGGAGAAATAGTTTCTGCAAGAGAAGATAGGTAAGAGTCCTTCCATATCACTCAGAAAAACTTCAAATGAAGGGATAATGGTGGTGGTAGCCAGGCAAGTGAGAACCAAGTCATGGAAGTTTATGGTACCTTCAGTGGAACTTAACTTAAAAGATATGGTTCATAACCTTTGCAGAAAAGCTGTCTAAGGGCAGAATACTATATTTAGACAGAAATAATTTCTATGACTACCAGAAATCAGCAGCCTGTCATGTTTAATATATATATAGAAACATGGAAACAGAGTTAGTCAGAAGGGGCCTCCTGGGCCATCTAGTCTGACCACTGGCTCCGTTCACGACATGCCCACCATGTTCATGTCTAGCGTATCTTTGAACATCCTCACCAGTGGGGCCTCAACCATCTCCCATGGAATGTCAAAATATGCACAGGATTGTACCTTAAACAAATAAAAGTAATAAGTGGTAACAGGACTTTTTTATGGAAACATGGTATTCGCTTAATAGACATGGGAATAAAAGGGAGAATGCTTGTAACTTGCTTACTCGCATAGGTACTGTGGAAACCACATATGCTTATGTTATTGCTTTGACCTTACTCATTTATTATGAAGATGATTAATCTGTTGGTTACAACATCTGTTATGCCCTATTCTATTTAGTAGTTATGGATGAAATCATATTGCACATAATGCACATACATGTGCTATGCCTCTGAACTGAAGCTTACATGGATTTATTTTATCATGTTCATGTAGATGTTCAATAGCATGGGACAAAGAACCAGTGCCTGCTCTCAACAGTACACCTGAGAGTGCCTCTGTCAGCTCAGATAGGGAGATGGTTAAGCAGCAGGTTGGACAGTACAGCAACAGAATTCCAAGTCTGTTCCACTGGCTCAACACACAAGGTGCGAACAGTAGTCAGATGGACATGGAGACTGCAGAGGAGATGAAATTCCTGTTGTTGTTGTTCAGTCACAAAGTCGTGTCTCACTCTTTGCGACCCCACGGACAACATTCCTCCCGGTTCTCCTTTCCTCCACCATCTCCCGGAGTACACCCAACCCCACACCCACCTCCCCAGTGACCCCACCCAGCCACCTCAACCTCTGCCGTCCCCTTCTCCTTTTGCCTTCAATTGCTCCCAGCATCAGGGTCTTTTCCAATGACCCCTTCCTTCTCATTAGGTGGCCATATAGCACAGCAATGCCCCTTCCCTGCCCCTTAAGTCTGAACCAAGTATTCCAGTGGGCACAACTGCTTTTGGGGGGGGGTTGGGGTTTTTGAGGGGGGGTTGCAAGCATATCTTTTATAGATACAGTACAGGACCTCGCCACATAAGGTCAGTGTCAGATGTTTGCGAGCCCACGAGCAGAGGCAGCAGGTGGCAAGCGACAAGCAGGCACCTGCTGCGTCAGTGGGGGATGGCGAGCAGCAAGCAAGTGCCCCTGGGCATGGACAGCATCAAACAGCAAGCCACAAAAGAAACTCAAGGAGCCTTGGTTTGGCTACCCTGGCATAGTATTCAGATGGCATAGCTGTTAGTGCATCATAGCAGTACACCTGTGGTTTCTGCTGAGTGCTAGTTTACTGAAATGTCTTTCAGCTTGTGGAAGAATAATTCTTTCACTTCACGTTTTTGAGTGCATTTAGCCAATGTATACTTCCTTGAACTAATGCTTAGGTTGGAAATTAGATATGTGAATTTTTCCTTAGTTCTACCTTTCCACAGTGTGGTTTGATTATTTACACTTTACAAGATGGTCTGTTTAGTGCCTTTTGGATTTTATTTCCTTTTTACAAGTACGGGCTATTTGAAAGAGCTAGAAACCATGGCTCCTGTACCACAAATTGAAAGTACTTGTGAATATATTCCAGTAAGTGGTTGTACGTCATTATAGTTCCCTCATGTACAAGGTGTCCAAGTGTCGTATATTTGCCAAAATGATTGGCTATCAGTGTTTTGGCAGAGAAAATATATTTTCAATGTAACTGAAAGAGTTTAAGATTTGTACAATATTTCATTACTGTAATGTAGTGCTATTTATGTTACAATTCTGTGCATGCATATTTGGATGTAGTCCCCATTGAATTAAGTTGAAATTACTTTTGAATAAACAAACAGCCAGATGGCTACTTGAAACTAGGAGTTGTCCAAGATCTCTGTGTTATCTAAGGCATTAATAGATGGCACTATATGGTGAAGGTTCTTGAGAATCTCTACTTTTTTTTTTAAAAAGTAAGACATACATTTAAACATTTTAAACTATGTATTAACTGTCAGTATGATTAAACTTCTTGCAATAGTCCCTGAAGGTGGGAAGCAGATGATAAAATTACTGTTTATGAATATTCATTGTGTAACCATATGTAATTGCTTGATGGTAGAAGGAAAGAATAGGATTTTGTAGGCTTAATGGCTCACAAGATTCTGATATAATATAGAATATATGTTAGTAGATTAACTTTAATAGTGAGCTCTTGCCCTATTCTTAAAAAGTGGATATTTAAGAAACAGAAGGAGAAACAAAAAAAATGTATTTATTTGTATTGAGAGCTAACTCAGATTTAGCAGGATTTTGTAGATTAAAAAAAAACAAAGCAAAACTTGCAAATGATCTCTGCTGTAAGTGTGGATGAAGGACTTTAGTTAATAATGAGTGATAAATGAGAAAATATTCTGAACTAGACCAATTTTTATGTAATGGGATCTTTATGATGGACTGACTGCAATGTACTAAACCATGGACATGATGTGAGATGCTTCTGATTTGTTATCTTATTTAATGTATTCAAGTTGATTGAGTGGGTTATGGCTGGGCAGCTCCAGGCTCTCCTGGAAGAAACAGATTATCTAGATCCATTTCAATTGGGCTTCAGGTCTGATTTGGGAACAGATGGTTTTGGTCACCCTATGGAATGACTTCTGCTGGGAGAAAGATGGGAGAGCATGACCCTTTTGATATTCCTGGACCTTTCAGCAGCTTTTGATACCTTCAGCCATGGTGCCCTTCTGGAGAGTTTGGCTGGATTGGAAGTTGGGAGCATTGCTCTGCTGTGGTTCTACTCTTATCTGCCTGATAGTCACCAGATGGTGGGCAACTTTTTCCATGGCTTTTGTGCTCTGGGGTCCCATGGGGCTTTTTCCTGTCCCCCCCCCCCATGCTTTTCAACATCTACATGAAACTGCTGGAAGAGGTCATCAGGAGGTTTGGGCTGAAGTATGCTGATGATGCTCAGCTCTACCTCTCATTCTCATCTAAGCCAGGTGAGGCAATGGCTGTTCTAAACAGGTGTCTGAGCTCAGCATTGGACTGGGTGGGGCCAATAAACTGAGGCTCAGTCCAGATAAGGCAGAGGTACTGTTGGTGAGGAATTCATATGTCCAAGTAGGGAATTTTCAATCTGTCCTAGATGGGGTTGTCTTCCCAGAAAGGACAAGATTTGCAGCTTTGTCACTTACTGCTCAGCTGGACTTGGTAGCCAGGAGCACTTTTTACCACCTTCAGCTGTGTCCCTACTTGGCTGAGTGGAGACTTGCTACAGTTATGCATGCATAGGTAACCCCCGGCCTACATGGAGCTGTATTTGAAAACAGTCTGGATATTGCAACATGTTCAAAATCAGGCCGCACATATGTGGATGAGGACTGACATTTGTGAACATATCATGCCAGTTCAGGGCAAGCTGTGCTGGCTGCCAGTTGCCATCCGGACCCAATTTAAAGTGCTTACAATAGCATATAAAGCCCTAACTGGATTGGAGCCAGGCTATCTGGGGGAATGCCTATCTCCATATGTACTGATTAGTTCACTGTGGTTGACCCTCCTCTGTATTTGTCCCCCAGTGGGGAGATGGCAGGAAAGAGGAGATAGCAAGAAAGAATGCCTCTTCCATAATAGCACCCCAACTGTGGAACCTAATCCTACTGGAGATTAGGTTGGTGTCATCCCTTTATCCCTTCAGATGCCAACGAAAAATGTTCCTGTTCCGCAACTGTTTTGATGGGTGAATTGGTAGGCTTCTAATATTGATCTCACTGGTTATTATATGTATTGATTTTATTTGTTTTTGATTTTATTGTAAACTGTGAATTGTTTTGATTGTCTTGCATATGTTGTGAGCTGCCCAAAAAAACCTATGGCTAATGAAGCTGCTAAATAAATAAATAAATAAATAAATAAATAAATAAAGGCTCCTTTCAAGGCCACAGATTTCCCAAGCCAGCTAGCAATATAAAACATGCAATTCTGTAAAAATATAAGTTCATAAAACCCTAAACTAATTGTAAACAGATTTAATAATAAACAAGTCATAAAAGCAGCATGCATAATTAAAAAAAAACCTTTCACATTAAAAGCTAAAGCAAACAAATATGTTTTTTAGTCATCTTTAAAAACAAACAAGCCAGCCAGCCATATATCTCTTGGGAGGGAGTTCAAGTGTTTAAGGCCGCTACTAAGAAGGTTCTCTCTTTAGCTCCCGACAGCCTTACCAATCCTATATATCATTTTATTAGAGATAATTGTATACTACATAAAATCTCAAAGGAGTTAAGATCTCAATAGCAGGTCAGCAAGTAGAGATTCTGGAAATTATCTTAACACACAGGTGGTTTAACAAGAGTGTAGGCTGGGGTGGGAGGGCAGGTGAGCAATTTTTATTTATTTTTTTGGCAGATGCTGCTGCTGCTGCTGATTTTTGCCACCACCAGTCTGCCCTCTAGGCTGGCATTCATTCCATCCCATCCAGTTAATCTCAGCATCACAACCATTTCCAGAGGATCACTCTAACAGCCTCTTTCAGAAGACCTGCCCTCTGAGTGCAGAAACTTGAGTGTCTTTTGGAAGGTATGCTGGCAGTTGCTCTTAGAAGGCTCTATGACTTCTGCAGTGCTACCCCTGATAGGGGAGTAATGGGAATGCCTTTTTTCTAAGGACAAAAGCAAAACATGAGAAGAGATAATGGAAGTGGAGGGGATATTAAAGGGTAATGAAAATCAGAGTAAATCAGAAAGTAATTGAAGTAAAGGGAATAAATTAAATTGTAAATGAAATGAAGAATAGGAAGATGAACAGTGTGACTAAGAGTCTACAGGGAAAGGAAAGCATTGGATAGATAAGAGTGAATACATGAAAAATAAGGATAATTATGTGGTATGATTTTGTACTGTTAGAACTGTTTGTCTCAGAATAAGACTTCTCTTGGATCTTGACAAGTTCCCTTTTGGCATGTGTCTGAAATTGGTCCCCAGCATTCAGTGTGGCCCCTAATATGAAAAAGGTTTTGCACTGGCTTCAGTGTTTAAGGCTTTAATGGTCAAACCAGCACGTTGAATTGGCCCGGGAAACACACCAGGAAACAGTACAGCTGGTACAAATTTTCCCCACTAATTTTAGATTTATATTGTAGATACACTAGACTGGCTTTATATAAAAGTGGTCTCTTTACAGTATTTAAGTATACTGCAGGACAGCATAAAAGCATTTTTAGAAGGGGAGTGTTACAACAATTACTTGAGGAAGGCAGAAATAGAAAAATCCCATTGAAAGTAGTGCTCCTAGCAACCAGCCAAAGCCTGCAGTAAACATGACCATGGCAAACTATTCTGTTGTGTGCACTTTTGTGGTTTCCATTTAACTGTGGAGCACTCTAGAGACATTTACGAGTTTGTTAGTCAGAATGCTTAGAGCACTGACTAAACTTTGCTGTTAATGTTTCAACCAATAGTATGCTCCCCTGCATCATAATGTATTCTTTTGTTTAAGAATACCTTAAAATTCTTTGTTATGGCCACACTATATAGAGAGGTGTGATTACTTATCATGAACATCTGAACATCTGAAGGAGGAGACCAGAATCAAGGCACAAAGCCTGGTGCAGTGTAACAAACAAATATATTAGGATATGTGAAGTCAGCTCTCTGCCTCCTTTCTAGTCCCAGTTCCAGCACAGACAGCCTTGAAAGCAACAATGTATTTTCTGTCAGCTACTGTAACATCAGTGAAAACCTAGGGATGGAGAGTGGAGTGTGATGGAAATTTCTCCTAGAAAACAGCGTACTAAAAGGGCAGTTAGTTGAATGGATACGATGAGATTTAAATAGTATATTTGCTCTTTCCCCCTGAAAAAATTACTCACAACTGCAGCATTTTGTTGAAGTTTGCTAAAAAGTAGAACCTGAAGGGGTTTCTGCAACTTTCTCTTACATTTACTCCAGACACATCTGCCTTGGACTGTGCATCTTACAGCTTCCATGATGGACAAAGTGATTCTTGATGATTTGAGAGAACAATATAATTGAAATGTGTGCAGTGTATATATAATTCACTGAAGATTGGTACAGCTAAGAAAGGTTTATTTAAGATGATTTTTTCAAATGAAGGTCCATGGTAGCTCTGAAGTATAAACCACAAGATTATGATTTTCCTCTACCTAGCAATACTTTTTTGGGGGGATGGGTGGGGGAGAGGAGAGAAGTTAATTGAACCTGACTGTAATAAGCAAATATAGTGCTAAGGTGCCACCTTGTGGAAACAGGTAATAACTACAGGATTAGGTGGCTGCATTAGTAAAAGCACAGACCTATATGGCTGGTTTAGGTAGTTTTGAGTATAAAGTTAATTGCTAATTGTTATTAACAGTTAATTGTTAAGTATTCTACATTTTTATAAAATAATATTTTATACTATATCAAGTTTGATTTTTGATTACAGGATATGATATTTTGACTTCAGTTTTTAAACATTTTGGTAGTCAAACTAGTCAACTGTGGTATCCATTTTAGCACTGCCTCTTTATTATATTGCCCTCTTTCACAAAAACCTCTTCTATTACTTGAAAACAACAGCAGCAGACCACTTCTTATCAGGTGTACCTATGCAATGTTGCATATACTAGATCACTCCTTGCCTTTGAATGAATTTTTATTAAAGGTTTTGTCTGATCATATTATTAATTTCATTTCTGTGCTGAAGCTCTATGGGCAGTTTACAACAGTTCATATCAGGCTTGTAAAGGAGAACAAGTTTTGTTAAAGTTCACAGGATAAAAAATTCATCTTGTATTCTTCATTGTTTATTCCAGATAAAACTGCAGAGATAATAGTTTTGATTTATTTTCTTTTGAGGAGAAAACAGCACAGTGGAATACAAATATTTTTTTCACGTTTGATCTCTATGCAATTTACATACATATATTAAATGTGCAGTTTTCTTTAACTTATTTCCCTAAAAGAGTATTTCCTTTATGGGCTGACACAGTGTGCCTGATTACATGATTGCTACAGATCATCATAATTAATTGAGCCATAGTGGGTTGCTATGCACGCACAACCCATGACTATTATAGAGTTATGCCAGGGTTGTTTAGCCCTGTCCTTTGAACCTTGAGAGGTTAGCTTATGTAAGGGGTAGTTTAACACTCACATCATTTGCTTCTGCTGAATTAACATAAAGCAATAATCCATGGTGACTGTCTCCCATGGATTGAATATTCAAAAAGGTAGCTGGTATGTGGAGGTTTCCACCATACCCTGTGCCCTGCATTTCCTGTAAATGGGCATTTTTGTCTGTCTGGACTTAGTATCAGTGATGGGTAAAGAAGTATTCTGCAGTGCTGATTGGAATTAGTACAGCTCACAGCCTCTTCACCTCCCTGCCCTTGGACACATCTCTTCTTCAACCTCTGAAGCCCAGTTGCCACCTCGTGTAAGAGCAATTGGTTCAGCTCTTTCTAAATTTCATCAGATGCAGTGGTCACAAAAGTTTATGTGAGAGTAAAACTGCTAGAGAGGTGAGTTATGCTGAGAATCAGTGAGTCTGTGGCTTCCTAGTCCTAGTTGAAAGCAAGGCAGGACTTTCCCTGGAAAAAAAATGAGAAAATTGAAGCTGTCATATTTTGGGTGCATCATGAAAAGGACAAAACTCACTGGAGAAGACAATAATGCTAGGGAACATTGGAGGCAGAAGAAGAGAAGCCCCATCTATAAGCTAGATTGATTGCATAAAGAAAGCCAGTCTTGAGCTTACAAGAGCGGATCAGGGCTGTGCAGGACAGGGCATTTTGTCAGGCATTCGTTCATAGGGGTGCCATATGTCCAAGACAACTTGATGGTATGTAACAACATAAAACTAGCAGCAGCACAAAATGATAAAAGAAACTTGCAGTAGGCATCAAACCCTGTAAGACCTGCAAGCAAGCAAGCAAATAAATAAAACAGACAGTTCCTAGAATGTCTGGGAAAATGAAAAGGTCTCTGCCTTGTGCTAAAAATGTGTGCGCCAGTAAGCCCCATACAGACATTTGGCAGATATAGTGCTATCAGCGACAAGGCCCCCTCGCTTGCTTCCTTCAGTAGGGCACCTGGAGGAGAACCTCAGACAACATTTGCATTCTGTTGGGTATATATGGGAGAAAACACTCCTTCAGTTAAGTACTCTAGGAAATGTAGTCATGACATCATGATTTGAAGGCATTAATGTAACTTTGACTTTGTATGTAGAAGATCAGAGTGGGATAACCCTGGTGGTTGTTGTACTACTCCTGTACCATGTGGCTTGCTGTGCTGCTCCTGCAAATGGGAGGCTCTCAGAGGAGGGGAAACTGACTTTATTCAAGGCAAAGAAGACTTTTAATAGCAAATCCAGCTAAAGTGCCAAAACAAAGACTTGAGTTACTTAATGCAGGCAGTGAAGCAGACAAGCTTTTCCAGGCTTTGCTTTGAATCTAGTCATTTCCAGCTTCCATTTGAGACCTGTCTTTTGTAGCTTGGAGCTAGCATGAAGGCTGAGCCTGACTTGCTGACAAGCATCGCTGCCTGATACAGAGCACCAGTTGCAACAAAACAATTGTAGTAGATCAAGTTTTACAGAATAGCTTTCCAGAGCTCATGGCAAAATATAGTGTTTATAGACCCAGTAAGTCCAATAGCTTAGACTATAGGTGTGTTGCTTTGCTTAAGAGAAAGTTCCATGGCTGGAATCCACACAAAATTAGTGTCTTAACAGGATTCAGTGCATGTAAGAACTGAAGGTTCTTGAAAAGTTCAGGCAAAAATAATAATAAAAAAAGGGGCAATTAAGACGTTGTTTTCAGCAAAGGCTTTTCAGCTTCTTCCTTGGCTTAAATACAGGGAGGGGCTGTTAAAGCTCCCCTTCTAACTCTTTATCTTGACAGGGAAAGCTGTATTGCAAGCAAGCAGTATGTCTGAAAGGGCATCCCTGTTCTTCTTTCTTGAGTTGGTGCCTACATCTTGGTGATGCCCCTAAAGTCCCTTCCACTGTGGAATTCCTCTTCTATTCCTTTCTTGCAGGCTGTAAACTAGGGGGTTCCCACAAGGCCACACCTTGTACGTATGGTTTGTAGAAAATATCTTCCTTCTTCAGTTGTAATCAGATGGTAAGCCTGTCAGAGTTAAGCTTCAAGTTCTTGAGCATCCCATGTTTGGACTGAGTTCTAAGACAACCTGCTCAAAATCTGAAACTGAGTCTTACACCAAAACCATAGGGCCCATAAGAGCACTTGACATAATATGAGGCAAATGTGGAATTAGGTGCTTTTTTGGTTCATGACTTACAATGGCAGTGGGTCTTTGTGGCACTTTATGATGGTCCAAATGAACACTAGATTGCAAGGGTCCCATTTGGTTGGAGAAGAATTGCCATTTGCTAGCAGCAAAACTTCCTAATTTCAGTACTGAGGAAAATAAAATATCTTAAATGCAAAATGTGCTTAAGGCATGATGTCTGGCTGTTAAACAGTGTATGGACCACAAGAATATGATGCTGTGCTTATATTAAATTTGAAATCAACTCTAATAAATCCAGCAATCAAACAATAATTTGTCTTTGTATTACCATTGATTTATAAATTGCTTTGGTAACTTTATTGAAAAGTGACATAGAAACCACATAATAAAAGAAAGAAGAACATCAACACATCTGCATTTCTTCTGTGAACTAATCTGGGGGGAAAAAACCTTGGTTGGACAAATGAGGAAATGCTGCACAGAGGTTGTAATGATTTATGTACTAGACATGTAATAAATTAGAGTGGCTAATGATAAACTGGTTGTGGAGGGAAGGAATGAAGAATACTGAATTGTTTTTGTTCTTATTTTTAATAAATAGTTGAGTGGGTCTGAAGACACTTGATACTGAAGTGGATATGGATTATCAAAAGCTATTAGATATGATGGCTCCATGTTTAGGGACAGTATACCTGTAAATACCAAATGCTAAGGACAAAGAGTGGGAGAGAACTATTGTTTTCATACTCAACTTGTGTTTTATCTTGCGTTGTCCAGCTGGCCACTTCTGGAAACAGGAACAGACGGATCTTCCAGAAGAATTTTTATGAAATTCACAAAGCAGATCAGTTCTCAGTTTAGCTAGCATCTGTGTGGTTGACTGCTGGGTGTCCTATATAAACTTCAGCAAGGTTCTGAAGAAGAGTAGTGTATAAACAAGTTATAAATATGTAAATGCTGATTAAAGTCCCAGTGGCAAGATAAAAAAGATGAATGGATGAAATGTCTTTTGTACACATAAATGATTATTGAGTGAAGAGGGAAGAAAGTCAGTCAAGTGTAGGGCACTCTTGAAATTACTCTTCAGTAAACCACAGTTGTGTGTCTCTACTTGTTACCTCCTTCTGAAAATTTGTATCTTAGCTCATTCCTCAAAAGAACACCTCATACTTGCCATTAGTAAGTAGAAATGGAAGGCTGCAAAGGACAGAAGAGGTGGAAGTTGGAAATCTGACTGCAGCACTGTGCACAGAATGGCAGTATGCTGTTGTCTCCATGCACTTTTGACTGTAAAACCAGGCCATGCTATGTGATGAATCTATAGCTATATTTCCATGTGTACCCAGAAGCAAAATTGCCTAAGTCCCTGTTGCCCGGCGAATTGTTCATGTGATTTTCATAGAATTACTATACTGTTGAAAGTTATTTTGTATCATGCAAGTTCTGGTCTCCTCTCCTCCCTGAACCCTGGAATGCCCCCTAAAACCCTTCTCTGAGGTTGCCCTTATGACTTTGGAGAGGTAGCTGGTGTGGTTCATTCTGTGCTGGCTATGAGGTAGGGACAGGAATCCAAGTGCATAGCCCAGATATAAGGTTGGAATTCTTTTCCAACTTCACATCTGGAAATCCAAATAGTCCTGCGGCCCTTTAAATGCTGTCTCAGGGCCATAGGATTGTTCTATAACAAAATATGTTTCCGCATCACATAACAGCAACAGTGTTGGTTTTCATAGCAAGCAGACTTTTCTTGCATTATTATCTCCCATTGCACTGGAGTGCTTAATGACTATACCTATGACTTAAGAATATCAGGTTCAAGATATGCAAAGGTGGGGATTTACATCTTATGCTAGGCAACAGATGAAATGAAAATCTACTTGGACAATAGCCGCTGCATTATCTTACCTCAACAGATAGGGCAAACACCATAAAACAGCATTTTATTACTTAGGCTTGTTACAAAGGACGGTTTTAATAGTCCTGCACAGAGGGAGTAGATAAGAAGCCTTTGTCCTTTCATTAGTGTATGTAATACCAACTTTGAGTTAATATCCACCATAATACAAAGTGAGCAAAAATTGGCAACAACTTATGGTGAGCAGCCTTGCTCATTGTTAATAATTTGTGACAATCTTTCATGCAATTATTTCTTGAAAACTAAAACCACACAGTCTTACATTTCTGTAATACATGAGAGATTTGGACAGAAATGCAATTGCATGAAATTGAACATTTAATTACGTATATACTGGCATATCTCCCAAATGTAAGATAGGGTGTGTGTGTATTATACCTCACAGGTGTATGTAGTTAATAAAATTTTAAACATAATTTTAAAATAATAAAATTTTATTATTTTAAAATAATAAAATTTTAAACATACATATATGGATACAAACTGCTTTTAGATGTTACATGGAAGGGCACTGTTACCATGTATTTCCTTTTTACTTTACCCATAACATTAATTGAAGATTTTTAATTGCCTTTCTTATGATGTAATGATAGTATTTGGTGGCAGGCTACACAATATAGTTGAATATTGTAGAGGAGTTCAGGTGAGGAAAAGTTTTCTATTTATCAGAATGATTTTCTATTTTTTGTTAGATTTCTCAGTTGCAACAGCATTGAATTTCCAAATCATTTTTATGAGACCAGGTACAGAATAGAAATAAATACAGATCCTTCCTAGTTCACTTTAATATAGATTTCAAAATTTTTTAAACTATTTCCAACTTGTTAAAGTACTGCTTGTTTTTCATTTGTTTTTATAGGCTTTAATATAGCTTGACCTTTTAAAACAGTTTTACTTCTCATACTTTCCTGACCAATCATAAAGAGAAAGCAAATGTTTTTCTTTACAAAACTTAGCTACTGTCATTTTGCTATTACCAAGAGGTTCTCATAGAGTTTTCTATAGGACTGGAACATGGCCTTTCAAATATTCTAGTAGTAATTCTTTTAATGTGGTTTAGGGTTAGGATAAATTAAATTAGGTTATAGGTCAAATTACAGCTTCAGAACAGTACCTTAGTACAGTTCCACCACATGTGAATATAGTCTTCTAATTGTTTATACCTTTACCAAAAAGGTGATTGTAAAAGCTTGTAACCAGTTGTTGAAGACACCTTCTCTTCAACCAATTGTTGAGACATTATGTTGATACTGTTCTGTTTTTAAGGTAAAATTTTAAAGGTACTCTTTGCATTATCTTCCAGACTACGCGTAATACATTTGCTAATGAGATAAAAGAAACCGTGAAAAGTAGGAAGTGTTGTTATTGGGGAGATTGGTAGAATTTATCTCAAGTAATCTTATGAATTGTGTTGCTACAGTAAGATAAGTATGAGGTTATCATGTCTGAGTGATACAGAATGATGAAACTGATAGGAGAAAACTCTAGTGCTGATGTAACATATATGAGAAAGTTCAGTGGCTGGTACTGAAATTTAGACTGGAGAGTAAATAGAACAAGTATGTACTAAGAAGGCTTAGGTATGTACTAAGAATTGTGGTAAGTCATGACAGGGCAGTGATTATGCAAATTGTGCCTGGCCTGTACCTCACAACAAGGCACTGTGTCTTGTTTAAGATATAGTAGCTTGTTTTGATGTTGTGAACATGATTTGATTTTCCAGTATATGAGACCAACGTAATAGCTGCACTTTTAGCTAAAACCTTATGCATCTACTATATAGGGTGAGTATTCTATGTTTTAATCAAACAAGCTAATTTTGAGTTATGGCACTATCCATTAAATGTTTCTTTAGTGAAAGCTATATGTTTGTTAAAGCTATATGTTTGTTAAAATGGAAGCATTCTTATTAAAAACCAGTAGAGAATCGTATATTTGGAAAATTGTTAAATGATTTCTAATCCTTAGAATACAAAACATTATAAGAGAAACAAGATAAGGAAAATGTACTATTTATAGACGTTTATACCAATACAACTCCTTCATGGATCACTGCCTTGTCGTGGCAAAGGGGCTTGCGTAGCTCAATGAAGCTATGAGCTATGCCATGCAGGGCCACCCAAGACGGACAGGTCATAGCAGAGAGCTCTGACAAAACATGATCCTCTGGAGAAGGAAATGGCAACCCACTTCAGTATCTTTGCCATGAAAACCCCATGGACAGTACCAGAAGGCAAAAAGATATGATGCCGGAAGATGAGCCCCTCAGGTTGGAAGGTGTCCAGTATGCTACTGGGGAAGAGCAGAGGGCACTAGTAGCTCCAGAAAGAATTAAGCGACTGGATCAAAGCCAAAAGGACACTCAGTTGCAGATGTAGCTGGTGGTGAAAGGAGAGTCTGATGCTGCAAAGATCTATACTCCATAGGAACCTGGAATGTAAGATCCATGAATCAAGGCAAGCTGGATGTGGTCAAACAAGAAATGACAAGACTGAACATAGACATCTTAGGAATCAGTGAACTAAAATGGACAGGAATGGGTGAATTTAATTCAGATGACCATCAGGTATACTACTGCGGGCAAGAATCCCTCAGAAGAAATGGAGTAGCCTTCATAGTCAATAAAAGAGTAGGAAAAGCAGTACTGGGATACAATCTCCAAAATGACAGAATGATCTAAGTTCGAATCCAAGGCAAAACATTCAACATCACAGTAGTCCAAGTCTATGCCCCAACCACTGGTGCTGAAGAGGTTGAAGTTGACCAGTTCTATGAAGGTCTACAACACCTTCTAGAATTAACACCAAAAATGATGTCCTTACCTTATCATCATGGGGGATTGAAATGCTAAAGTAGGAAGCCAAAAGATAACTGGAATAACAGGCAAGTTTGGCCTTGGAGTACAAAATGAAGCAGGGCACAGGCTGGTAGAATTTTGTCAAGATAATATGATGGTCATAGCAAACACTCTTTTCCAACAACCCAAGAGACGACTCTACACATGGACATCACCAGACGGTCAACACAGAAATCAGATTGTCTATGTGCTGTGCAGCCAAAGATGAAGAAGCTCTATACAGTCAGTAAAAACTAGACCTGGAGCTGACTGTGGCTCAGATCATGAGCTTCTTGTTGCAAAATTTAGGCTTAAATTGAAGAAAGTAGGGAAAAGCACTAGGCCACTCAGGTATGACCTAAATCATATCCCTGATGAATATACAGTAGAGGTGACAAATAGATTTAAGGAATTAGATCTGATAGACAGAGTGCCTGAAGAACTATGGATGGAGGTTCGCAACATAAGAGGTAGCAACTAAAGCCATCCCGAAGAAAAAGAAATGCAAGAAAGCAAAATGGCTGTCTGAGGAAGCTTTACAAATAGCTGAGGAAAGAAGGGAAGCAAAAGGCAAAGGAGAAAGGGATAGATTCACCCAATTGAATGCAGAATTCCAGAGAATAGCTAGAAGAGATAAGAATGCCTTCTTAAATGAACAGTGCAAAGAAATAGAAGAAAACAGTAGAATAGGGAGGACCAGAGATCTCTTCAAGAAAATTGGAGATATGAAGGGAACATTTCATGCAAAGATGGGCATGATAAAGGACCAAAATGGCAGGGACCTAACAGAGGCAGAAGAGATTAAGAAGAGGTGGCAAGATTACACAGAAGAACTATACAAGAAAGAGCTTAACGTCCCTGATAACCACGATGGGTTATTGTGGTTATCAGGGCAACAACAAAGCTAGTGGAGGTGACATTATTCCAGCTGAGCTATTCAAAATCTTAAAAGACGATGCAGTAAAAGTGCTACACACAATATGCCAGCAAATTTGGAAATCTCAGCAGTGGCCACAGGATTGGAAAAGGTCAGTTTACATTCCGATTCCAAAGAAGGGCAATGCCAAAGAATGTTCAAACTACCGCACCATTGCACTCATTTCACATGCTAGCAAAGTGATGCTCAAAATCCTACAAGCTAGGCTCCAGCAGTATGTGGACTGAGAACTACCAGAAGTACAGGCAGGATTTCAAAGAGGCAGAGGAACTAGAGATCAAATTGCCAACATACACTGGATCATGGAGAAAGCTAGGGAGTTCCAGAAAGACATCTGCTTCTGCTTCATTGACTATGCTAAAGCCTTTGATTGTGTGGATCACAACAAATTGTGGCAAGTTCTTAAAGAGATGGGAGTACCAGACCATCCTATTTGTCTCTTGAGAAACCTATATGCGGGTCAAGAAGCAACACTGAGAACTGGACACGGAACCACTGATTGGTTCAAAATTGAGAAAGGAGTTCGGCAAGGCTGTATAATGTCGCCCTGCCTATTTAACTTATATGCAGAGCACATCATGAGAAAGGCGGGGCTAGATGAATCACCAGTTGGAATTAAGATTGCTGGGAGAAATATCAACAACCTCAGATATGCAGATGATACCACTCTCATGGCAGAAAGTGAAGAGGAACTAAAGAGCCTCTTGATGCAGGTGAAGGAGGAGAGTGCAAAAGTTGGCTTGAAACTCAACATTAAGAAAACAAAGATCATAGCATCCAGTCCTCTCACTTCCTGGCAAATACATGGGGAAGAAATGGAGGTAGTGACAGATTTTATTTTCCTGGGCTCCAAGATCACCGCAGACAGGGACTGCAGCCAAGAAATTAAAAGACGCTTGCTCCTTGGGAGGAAAGCTATGGCAAATTTAGACAGCATACTAACAAGCAGAGACATCACCCTGCCAACAAAAGTGTGTATAGTCAAGGCTATGGTTTTCCCAGTTGCAATGTATGGCTGTGAAAGCTGGACCATAAGGAAGGCTGAGCGCCAAGGCTATGGTTTTCTCAGTCGCAATGTATGGCCGTGAAAGTTGAACCATAAAGAAGGCTGAGTGCCAAAGAATTGAGGCCTTTGAATTGTGGTGCTGGAGGAGACTCTTGCGAGTCCTTTGGACCGCAAGGTTATCAAACTGGTCAGTCCTAGAGGAGATCAACCTTAACTGCTCTTTAGAAGGCCAGATACTGAAGATGAAACTCAAATACTTTGGTCACCTAATGAGAAGGAAGGACTCCCTGGAGAAGAGCCTAATGCTGGGAACGATTAATGGCAAAAGAGGAAGGGGACGGCAGAGGATGAGGTGGCTAGATGGAGTCACTGAAGCAGTTGGTGTGAGCCTGAGTGGCCTCCGGGGGATGGTGGAAGATAGGAAGGCCTGGAGGAATGTTGTCCATGAGGTTGCGATGGGTCGGACACGACATCGCGACTAACAACAAAATACCAATACAAATGATTTATAAATATAAGCCCATGTTTCATCTTCATAAGTTCAGTGCATACTTATGAAAGATGAACATTTTCTTGTTTTCTATAGATTTCTGTATTGACTTATCTTAGTCATTTCTGCAGTCTTCTAGGTTTTAACTAAACAAATTTTTAATTCAGGAAGTTTATTATTTCTCCCTTTACTAGCCCAAGTATCCTCACACCTCACAGATGTAATAGATTCTAAACAATTTCATGGCGCTTAAGAGGTATCAGCCTATCCATTTAACTCAGAAAGCAAGAAGAGGATATACTAGTGTTGCATATACAATGATTATTCAGAACTATAGATTTTTTTTTCCAGAAAAACATTGTCTTTAGACAAGTTCATAAAATGTAGGCCAATTCACAGAATGTTCAAGACTTAGTAATTCTACAGCCAGTTCACAGAGTTGCTATAAGACTTGGAACATCTAATAGAATTATCTACATTGCTGTTAATTTTAGTAAGATGGGCAATAGTCATGTAAAACCATACAAAATTTTATAGACACTTTCACTAATGTTTATCCCAGTGATAGGGCCAAAACTTTTATGAAAATTGATTGCTTGAAGGAAAAATAATAAGTTTTTGAGAAATGTTAAAATATACAGATCATTTTTCTGAGAAAAGCTCAGTGATTCTCTTAAGAATGAACTGCTGTACTTGTCTGCTCAAAAGTTATGTCCCATTGGATTCAGTGGATTTTCCTCCCAGTTATGCATGCTTAGGATTGGAGCCCCCCCCCACCCCCCAATTGCTGTTTCACCTGAATATGGCTTATTTGTTTCATTTTTCTCAGAGGGAGATAATTAGCATCGGTGTTACGTTCTGCTCTGTTAAGACTCAGGACAATTTTATTCTGTTTTCAGTTCCAGCTATAAGCATTAGTTAGCAGCATGGCTAGTTAAATAATTACTTGTACAGACCTGGCTCTTGTTGTCCTTGGTAATGGGATGCTTTCACATATAATCAAAGATTAATTTGTACTCACTCTCCTTGGATCTTTGCTTGTGGGTTTTCCCTCCTTCTAATGTGCCCCACTGAGTATAAAGCCTTGGTTTGCAGCCTTTGAAAATCTGATGAGACTTGTACTGCTCTGGTACTTTCTTATCATATATGTTTGGTGTGTGGTATGTGTTCCTGGTATGTGTCCCTGCTTACAATTTTGAAACAAAAACTTTAATGGAAAGTAAAATATTTATTCATTTTGTTCACTTTTTAAAATATAGGTAGGAGGATTTTGAAGTTGTACTTCTGCCTTCATGTGACCAATCAGATGTGAGTACATCAGGTAAGAATTTTAATCAATTTTATTAAAATGCAGAATTTATAAATATAAGCCCATGTTTCTGTTGTTATCCAGTGCAGAAATAATTTATAGCTCAAAGTGAATGTTTTGGGAACTCATGGAGAAAGGGGAACTCAGTTCCTGACAATCTCAATTGCACAAAGCAGAGGAAAATGAAGTGAACCAGAATGTGTTAGTTGGGTTCTTGCAGAAAATTAAAATGGAATTAACTGAGAGGAGTAGTGTGGATGTGACATAAATTAAATTGCAGGATCTTCAAGCAGAATCAGGTCTCTGGTTTGGGAGGTAGAGTAAGTGGGAACCTTTTCCCAAGGCAAATAGAAGGCACGGGGGATTTGATCTAGATCAGGACTGCAGTAATTAAAGTGTTAAAGCTTTCCCATCCTCCGCCCTAGGCTCTTGATTAAGACATTTCTGCCCATCCCATGGGGGTTGCAGTTTACTTTAAAAAATGATAGTGGTATTATTTGCTTTTTACCATAGGTTGATCTTGAGACTACAGACTTCTGCGGTTATTGAGTCTACTGACATAGGCTAACATGATAGAAGAGTCTGGATCTTTGGTATATATGGCAGCCTATTAGTGTGCTTGCCATCATTTTTGTGTGTTTTGGTGCAATCCTGTGGTCACTAGATACTCTTTAGATGACCTTAAGAGAAAAGGGCTCCAAGATTGAAGCTGAGATTCTGATTTGGAGTGCCTGCCCTCCTCCCTCACAGCTGGTGTGAAAATGCATTGGAGACAGCATTTTGTGGACAGGGTGCAGGGAAGGGAAGAGACAGGCTCCATTGTCATATGTAGTATCCTGTCAGTGCCTTGGCCTCATTTCCTCTTGCTCTAAGGAAAAATTGGCCAGCTAAATCTTTTGCCTGATGGGGGAAACACAAAGGTGACCTTTGCCCTTCTGATCTCTGTAGGATGCCCATAATCCTCCAAGTTCAGCTGGCTATGGGTAGCCACACTGAAGTGAGCAGCTAGCCATATACTATAGATTGTGGTTGCTTCTAGACAGAGGGCTCCTAGTGTTACCAATCTGAAGGCATTTTGTAGCTGTTTCATCTTTTTCCCTTAATAGATTTCCTGAGGTAAGGCAAAAGGCAGAATATGCTATAGGGAATATACGAGACAATAAAGGCCTAGATTTCCTCTAAAATTTGGCTTGTAAGGTGATGGAGGTGATGGGGCACCCGAGGGCTTCAACGTTAGGGTTACTCTCATTTACAAGAGTGCCAGTTAGAACCCTAGTAACAATTCTAGAATTCATTTATTTATTTGTTTGTTTGTTTTATTAAAAGTTTTTCTAACCTGTCCACTACTAGCATCTCAGGACAGCTTACAAAACTAGGATTACAATGCTAGAATGCTAGAATTACAATCCATTAAATTCACTGAGATCTGTTTCTGAGTAAATGTACATAGGATTGTGTTGTAAACCCCACTGTAACATTTTGAATAGATAGGATTTATAATAGACAATTTATTGGTAGATTCGCTTTCTCTGTGATAAGGTATACCACCCCAATATTTCTTGTTGCTTGGGGTCTTCTGTTACTTATTGTTTTAAGTCACTGATCAGAGGTAAGAACTGCACTTGTTCTCGTGTCAAAATACTGCAAAGGACGCCTTTATATAATAAGGACCCTTAATTTATATAGGACCCCTAAACGCTGAATAAAGTTTCTTTTAATGGAATTGGATGCTAAACACCCTCATTTCTATGGGATGTTTAGATGCTGTACATGTACTTGATACATGAATGCATGTCCAGGAATCTGTAGTATGGATGTTATCTAAGAATACTGATTTAGATCTTTCCATATCAATATTAAAAATTCATTTATCTGCAGGCAATTTCTGTTTCCTAAGGTTTGTGTGTGGGTGTGTGTGGGGGTCTGTATTTGTGATTTAACTCAAGATTCTTGTGTAAATATACACGGTGGCTTTAGATGTGCACTTACCATGCCATACATATCACCAAGAAACAGATTTTTATTATGTTAATATATATTTGAAATTTCTTCACTCTTGCATTCCTTCCAGTCAGTGGGAGATTGTGAGGGACAAACATTTGGAAAGAAAAACATTTCTCATTCATAAAAACCTCATATGCTTTACTTTTTGACTGGCAGCCTGAGTGTGCTGTTTTAGGTCTAGATTGTCCAGTAACATCACTGGCAGGCACTGGTAGTCAAAACAGGCAAGTTTTAGCTTGTCACTGGGAATTATCTGCTTAACGACTCTTGCTTCCACTGTTCCTCTAATACTATCACAGTCTGTCTCCCTGTAGATCACAGCCAACTTCTTGAAAATCTCTTAGCTTTTCTTTATACAAAATTTAAAATCTCTTGGTATAATACTTTTCTACAATATTAACATTCATTTTAAAAGCTTTTATTCTTCATTAGAAAATAATAATACATAGAAGAACTGTGTGTTACTATATGACCATTATCTTTTTTGTAAAGTACTTTGTAACTTGGTGGTGGTGGTGGTGAAGCTCCCAGTAGCAACAAGGCTGAACTACTGTGATGACATGGGATGTTAGTGAATATTCTCAAACTGGATAGGTGATTATTCATCGATATACAAAAACAATCACACATACGCCATACTACCTCCACAAATCCTCCTAGTGCATCCCACACTTCCTTTACATGCATCTACATATATCTCTTATATGCACAATGCTATGCTCTTCATGATCACAAAGGAGCACTGTTTTATTATCTATTTATGTAAAATATTTCTAGACTGTCAGAAACCCTCCCACAGTGCCATACAACAAATGTTCTGAGAAACAAGAAACAACAACATAAGTTAGAATCTACAACACAGTTGCAGCTACAACCTAGTCTGATAAAACATAATCAGAAGTAGGCTAGAGTAAACAAGTAAGTCTTTGGGGCCTTCTTAAAGCCTGCAATGATGGAGCGTGAGATAGCACCAATGATATCCTATTCCAGAGGTGTAGGACCTCTATGGCAAAGGTAGTCATGCACCTAATTTCCCTCACAGTGGGCAAGCGGGAAAGGTCTCTGTTGATGATCTTAAAGTGTGGGTAGTCTGATACGAGTGCAAGTGGTAGTCCTTCAAGTAATTTGGTCCCTAACTGTTTAAGGATCTTAAGTCAATTCAGCACTTTAAATTGGGCTCAGAAGCTCACTGGTACCACACACTTCAGTGTAACACATCCAGTGCACCAGCAGTCACAGCATGTACTTCAATGTCATAAAAGACAGTACCTGTAACACTGTAAAATTCGGAGTACACACAATATAAAATGCATTGCACTATATTACAGCACATCTACTAGAATGTGTTAGTCTCAGTTTGGGTAATCAATTAGTCAATTGGCAGTCAGAAGCAGACAGAGACCAGATAAAGATGAACAGCCAGCATTAAACTACAGGTTCAGAAGATAATGTCTTGTGGCTGGCAGATATCAGCAGGTTAATCATTGCTAAGAACAAGAAGACAATAGTGAAAGGGCTTGTTTCGGGTTTAAAATTAGTCAGATCAAGTATTAAGTGTTCAGAACTGAATAGGAAGAAGGATTTGGGACAAACACAAGGCTATGAAGTAAGCAAGCTCTGAGTTGTGTGCTAAAGCAGTGCATAGGCAATGGGCCTTCAGTCTGTAAAGTTATCACAGCAAGAGCCTGGCTGCATATCATTCCTTCTCAGTGGGGAAGAAGTGCCTTTCTAACTCATTTTTCTGCTGTTGGACTTTACTGTACTAACTCTTAAAGCAGCCCAGTCTTGCTTTTGTGGAAGCAGTGGCTTGTTACCGTAGATGGGGATTTCTCTGGAGCTGTGGGTGTAACAGCGTAATGAAGGGGGGCTTACATGTTGGTCACCATATTGTCTTGAAGAGTAGTTCCTGATACCAATGGAATGTCTGTGTTTTTAAAATAAATCCCTTAGCTTTACTTAGGTTAGAGGGAGACTTTCAAAGGTTTGAAAAACTATATTGACTGTTATAGATAGACCATGTCTCTTGGAGGACTCCAGTAGAAACACTGGGCTGGAGTCAGACTTTGCTCCCGTCAGTGCGAGGATCTTATAATCAGAGTTTTCTTTGGCAGATGCACTTTCCTGGGGAAGTAGTGGGTGACTATTGCCAGTGTCTAGGTGTCTTCTTTACAGAATACAATCTGCTACTTTGTCCTGACTCCTCAATTTGAAGGTGTCCAATCCAAGACTGGCTTAAAGTCAAAGCACTCTAAGATGGAAGAGCAGGGGTTGAAGTTGACCATCAACAGTTTGCACCTGGCTAGCAGAATGAGCTGGTATACAAGTCACCTAGTCGGCCTTCTTTACTATGGTGAAATATATCATATTTCTAGTTAAATTGTACTTCTTTCTCAACTTGCAGATTTCTCTCTTTCCTCTAGTGGGATTCCTCAGCAGGATCACCCTAAAGGAGCCCTGTATTATGGTCCAGATATTGTATCTGGACCATGAAGTCTAAATACAAGTCATAATAATTAAATAGACTCAAGAAGGATGGAGGAATGGAAAAAAACACATTTCAAAATATTGATTTCCACAAAACTACACACAAAACAATTATTATCAGAGCTATAGTAACCATTAATATTTTAAAAATAATGCTGTGCACTGTTGAAAAAAATCCACCGGTAACTGGTAAGGGATCTGCTATTTTGAGATTAAAAGATAAAGAAGAGGAATTTTCTTGTCAAGCTCCTTACAACAAAGACAGTTTTTTTCCAGCTTTGAGGAAATGACATGGCAACATTCTTTCAAATGAGGAAATGAATCCTTTTCCTATGAAAATGAAATCTTTCACATTCCTCAGATGTCTTTTAAGCCTTTTAAGCTGTCAATGAAATTGTGTAATCAAATAATAGCATGCCTGAGGCTTATTGCCTTTTCTTAAGAAGTAGTGTCATCAGACGATGCGCTCTGTTGATTTTAATCACACTGAACCAGAATTCTTAAATGTAGAGTAACAGTTTTGGCTTCTGTGGAATTGCTCCAGAATTTATGCCATATAAAATCAGAATTCTGTTTACTGAAGAAAAATATAATCTAGTGTAATATGATCTAGCAAAAGAAAATATGTGGTTGACTTTTCATGGAAACTGCTTATTCAAATTGTTTACCTCAAACCAGTTGTTGAAATTATCTGATATTTGCTTCCATATTTATTTATTTATTTAAATTTTGTATACCCTGTCCTATACATAAAAATCTCAGGATGTTCCAATAACAAACACAGAGATTATCTATGATAAAAGCCCAACTAAAATAAAAATTAAATCTTAAAATAATGGGAAAATAAAAAGGTTTTGGCCTGGCGCTGAAAAGAATAAAGAGTTGGCACCAGGTGCACCTCTCTGGGGAGCATGTTCCACAGCTGGGGAACCACCATGGAGAAGGCTCAACTCTGGATAGCCACTTTCCTAATCTCCTTTGAAGAAGGCTCCCAAAGAAGGACCTCCGACCCAGATCTTAAGGGGTGGGCAGGCACATAGGGAAGGAGATGCTCCTTCAGATAACCAGGTCCTAAACCATTTAGGGCTTTATAGGTTATCACCAACAGCTTAAATTTGGCCCAGACTTCAATTGGTAGCCAGTGTAGATGGCAAAGAACTGGCATTATGTGTGCATATCTGCCAGTCCTTGTTAACATCCTGACTGCTCTATTTTGGATCAACTGAAGTATCTGGACCATCTCCAAGGGCAGCAGCCCCACATACAGCACGTTACAATAGCTGGGACGTTACCAGGGCATGGTCACTGTTGCTAGGCTCTGCTCATCCAGGTAAGGATGCAGTTGATGAACCAGCTGAAGCTGAAGGAAAGCACTCCTTGCCACTGCAGCCACCTGGAGTTCCAGGGACAACTCTGGGTTGAGGAGCACTCCCAAATTGAGCACTATGTCCTTTAGGGGGAGTGCAACCCCATCCAGAACAGGGCAAAGATCACTTACCTGGAAAGCTGAATCACCTACTAACAGGACCTCTGTCGTGTCAGGATTAAACCTTAATTTGTTGGCCCTCATCCAGTCCATCTGATCAGATAGACACTGGTTAAGGACAGCCACTGCCTCACCTGGATTAGATGTCATGTGCTGGGTGTTGTCAGCATACTGGTGACTCTGCAGGCCAAACCTCCAGATGACTTCTCCTAGCAGTTTCATGTAGATGTTAAAGAGCATGGGGGATAAAATGGAACCCTGTGGAACTCCATGGCAAAGCTGCCATGGTGCAGAGCCATAATCCCCCAGCACCACCTTCTGGAATTGGCTAGCCAAGTAGCACTGCAAAGCAATGCTAGCCTATCCAGAAAGATACCATGGTTGATGGTATTGAAAGTCACTGAGAGGTCCAGAAGAACCAACAGGGACGCACTCCCCCTTACCCTCTCCCTGCACAGATCATCATACAGGGCAACCAAGGCAGTTTCAGTCCTATAGCCAGGCCTGAAACCAGACTGGAATGGGTCCAGATGGTCAGTTTCCTCCAAGAGCGCTTGGAGTTGCCCAGCCACCACCCGCTTGAGCATCTTTCCCCAAAACAGGATGTTAGCCACTGGTCTGTAATTGGTGGCAATCTCTGAGTCCAGGTTCGGCCTCTTTAGGTTGTGCCTGATCACCACCTTCTTCAAGGGGGTGGGGACCTGACCCTCCCTCAGTGAAGTGTTAACTACTCCCAGTCCTAGGTACACATCCATTCCTTGGCTTTGGTGAGCAGCCAAGAAGGGCAAGGATCAAGTAAATAGGTGGTTGGGTGGACTTGTCCAAGCACCTTGTCCACATCCCCAGGCTGAAACAATTGAAACTCATCCAACAAGAATGGAGCAGACAGTGCTCTGGACACCTCCCACTCCAGGACTGCATCAGCTGTGGAATCCAACTCATGGTGAATCTGAGCAATTTTATCCCTAAAGTGCTGGGCAAAGTCATCACAGCAAGCTACTTGATGGCGTGATGGGATCTAGTTTAGGCCCATAATGTAATAAAGCCCTGTACCACCCAAAAAAGCTCAGCTGGATGGCACTGTGAGGATTGAATGGAAGAAGAATTCCTTCGCCGCCCTCACTGCCACAGCATAGGCTAAATAATGAGCTCTCAACAGTGTTTGGTCAGATTCAGCACGGGATTTTCTCCACCTCTGCTCGAGCCATCTCTTAGCCTGCTTCACTGCTCACAATTCGGGTGTATAGCAAGGTGCTGCGCAGGCTCTGCATGGTGGGAGAGGGTGCTAAAGAGTGATGGTGTCAATAGCCCGGGTAAGTTCCCTATTCCACAAATCAACCAGGGTGTTGACAGGAGCGCCAGTCATATCAACTGGAAATTCCCCCAGAGCCCTCAGGAGTCCATCAGGATCCTTAAGACTGCTTATGGATCCACCAGTGCTGCCCTGTCCTGCCACCTGTGAGCGCAGACCCCCTCCCCCCGATTCACACTGCCACTGGGAAGGACTATCACTATCTGAGAGGTACAAGAACATTTTATATTTGCTTATATACTATGTTAACCTTGAAAACATCAGATGAAAGATTTTGTAAGTCACTCTCTGGCTTTCCTGCCATTCCTGAATCTTCTTATACATCTTCCAGACCAGATGTTGCTCTACTTCTAATAACTTGAGCATTTCAGTACCCTTCCCCCTTGCTCTATTTGCATTACCTCAGTCTCAGCCTAAATCTCTGAATTCTATTGCAACTTAGTAGTAGTAAACTATTTCCAGCAGACATGGTAGTGGGTAGCACACCCTAAAGAGGACTCAGGGAGGAGTGGACTGACAATACCACCACCATGTTCCAAGTCTTGCAAACTCACATAATCCAGAGTTTATTTTTTTGCTATGTTGCAGGGCAATTATTTATTTATTTATTTTTGGATTTATATCCTGCCTTTTTCCTACAAAGGGCTCAAGACAGCTTACATCATTCTCCTCCTCCATCTTATCCGCACATCAACAACCCTGTGAGGTAGGTTGGGCTGAGAGTCTGTGACTGGCCCAAAGTCACCCAGTTGGCTCCATGGCTGAGCGGGGACCAGAACCCAGATCGCCTGGGTCCCAGTCCCATGCTCTTAACCACTACACCACACTGGCTCTCATAATGGGCCTGGATTGGGTCTGATTCAGGAAGCAGAGTAGTTTAGATCCAATGAATCAGAATGGGCTTCTTCCCACTCACAGAATCATCCATTTCAGGGGTTTCTATCAACTGTTGCTGGTGTAGATGCAGAGAGGGGCTCTGCCATGGCAGGGTCTCATCTGGTGTTGTTTTTCTCTACTGAAGAGGTCCCAGTGTACCCTTCTAGCCAATGTACCAAGAGGTACCAATGTACCCAATTGTGATGGGGTGGATTCGGATTAAATTCTCAAAATTAGATAAATTTACACAATTTCACAGTGTCATTTCAAGAAATTTCTGGTTTTTCTTGCAGAATCTATATTGCTATGGTGCAGAATTTGGAATTTTTTTTTAAGAGGAGAACTGCAGAGTGACCTTCAGCAGACGGGCCATTATAATAAGTCAGTAAGTTAAAATATTTTGGTAAAGTAAAAGGTAAAATAAATGAGCAGCATGGGGGCATTCTACTTTGAGATGCACATTAACATAATCCATAATGTAGCTGGACAAATGTAACCTATTTCCATAAAACAATTTTGACAACAATTACTTTTGGCCTGTAGTAGCATGCCTAAAATACTTCTAAATTAGAAGTATTTTAATGGGCAAAACTTAAAGGGGTGACCTTGGCCTATAAATACTTTCTAGATATTTTTATTTGGATTTGCTTATATTGCCTTGTTCTTTGGTACTTCAGGAAGTCTTTAAAATGTACTTTAGTTCACCATGCTTAAAATGAAAGTAGGAGACTGCATATTTGATATGGGTGGCTAACACAGAAAGCACCTGAGAGATTCTTTAGGTTAATTATTATTTGGTATCCATGAAGTAGATAAGACACACTTTAATTTTGTATGGTTGACCATTAAACTCATTGATAGTGCATAGATCAGGGATGGTCAACTTCTGTATACTTAGGGAACATTCCATTCTCCAATTCTTCCTGTGATCTGAGAACAGGAAGTGTGTACTGTAGTGATTTCCTCATGAGTAGTTGATGCTATTTAGTAGTACATGTTATCGTGGTTATAAGGTTCTTGTGCTTTGACATAGGTGGGAGGTATAGAATAGAGATGGTATTAAAATGTCGGCACTGCTGTTGCCATCATTTGGAAAGAGAGCAACCTGCCTTCCCACAAGTTAGCTGGGCAGACACTGGGGTAGAAGCTTAAAAGAGCGGAAATAGATGAGAGAAAAGGAAATTCATGCCTGTAAAGAAACACACTAATTTGCCTGACTGTCTTTCTTTTGCAGCACTGCAACAACCTGGTGGTGTTGCACTGCTAACTGCATATGTAATTTGCTAAGTACATATAGATGCTCATCAGAATTTCATCCAGTCACATATCTGATTGCCCTTAATGCGATGCATAACTGAATGCACTTTTGATGTTGCTATGCTGTAAGATTCATCAGCTCAATGGCACTTTGACTGTGACTTCATATATGATCCCTGATTGTCTGAAATCAGCTAGTGAAGGAGAAAGAATAAACCATGTTAAAGAAGTAGCAGCAGAACAGGGAAACAGTGGCTATGTACAGGTGAACATGCTCCCACAAAACTGTGAGAATCTAAGGGTCCTTTCTTGGACTCCTCCAGGCCCAATACCACAGTATAAGAGGTGAGCTTTTACCCTCCAGGGAGGTTTTTCAAGGACTCTAAACAGTTGCAGGTGTGAACAGAGTACAGGAAACTTTTGCTTCTACGAACTCTGTTTTGTTAACTTATGTTAGCATCCAAGTACATGGGCCTAGGGCAGTGATGGCAAACCTTTGAGAAATCAAGCACCCAAACTGCGACACAAAACCCACTTATTTATCACAAAGTGCCAACACTGCAATAAAACCTGAATACTAAGGTTTTAGTTTAGAAACAACAACTCATACACTAACATCTTTTGTCTTAAAAGAAAAACACAACAACAGAGCTTTCAATGATCCATATATATATATTCTCGGCAGTACACTGACTGACCATGTGAAAGCTCAGATGAGATGCAGCTCGTGACGTCATCACCTGGCGGCGTTACTCCTTTCCGAGCATGCGCTTGGCACCTGTGTGCGCTGTATCTGATGCTCAGCTGCTGGGGCGATGCTGGGGTGACTTGGCTTGTGGGCCGACAGAGAGGGCTCTGCATGCCTGCTGAGGCACGCGTGCCATAGGTTCACCACTGCTGGCCTAGGGTCTAGGAAAGGCAGCAAAGGGCATATCAGTCTAGTAGACAGAGAAGGAGCACTTCAGAAAGTGTAGGAGATGTGTGGGTATAGCCAGTGAAGAGTGTGAGGAACATGGAGGAACTAAAGTTTCGAAGGTGGATGGAATTGTATATGATCTGAACAAACAATAGCTTAAATTAAATATTCTTAAATGAATCAGTTATCTTAATTTAAAGGTTAACTATTTCTACCTTCTGTCCAAGGCCCCACATCCTTTCAGTTCATGCAAACCAGCTAAATTCAAATTGAAGCCATATCTTTCTTGTGTCTGACTGTCCGTCTGTCTGTCTTTTTATCTTCAAGATAAACTCGTGAGTTCTGTAGTTTTGGAGTCCAGTGATCTCTCTCTATCCAGTGTTGCTTCTACTCGTTTCTATGACAGTATTACCTACTTGATCATGGCCCTCACATTATAAGGTAAGAAATTTTGCATGATTGTAGGTTGTACTTAACATTTCTTCTGACATTAGATCAGGAAAGTGCAGCATGATGTTTCCCCATTTTAAAAACTATAAGCATCAGGGACAATTAGTCTTTCTGCTTACCTAGATTTAGGTAAATGACAGATTTAGGCCATTTTTCTTGGCTCTGTGGCCCATTCCCTAGCTATTTTTCCTGGTTTTATAGGATTGTTTACTTTAGTAAATGTGATTGTGTTGCTTTTCCCACAAAAAGATTGGCAAGCTAGTTTTTGATATTACAAATGTCTAAGAACAAAGAAGGAATTAAGATTCTCCCCACCCGTGACTGAAACGGCTTCTTTAGTAGAACAAGAATTTTTGGATCAGCTTGTATTGAAGGCAAACAAAATTTGAGATCAGTGTTGTGACTTCATCATTTTAAATGGTGTTTGGGATTGGTGTTTAACATGCAACATAAACCAGCTAAAATTATTCACTTTAAGGGCTCACTGATTCCAGTGGAAGATTTTCAGTCACCCATCAATTGAACTGTAATGCACATGGTTGAGTTCTTCTGTGGGTTTTTACCATGAGCTTAGGGCAGGGGTCCTCAAACTTTTTCAACGGGGCCAGTTGAAAGGCGGCGGCGGTGGGCGTGTGTGCGCGGCAAGGTAGCAACAGGCAGTGTGCAGTGAGGCAGTGGCGGGCGCGGGTGGGGAGGCGGCATCTTGCTTGCTCAGAGATCTCCGAACGAGTCCAAAACGATCTCCAAGTGAACAAGCCACTGCCTCGCCTGCAGTGGGCGCAGGGAGTCCAAAACCTCTGAGGCATGCTGGATAAATGGACATGGCGGGCTGGATCTGGCCAGTGGGCCATAGTTTGAGGACCCATGGCTTAGGGTATTTATGTAAATGCTGATTAAGTTTTCTAGCATTAGAATGCCTTCATTTTTATATTAAAATGATACAAAATAAATACAAAGAAAAAGGGCAGAATTTCCTCTTGATAATTTTAGCAGATATTCTTATCCAGTTGATCTATATTATTTTTTATGATAGGATTTCAGAATGTTTGTAGGACTGAACAGTAAGACAGAAGAATCAATAGAAAATGTGAACAGAAGCCCAGAAAATTAAAAATGCTGCTAATTTTAGGGACAAGTTAGATGTTATAAAACATGTGGAATGGACTCTGCTTAATGTCTCTTTCCTTTATGTTCTTGCTCACATCTCTTGCAAACAATGTGACATCATTACACTATGCATTTTTCTATCTACCCCTAACAAATAGAAGTGGGGATGCACATAGAATGATGACATCATGTAAGGCATTGCTTATATAAGATTGGTAGATGTGTCTCTTCCAATTTTATCCTTTAAGGATTTTTTAAAGTAACTAAAGGCAAAATACTTACTATTTCCAGATTGTAATTTTTTTAGAGGGTTAATTTATAAAGGTGTCATTTTTATTCTTGCCTCAGTTATTTCTATTTTTTTATGTGGGAAAATCCCTATAACTCAGTGATTGTCCTAGTGTGCTTGTCATTTTTGGTCACACATTCTCACCTTTGATTCTATAAGCTCGCTGTATCAAAGGTCTGTATAGCAGTACTGTTCTTACAGTACTGTTGTTACTTGACAGCCATCTCCTGTCACAGCACATTTTTATACCACCAGTCCACTAACTGTGACTTTCCAATTCCTTTTCTCAGCTTTTTGTTCTGCTTCCTTCAACAGTGGACACAGAGGTGCCAATCTTTGTGCTTCTCTTTAATTTGCACAGCAGGATCTACACAACCAAACAGATGGCTGTTCTCAGTCAGGAAAAGAAGGTTATAAAATGCACCCAATGCTGTATCATTTCAACTGAGCAATGCTGTATTCTTTTTGCTCCCATTGCAAAAAGGAGCCCTGGGTGCTCTAGAGGAGCTGTAGTAGAAACTTCTGACTCATTGCTTGCTTCAATCTCAATTTAGGATTTGAAGAAGGCATGTCAAAGAAACAAGCATCTCCTAAAGGAGATATAAACAAACTGAAGTAAGATATTTAATTCTCTTTTTTCCTCTGTGCACATGCATGTGCACACACAGATTCAAATTAGGTTCCAACCTGTCAATACATAGCCAGCAACAGTCAAAGCAGACAGGGATAAGTCAGGACTCAATGCTCATGGAATTCTGTTTGCACAAATGGCAACCCTTTTCCACATCATGCACAGTACAAACAAAGGCCAGAAGTCATGTGCATGGAAGAGGGCTGCTGTTTGCACAGTTTTCATGTGGGCTGGCTTTTTGACAAGTGTCTTCCCAAATAGTTGGTGCCAAGTTACCCCAACAGGTGGAAGAAAGTGGGCCAGAGTCCAAAGATCTGAGCCCAAGGAACTCGACAGAATCTCACCCCCAGAACAGATTCCTCATAGATGGCTGCCATTATAATAATGGGGCCTGGCAAATTACAAGCCGGACACATTGTAATTGTGTCACCAGATTACGAGATTTCAACTGGACAAAGACTGGTGTCTGGAAGTGGGCAGATTCTCAAGATGACTTTAACCTTGTGAGATCATTTCCTGATGAGGTTTGGAATGGTAGCACCCATACATTTCTGCAGGAGAGTGCATGCATAGGAGACATTAAGATTGTCCACCCTCCAGACTTAGCAAAACATTCCCAGATACTGATGGGGAGTTCCTAGTTGACTTGGCTGATATTCTTGTTTCCTACTGAAACAATAAGATTGATGGTCAGTTGACAATGGCTACATCACAGGAATGATGCTCGGGGCAAAGATAAGCTCCTAGTTTGCAAGGGCATTGGCAGCAAAGGAATTGGCAAGAAAATGACTTGGGTCTTGTAGTGAATAGGACCAAATGCAAGTGCGACCTCATTAATGAGCCTACTTCATTGCATTGATAAGTTACTTTTCTGACATCATTGTATCCTTAGGTAGCCATCCATCAAAGCTTTTCTGGATGGTAGTAGATTTATTACAACTTAACTCATGAAGGGATATATTAGAATCTTTGAAGAATTCAGAGGATTTGTTCTGACTTAAGATACCAGTGTTGAAGCAGTTTGTACAGTGTTGGAGCAGATTCCAAAACATCATCTGGTCTAATTATATATGATAGTTTCATTTGATGTTGCCTGAGAAAGGTTTCATCTGACCTCTTAAGTTTTTTATGCTTACCCATCAGGGTCAATTATGGCAAGCTGGAGGAAATTGACTGGGTGGATCTGGGAGGTGGTTAATGCTTGTGAGAGGAAGACATCCTCTTTAGACTCAGAAGACTGTAAATACATTTCCCATTTTAAGTGTTCCCTTTTTGGAACAAAAGAGCAATGGCCATTCATCTTGAGGCACTTGTGAATGAAATGTATTATCTGAATTAATTTTAATTCAGGGTCAGCCTTGGTTTTATCTTGGAGCAGTTTTGGTTCTCCTAATGGATGATTTCTGTTTGGAGAGAGTATTACCCAGATAGTTACAGAAAGTATAACCCAATGGATTCTCCATGATGTCTCTGCAGCATTTGGTACCATCAGTCATGGTAACTTTCTGCAGTGCCACGGCAGGATGAATGAAAGGGCACCGAGCTATAGTGGGTCCTATTCCTGACCTGAAAAATTTGTTCCAAAAGATGGGGGTTCTGCTTGACCCCATAAAACCTCTGCTATGAATTCTATCTTACTCTTCATGCATTTCAGCATTGAAGCCATTGAAAGAGACCATTCAAAGTTTTGGAGTGATGTGTCAGCACTTTCTCTTTTTCTGGAGAAAATAAGTATCTGGATTTGGTGATGGACTGGGTGAGGGACAGTAGTAGGAAGCTGAATTCTGACAAGACGGAGGGGTTATGGGTATATGGTTCCAGAGAACTGGTGTTCAAGCTTTCCTGGACTGGAAGGCTCTTCATAGCTTGAGGATGCACCTAGATTCAGCTTTGTAAGGTCTTCATGGCACAGAGTGCTGTTTACCAGCTTCACTTGGTTTGCCAGTTGTGGTTTTTACTGGACAGGGATATTCTAGCCATTCGCATCCATGCTCTAGACAGCTTTCAGAACAATGACTAATGCTACCTTTTGAGACAATTCAGAATTTTGACTACAGCCTTAATTAACTGACTTAAATTCAAGTATTTATATGATGTTATATCAACTTAGTTCCTGTTTGACTACAAAAGCTTGTGGGAACAAGCTGGATATTCACACTAAAAGAAATACTGTCCTATGCTTACATTATATTTTTCAAGCTTTTTGTTTATATTGTTGCTAGTATCCCTTAGGATTTTTGTCGTTGTCGTCGTCATTGTCATCATCATCATCTTGTCCCTTAGGATTTTTTAAATTATTATTATTTAGGCTGCCACAAATCTGTAATGTTTTAGCACAATTTTAGTTGTAAATAGCCTCTTTACTTGAATTCTGCATATAAACAGCATTACTTTGGTGTAAATGCTTGTACAGATGCAGTGAGAATAATTTGCACTGATAATATATGAATTACTGCATAGGAATATATGCATTTGTTTTAAATGCAATCAGAACATTTATTTACCTACCCAGTAACAGCAAATGTGACTATATCAGCTTTCCAAGATCTGGGGCTGACGACTTTCCCAGTTCTTTCATATTCACTTTGAGACCTTTTGCACCAATGTATGATGGTGTTGTTGAGAGTTGTTACTGTTGTCATTCTGTTACTTTCTGATGCATGGGATAGCTGACTGCCATAGAGTCACACTAATTCTCAAAAAACAAGAAAGAGGGGGACTTATTTGAAGGTATACTGCAGAAATTGGGTACTATTAGTGATAGGTCTTTTGGGCCATGAATTGCAGAAAGCAAAAAATATAGTTACTTGAGTTCACCGATTTTATTTCTTCATAGGACTGAATTAGAAAATAAAAATGTTGATGGAACATGAATTAATTTGGATTTTCTCTCTGAAACAAATTGAGGGGTGGTGCAAGGGAGAATCCAGATTCTTAAATATGGTATTACTAGATATTTCTTTCTCCTTATTCACCTTCTAAGATATATTTCTACTGTTGTTTTGAAATCTATTATATTCACCTTTTCTAGTTCTCGTCCCACCTCATATATTTTCTTGTTTTCTTGTAATAACTTACCTATAACTTACTTCATGTGCTTGAAGGTATGTAAAACAGTGTATAGGCTTTTAAGACAATGACTTGTATTTTAATTTCATGCTTCTCTTTTTATGTTCCTAAAGATGTCAAAGTCAGACCTAACAGACTGTCACAGAAAAATGCTCATTACCTCAGGCATTCGTGGTAGTAATACAGAATTCAAAGTTCCTCACACACGAATAGAGGATGGAGCAGCAATTCAGGTTTGTAACTATAAACTTATGGTGTAACTTAAAGGAGAAGATTACAAAAATGGTAGGTAATATGTTATTCCTTTAGAAAAAAATGAAAAGCTAGTATATATTGTATTTTTCATCCCAAAATGTTTCCTACTACCAAAAAAATCCAAACTCCTTCTCAATATACCACCACCTCATCCATGAATCAAGACTCCTCAGCTGGACAAGTAACATTTCAAAGAAAGCCACCTTGGTGGTCCTGAATTTCCACCTTCTACTGGGAAATATAGACTTCCCACCTATTTTTCCCCATGTAATTGGTACCAACATGGACAGCAACCACTGCTTTCATCCCAGTGCTATCTACAAAGCTATTTACATGACACATGATACCTGCAACCTTTGTACCAAGCAGGTAATTTACTATGGGGTCTACTTCCCATCAGAACCCCAGTTTGTGTGTCAAATGATGGAATCTCCCATCCACCACCTGCCCAGAGGCACATCTTTGGTATGAGCAGAGAATTGCTCATCTTCCAATTGATTCCTTTGATTGGAAATATATGTTAATTGTTAATCGTGCCTGTGGGAGTGGAGATGTTCTATTTAGTGGAAAGCACAAGAGTCAATGGGTCATTGGAGAGGACAATAGACAAAGGGTAGACTATACATGAAAGGATGTGGCTTGGAAGACTGAGTTCCTTTGTGTTTTAAAACTAAGTGATAATCTGGACTCTCAAATTTGGTACCGTCTGTTTCTAAACTTTAGTTTATGATCTTGTCTATACCACTAAAAATTTGAGCCTATTCTGAGCTCAAACAGAAGCTAGCCTTATGTTTGTAATCAATCTCTTCCACTAGCTAGATCTGCTATGCTATGCTAGTCGCAAAGTCGGATCCGACCCATTGCGACACCATGGACAACGTTCCTCCAGGATCTCCTATCCTCCACCATCCCCCGGAGTCCACCTAAGCTCATACCGACAGCTTCAGTGATTCCATCTAGCCACCTCATTCTCTGCTGTTCCCTTCTTCTTTTGCCATCAATTGTTCCCAGCATTAGGCTCTTCTCCAGTGAGTCCTTCCTTCTCATTAGGTGGCCAAAGCATTTGAGTTTCATCTTCAGTACCTGGCCTTCTAAAGAGCAGTCAGGGTTGATCTTCTCTAAGATTGACCAGTTTGATCTCCTTACAGTCCAGGGGACTCGCAGGAGTCTTCTCCAGCACCCCAATTTAAAGGGCTCAATTCTTTGGCGCTCAGCCTTCTTTATGGTTCAACTTTCACAGCCATACATTGCGACTGAGAAAACCATAGCCTTGACTATATGCACTTTTGTCAGCAGGATGATGTCTCTTCTTTTTATTATGCTGTCTAAATTTGCCATAGCTTTCCTCCCAAGGAGCAAGCGTCTTTTAATTTCTTGGCTGCAGTCACTATCTGGAGTGATCTTGGAGCCCAAGAAAATAAAATCTGTCACTACCTCAATTTCTTCCCCATCTGTTTGCCAGGAAGTGATAGGACCAGATGCCATGATCTTAGTTTTCTTGATGTTGAGTTTCAAGCCAACTTTTGCGTTCTCCTCTTTCACCTGCAAGCTAGATCTGCACTGTGGTTCTTATCAGTGTAGAAATATGTTTTGCTTTTCCTTCCCCCTGTCTCAGCTTGGGTTTATTTCCAATATGGACTCCCTGCTTGAACAAGGCTGCAGGAGCTGCACTGGATTTTCCCCTCTGATTTAGCCCTTGATCATCAGTTTGCAGATGATTACATTTCCAGGATTTTGTCCTTTTGTATTTAGTGTATTTAGCACCTGCTGAAATGGTTATTGTTACTTGAACATTTTTTTCTGATTGAACTACAACCACCGTTTTATTGGCATAATTTGATTTTAAATATTTTTGATATTTGTTGTGATTTTTAATTGTTTACAGCTGTGCAATCTTGTTGAAAAATAAGGCACAGCTTTTTATTTCTAAAATAAATAAAAAGGTGAGCCATCAAGGGCAATTTTCATTGTTTTCCCAAATGAGTGATAACAAAAGTCAGTTTCTGGACTTACTGCATAGGCTGTAATACATTATGAAAAATCTGCTGAAGGTCCAGTCCTGTGTACTTTCAGACAGAAAAAGTCCTACAACTCCCATAATTCTCCTCCCAGCATGGTTGCCTGGGAAATGCTGGGAGCTAAAGGATTTTCCCTCTAAACATGCATAGGATTGCACCTTTACACTCTTGGGGCTCTCTCTGGCCAAGGTTTTGGTTAGATTACGTTTGGTGGCAGGAAACTGATTTGCTTAGTCAGCCATGTCTCTGCTAGTTAATCTCCTCAAACAAATCGAAATCTTCTGTGAAAGGGCAACACTTTTGTTGTCCCAGAGTCTAAAAGTTATTGTTGTTAGCCTTAAATAATATTCCTCTTTGCATTTCTGTTTCCATCAGAAAAATTTTGTTACATGTTACAATGTCTCATCCCATTTTGCCTTTAGCTAAAGTTATAAAAAAGTGTGGTGAATATTTCTGGACTAAAAATGGGGAGGAGGGCACTGAAGTGGACACAATTCATTTCTATACTGCAGCTAGAAATAAATATTTTTTTAAAATGGTAGCAAAACTGGTAGCAAAAATAGTATTAGAAGAATATTAATTGAACAAGATTACAGATAAAAACCTGTAGTATTAAACTGTAGGTGGAGACCGGAGTGGAAATTGCTTTTGGTGAGACTGTACAAGGAGTGTCTTAGATTTGTGGGAAAGGAAATCTAATCATTTTTTTCTTTTCTCATTTATTCTTTCTTATTCACCTCTCCCATTGCCCATTAATGCTTAAAGCATGGATCCTCAAACTACAGCCCACGGAAAGGATCCAGCCCGCCATGCCCATTCATCCGGCCCGCACCGCCACCCCCCGCCTGCGCACGTGCTTGCTGTGCGAGCAGCAGCAGCAGCTTGCTCACTTGGAGATGGTTTTGGACTCGTTAGAAGATCTCCCAACAAGCCACTGCTGCCTGCCTCCCCCGCACACGCCCGCTCGCTGCTGCCTTGCAGTGTGGGCTGGAGGCGGTGACTTGCTCACTCGGAGACGGTTTTGGACTTGCTGGGAGATCTCCGAGTGAGCGAGCTGCCGCCGCCCGCACCTGATGACGCCTCACCAGCCCGCGTGCCCAGGCCCCCCACTCCTCACCGGCCCACCCGTGTAGCCGCCACCTTTCAACTGGCCCCCTATTAAAAAAGTTTGAGGACCCCTGGCTTAAAGCATCACATATTTATATATTTATATATTTACTGAGATTGTACATAGTATGTTTTTGAAACAGAACTTAGTATTTATTTCCTCAGAAATAAGAGATTGATTTGTGATTGAAATTTGCATGTCATGATATATATTTATCTCCCTCACCATTATATATATTGCTTGAACATTCTTCTGTAGCAAAACATTCTTCATCATTTATTTCTGCAGCAAATTTATTCTTTTGGAAGGAAATTAGGACAAGGAAGCTTTGGTGTAGTAATTGAAGCAACACACAAAGAAACAGGCATAAAGTGGGCAATCAAAAAAGTGAACCGGGAAAAGGTAGGCATCATTTGTAATGGATTAAGATTTTTTTTGTTTTGCAGATGTTGTGAATAATAACTTTTGAGCATAATTTTTATCAGCAGCCCATGTAGCTTTTGTCCCAAAAACTAGTGGGGAAAAACCATATGTAAACTGGGATTGATAGATCCTCTGTCACAATGACAGCGGTATGCAGAGTCGTTCAAATATCAGTAATTGGTATGAATCTTTTTCCTTCTCTTAAGCTCTTTTATTAAAATGGAATATGAAAATATTAATAGAAGTTAATATAAATACTAATGCAAAAAGAAAAAAATACTATCATAGACCCAGTGACTCTCCCTCACTATTTAATCCCACTGGTACATACGTAGGGAGAGTTTGTGCCAGAAAATTGGCAAGGCACAAATTACAGTGGCTCTCCTTCCAGCCCTTCTTCCTTTTAACCTTTTTCTTTTTTCTCCCCAAAAAAGGCATGCCTGTTCATACTCCAAACTTCCAATCCTATCTCTCTTCTAGAGACAAGATTCGTGCATCAGTTGTCAGAGATGCTGATGTGGCAATGTAGCCATACCATTTTCTAGCTGCCCTCAGTCATATAAGGAGGTTAAGCAAAAAAGAGGGCAAGCACAGTCCTTGGTTTATCCCTTCAGTGAGCTTGTCAGTGGGAGCACAACATCCTCCTTTTGGTAATGGAGGAACTAAAGCAAATACTCTTTTCCGCAAGCACCCAACCTCATTCTCAGGGTTGAATAAATTCTGAGATACTCTGGGTATCCTGTAAAGAGTAAATATATTTCTCTATTTATTTTCACTAAAATAAGAAATAATATCTGTGACAAGTATTTCCTGCAAGGCTACATTTTGTTAGCCTAAGCTATGTTAAGTAGGATTAAAAAATGGTTTGGAGAAGTTTCGGATCATGGTATCTTATTCAATATCAATTCTATCCTTGATAGAGGACATGACACAGGTAGTGATGCTCTTATTTTAACATTGAATCTAAATAACTTTAGTACATTTTTGTACCCAAAACTCCTTTTGTAATTGGAGACTATATTGACTACTGTGCTATCTTTAGTGCCTTTTTCTCACTAATGTCTCCCATCTTCCTTTAAAATGGGAGACATAATCATGTTGGTTATCATATGGAAACTGCCAGTACTTCATATAAAATAAGTAGTTTCAGACTGTTCGGTTTTGTGCATTCTGCATTACGGGACTCATTTGTTCTGTACAAGGTGGTTCAGAAAATACCACAAGGTAGGCAGCAGATATACCTGTTTGAGGAGGGCATTCCACGAGTGAGATGCCACAGCTAAGAGGCTCATTCCTTAGTAGCCATCCACCTCCCTTCATTTGGTGGGGCAATGCAAAGGAGAGCCTCTGAGGATAAACTTAGTGTCTGTGAGTGGCAATGAGGTTTCAAGTAATCTGTATCCAAATTGTTTAAAACATTGTAAGCCATCCTGAGGCTGCTGCAAAGGACAGCATATAAATGTCTTAATTAAATTAAAATTAAATTAAATTAATAGTCACAGATGATACCAAAATGGGAGCAGTGGCTACAACTGAGGAGCAGCTACTCCAGATCCAGAAGGATCTGGACAGACTGTGGAAGTGGGCTGGGGAAAACAGCATGATGTACAATGCAGGTGCAAGGTCTTGCACTTGGAGCATAGGAATGGGTGTCATATGTACAGGGTAGGGGACAAGTGACTGGAGGGCAGAAATTGAAAAGGGGTGCCGGTCGACTGCAGGCTAAACATGAGTCAGCAGTGTGATGTGGCAGTCAAGACGATGAACACCACCCTAGGATGCATAGCCAGAAGCATGGCTTCTAGATCGAGAGAGGTACTACTGCCACTCTATATGACTCTGGTGCACCTTCAGCTGGAGCAATGTGTTCAACTCTGGGCCTCTCATTACAAGAGGGATACAACAAGGTTGGACTTGGTGCAGCCAAGGGCCACAAGGATGGTGGCTGGTTTGCAGGATAAGCCATATGAGGAGAGACTGAGGGATCTGGGTCTTTTCAGCCCTGAGAAGAGGAGACTTTGATGGGACCTGTTAGTGACATACAGGTATTTGAGGGGGTGTCACGCAGAGGTGGGTTCTGACCTTTTTCCCCTGCAGAGGAGGACAGGATGCATTCCAATGAGGCAAAGCTCAGGGATCCAAGATTCAAGGGGGATGCCAGGAAGTACTTCCTGATAGTTAGCATCCCTGAAATATGGAATGTTCTTCCATGGGAGGTGGTTGAAGCTCCATTGGTGAGGGTGTTGAAGAATAGGCTGGACATGCATGTGGTAGGCATGTCATGAGTGGAGCTGGCTGGAGCCAGCGGTCAGACTAGATTGCCCAGGAGATCCCTTCTGACTCGCTGTGTTTCTATGTTTCTAATACTAGCTTTTTGAATTGGACCTGAAATAGACGGGAAGCCAGGGCAGATCACAAAGCACTAGCATAATATGTTCATATTGACCAGTTCCAAATAACAAAGTTGCTGGCCTAGTTTGGACCAGTTACAGTCTCTAGACCATTTTCAAAACAGCCCCAATTTATTGCACTGCAATAAACAGAGGAGAGGTTACTAGAGCATTGTTAACTGTAGCTAAGCTATCTTTGTCCAGGTAAGGACATTTTTGGTATACCTCATTAAGCTGATAGAAGATGCTGTGTGCCACTGAGGCGACCTGTGCCTTCAGCAATAATAGCAGATCCAAGAAAACATTGTATGGAGTCTTATAGTCTGGGCCCAGGTTAGTAGATCTGGAAAAGAGTAATTAATATATGATGAAGTTCTAAATGCTGGCAGTTCTCTCGAATAGGTGCTGGGAAATGCAAAGGGATGGCCTGGAGGCTTCTCTCAAAGGATTGCAGAGATTAGCTCTGTTGGCACATCTTTTCCAGGAGGATTCTGTTTTCTTTATTAACTGCTAACAGTTCCTTCCTCCAGCCAATGATCCCAGTAGCAGCTGGAGTAGAGAACAAGTGTCTGACCATGATGCTCCTGATCTGAGTCTGTGTAGGGTTGTGGCTGTAGAACCCGCTTTTCAAGTAGCTGGTGTATATTTAAACAGGATCTGTTTCACAAGAAGCTATGTATTTTACACCTGAACATATAAGAAATCTATTTTTTCACTATTTAAGGCTGGAAGTTCTGCTGTGAAACTGCTTGAGCGGGAAGTGAGCATCCTAAAAAGAGTAAACCACGAGCATATAATTCATCTCGAAGAAGTGTTTGAGACACCAAAAGTAAGATTTCATAATGTAACTCTCACAATGAATTTCAAAGGTCAAACAAGATGTGATGACAGCAGACAGGTTGCTGATGAATTCCTACAGAGATGGGTTTTACAGCATGTGAGGAAGTCTCCACCATCCAGTTCTGATACCAGTGTAGACACTGCTGGGATTAAAACTTCTCTGTCATATGTTGCCTTCCATTTTTTCCCCTCCTCGTAGTATGTCGGTCTCATGGGGACTGTCAGTTTGCAGCATTTATATCCATTTCTCTTTTCTGAAATGTTTCTTAGGAGTACAGCTAGCATGAATATTTGGAAATGAGCTGGAAGTATCACTAGCTTTCTGCAAATGCTGCCTGGATGAGTGTCAGAGTGTTGTTAAACTTACTGGCCACAGGTCAGCATTTGCAGCTTCCCTGTTAACTGCAGCAACATTCCCACTGTTGGAGTGCATGGGGACCCTTCAGTCATGTGAGAGTCCTGTGTTCAGTTTGAAGTGCCTGGGGTGTTTTTAACAGTGATGAGTTACTTGGAAAAAAATAACTGATTTTGGTGGAACTCCTACATTTGCTATCCTGTTCAGTTCTCTATATTGGGGTGGGAAACTTTGGGTCATCCAACTGTTTCGGTTTGCAACACTCATCATCCTTTTTCTTTGGCTGATGGGAATGGTAGGGCAAAACATCTATAGGACCACAAATTGCTTAACATTACTTTATATGCTCAGATACCCACATGGATGTAATATGCTAAGAAGTCCTCATTTATTTCAGTGTGGGGGAACCCAGTCTATTTTCCCAAATGAGTGAGCTGCAAGAAGGAAGGAGATAGTGGAGGTGTGATAGTTAAGTCTGTATTTTGTAGCTCATAGTGGTAAGAATCCTCTCAGGTTGTACAAATGCATCTAAAATTATGGTGCCATTTAATCTTAAATGAGGTTTTGCTTTTTCCAGAATCACTTATAACCAATATAAGTTGTATTTTGACACTTTGAATGTTGTTTGAAATTCCCGTTAGAGTCAAAAACATGAGAACTATGATAAATGTATTCAATCTTTGTAAAAAGTAAAGTATATAAGTTTTGCATTTCCCTGTCTAAACTATTCTAGGTATTTTAATTTAAAAGTAACTATTAATAATTGACTACCTTATATAATAAAGTATAAATAATACAAATATATTATTAATGTTAGCGCATGTACCTTGTAATGGAGTTATGCGAGGATGGAGAACTTAAAGAAATTCTTCAAAAGAAAGGTCAATTTACAGAGAATGAGACACGACACATAATTCAGAGTCTTGCATCAGCAATAGCATATCTTCATAGAAAAGGTATGGCTGTAAATTATCTATCGTATTTAATAATATCCACTATATTTTTGTTTGTATGACTTATTCCATATTGTGACCATAGTTACAGAAAACCAGCCTTCTTTTAAAAATAAAGTCTTTCCTGTTTAATAACTGAAATGTTATTACATTTGTTAATAACACTGTAGTAATAAAATGTTATTACTACAATGTTATTGCAGCACAGATGGGGATTCGGCAGAGGCAGTCTGGGTGAAACTTAGGGGTTTTGACAGGGAAAGAGACCTGACAGTGGGGGTATGTTATCGCCCTCCAGGTCAACTTGAGAGCCTGGATGATGTCCTGACAGGCCAGATTCTAAGGATATCTCAGGGGAGAGACACAGTAATTACGGGAGATTTCAATCTCCCGGATATTAGTTGGGAGATTCACTCGGAGGTGACAGCCAGGTCACGTTGCTTCCTAGAAGCTATAGAGGAAGGGTTTTTCACACAGAGGGTCCGAGAGGTGACAAGAGGGGGAAACATCCTCGACTTGGTCGATAGATAGGGAAGGGAGGCTGACAGCCACACAACACGGCTTCCGCAAAAAGAGGTCCTGCCAGACAAACCTTGTGTAATTCTATGACAAGGTTTTGAGATGGCTAGATGGAGGGGATGCAGTGGATGTGGTATACCTGGATTTCAGCAAGGCCTTTGACAAAGTGCCCCATGATATCCTGGTGGAGAAACTGAGGAGTTTTGGAATACACCAAAGCACTGTCTGGTGGATTAGGGCATGGTTGACTGATCGAAAGCAGAGGGTAACCATTAGCGGGGAATCATCGGGATGGTGGCCAGTGACAAGCAGGGTCCCCCAGGGTTCTGTCCTGGGGCCGATCTTGTTTAATCTTTTCATCAATGACATGGAACAAGGGGTGAATAGTCTGCTGATCAAATTCGCAGATGACACTAAAACTGGAGCAGAGGCCACAACTGAGGAGCAGGTACTCCAGATCCAAAAGGATCTGGACAGACTATGGAAGTGGGCAGGAGACAACAGGATGGCGTTCAATGTGGATAAGTGCAGGTCTTGCACTTGAGGCATAGGAATAGTTGTCATAAGTACAGGTTAGGTGACAAGTGGCTGGAGAGCAGCACTTGTGAAAGGGACCTTGGGGTACTGGTTGACTGCAGGCTAAACATGAGTCAGCAGTGTGATGCGGTCAAGAGGGCGAACGCCACCCTTGGTTGCATAGCCAGAAGTATGGCTTCTAGATCGAGAGAGGTATTATTACCACTCTATACGACTCTGGTGCACCCGCAACTGGAGTATTGTGCTCAGTTTTGGGCCCCTCATTACAGAAAGGATTTAGCCAGGTTAGAGTCAGTGCAGCGTAGGGCCACAAGGTTGGTGGCCAGTTTGCAGGGGATGGGGAATGAGGCGAGACTGAGGGAACTGGGTCTCTTCAACCTGGAGAAGAGGAGACTCAGAGGGGATATGTTGGCGACATACAGGTATGTGAGGGGATGTCACATGGAGATGGGTAGAGATCTGTTCTTCCCTGCAGAGGAAGGCAGGACACGCTCCAATGGAGTAAAGCTCAGGGAACCAAGGTTCAATTTAGATGCCAGGAAGCACTTCCTGACAGTTAGGACCCCAAGGGTGTGGAATGGGCTTCCACGAGAAGTTGTTGAGGCCCCATCGGTGAGGGTGTTCAAAGATAGGCTGGATGGTGAGCATGTCATGAGTGGAGCCGGCTGGTGCCGGAGGTCAGACTAGATGGCCTGGGAGGACCCTTCTGATTTGCTCTGTTTCTATGTTTCTACTATTGTAATGCTTTTATTCTAATTAGTATTTAGCTCTTTGAAGCCATGATTTATTTCAGGAATTCAGAAAATACTCATCCCTTGAGTGAAAGAGAACAGAAGTTGGATGCTGCAAATAATCTTAAGTAGTATTTGCTATCTCCTCACTGCTGTTGATCAGCCTTTCTCATGTTTTGGATAATGTAGCTGCTTTGGATTATAACTGCCAGCATTCCAGATCATTGGCCATGTGGACTGGGACAGATGGAAATTGAAGTCAAACAAATTAGGAGCCACCAGGTTGGCGAATGGTGCTATAGATATAAGCCCTGCTCAAAAAAACAGTTCAGCAAAGTTTATCTGTACAATATGACTCGGAATCCCTCTTTCCAGAAGCAGGACCTCTTTTCACCTTCCTCCAAATGTAAGAACTGCAGATGGTTTCTCTAATTCAGGACAAAGAACTGCTACTGGAAAACAAAATAATAGCAGACAAAACAGGAAATTGCTTACATATGTCTAAATTGTTTCTTTGGATCTTAGCCATTGTTTTCAAGCATGTTTTAGTTCATCTCAAACAGGAGCTTAATATGTTACAAATAATATGACAAAATGAATTTAGAAAAGTGCATGATGCATCCTGTTTCTTGTATGGTAATGATTTAGATTGTTTCTATATATATTGTTGTATATATGTTATATATATGTTGTGCAAAAGAAGAAGGGGACGGCAGAGGATGAGGTGGCTGGATGGAGTCACTGAAGCAGTTGGTGAAGCTTAAGTGGACTCCGGGGGATGGTGGAGGACAGGAAGGCCTGGAGGAGTGTTGTCCATGGGGTCGCGATGGGTCGGACACGACTTCGCGACTAACAACAACAACAACATATGCTGTGTGTTTTTCTAAAAGTAAAAGTATGAGTTGGTGATGGAAGACAGAGAGGAACTGTGGTGGCACAACTGTGAATCTGAGCATAAGAATAAATTTGATATGGAACAAAATGAGAAAGATTTCTCATCTCTTCCACTGTTGATCCTTAAACTTTATCTTTCTGTATCCAGGAAATATTTTGAATATTTTCATTTAATTTTACAAATTGGGGATTTTAAAGTAAATCATATGGCCAATCATATGTAATATCATAAAATCTGTGTGGATTTCTTTTTTTTAACTTTCTTGGAAAAGTGAATCTAGTTTGATCCAAGCTTAGAATATACAGACAATATTTTTCTATAAAAGAAAGAATGCTGTGTTGGCTTATGTGCATTAAAGTAAGATAAAATACATTGAAAGTAGAACTCATAAATGACTCAGTCAAAAAGGTTTAAAACTTTTGTCAGAATGTTTTCAAGGCAATTAATAAATAACAGTTTTGCTTTTTGTTCTCCATCTTGACAGATATTGTTCATAGAGATTTGAAATTGGAAAACATTTTGGTTAAAAGCAGTGACATTGATGAAGAAAATGAAATTAAATTAAATATAAAGGTAAGCCCAGAAATTGCAACACTTTAACACTTTACTTTTGATTGTGTATTTTTTAGATACAGTATCAAAAGTCAAATTTTCTAGTAAATTATTATTAGTAGCTTTTAAACTGAGGAATAGTGGTGTGATCAAGCCAGAAAGAAAAGGGCTGACACAAGAACAATTTGCAGGTATGTAGGAGTCAAGTGCTGTGGTTGAAAATTCTTGTTGCATGAAGAATAGTATACTTATAGGTAATTTTAAAAAGAAATGTTTTTAAAAATGTACCTTATTCTTCTGCTTACACCATTTGGGTATATAGTTTCAAGCCATTAGCAGCTGTAAGCTGAGGGAGCCATAATTAGTATGAATTATGAATACTGACAATTTAATTTAAACATTTTAGCAATTTTGAAAAACATACGATGTTTTACATATCAGCTAGTTTCTACTTTGTGGACTTTGGATATTATAAGTATTTACTACCTAGATGCATTAAATGTATCAAAAACTTACACACATTTATTTGTATGGAAATAATTGGCCCTTGATGGTTGCTAAATTATATATTACTTTGTACTTACTTACCATTTTTATAGCCATTATAAAATGGCTGTGAGGATTCTATAAAGTGCATGCTGACACAGAACTGATGTGCTAAGGTACAATCTGTGGTTAAAAAAAGGAACATAATATGATTGAATGTTTTTTACTTCAGCCGGTGTTCCACGTGAATGGGACAGTGGCTCAGTGGCAGAACACACATTTTTCATGCCAAAAGTCCCAGCTTTAATCTCCTCACTGAACTCCTGGAGAACGGCTGCCAGTCTTCGTCAGTAATACTTGGCCACAGGGACCAGTGGTTTCCTATGCTCTTATGACTCAAAGCTGGTTCATATATGCATCTCACCAGCCATTCCTCTCCATGTTTGCTTTTGAATGCACTTCTGCTTACATTCACATGAAGAAATATATGATAGTTTTCATACTAGAGCAGGGACTTCTTCGTGTGCTACACACTGGGACAGAGAAAGATGATGCTCAGCAGGTTGTTTGGCTGATGCCAGGCCTGGCAGGCCTGGCCCTGGTTGGTGCTGAAACTGCATGGCCCTATTTTATTCCCTTTGTTTTCATCACTGTGGTGGTGTCAGGCTTCAGCTTTTTCTTGCTAGACCAGAAGAAGCCTTCTTCCTTGGAATTTAAAGAGGGTTTTGGCTTCTGTGAACCTTCCTGCTCCATGTGTTTGTAGACTGCTGTATTGTAACCCACTGTATTCTTTGGTTGGATGTCTGCATTGGGGCCTGGAAGTATTTTATTTCTGGGCACTAGTTGGCTTTATTTTTTCAAGCTCCTTATAATGATAGCAGTGTCTTGTACTTTTTGAACTGTACCTATAAATGCTTTATTACTGACACAAATGGCATTCGGATTTCGGCAATAGCAAGTGAATCCAGAAATTGCTCATTATGAGAATAACTGCTGAATGTATCCATGTGCCAGTTGAGTATATGTTAAGAGAACTATTGTGCAATACTTGAATTGGAGAGACTTGTAAAGTGCACTGGGTGACTTCTGGTTAGTCACTGTCTTGCAATGGGAGCCAGCAAACAAGGCTGTTTGTGAGGCCAAAATTGAAATAATTCCCACATAAGCCTTCTTGACATCCGCAGATAATAATTTTACACTTCTGCTTCTGTTCACACAGCTGCAAATATGTGGAGAGAAGTAGCTGCTGCAGTTTGTGTGTGAACTAGCCCTTTAGACAAAAACTATTGATCTGGTAGGCATGAACATCATGCCTACCAACATACAAGCCTTGGTGGCTTATTTGAGCTGTAGTGCATATTGTGCACCATTTGCTTAATCTTCTATATGAGCACAACTTTTTATGTGATACAAACCCAGGTGGCATGACTTGTTGAAGGGGAAAACAGTCCTCAAAGAACCCATATTCTTTTGTTGGAAAGGTAGGAGATAGTAGGAGATAGAGAAGTATGCCCAGCACTGACTCTTTATTTTGCTGCCAGGCCAAAACCATTTTTATTTTCTCAGTATTTTAATGGTTGAATGGTTTGTTATATATTGTTTACTGCTTTTTATTGAAGTGTTGTTGTGTCGCTATCATTATTGACTTACTGTTTTTGTAAACTGTCTCGAGATTTCATTGAAATATTAGATGGTATCTAAATATTTCAAACCCATACTTAATAAAAATGGCATGCCTAGCTCTTTCTCTATCTTCCTTTCTCCCCTCACTCAATAGTGGCCTATCTGTAGAGATAGGATTCAGCATAAGGCTGACCAGTGCTTTTTCTGTAACTGGAGAAGAAACAGAAATGACATCAGTTCTTGGGAGCATTTTAGGTCCTGTTTTGTAGTGCTGCCCTGGTCAGGCCTTCCTTAGACTTGTGGGTGGGAACAAACCAAGAAAAGCATCTGCTGGACGCTTTGCCTTGCCTTGTATATGTTCAAGGCCGGGCATATATAAAGTGGATAATGTGATGGCAGCCCTTAAAATACTAGATGTCTAGCGTTCCTTACCTGACTTAAGAAAAAATCTTCTACCTTTCTTGCTCTCATGTAGAACATCTGAATAAGTAAGGGATGTCTTCCAAACATGGAGCCACTCTTTTTATTTCCTGTTTGACTTCTTTCCTGGCTTCTGTCCCTCCTGCTCAATGCTTCCTAACTAGCATCCACTGTGCCCCATTTTTCTGCCCCCAAGGAAAACTTTAATACACACACTCAAAATAAAACTCAGTTAAAATATTTGCTTTTTTAATTTAAGAGTTTTTATGCAAACCCTATAGTAGAATAAACTTGATGTGAATCTTATGAATTAAGTTCGCATTTCATGTATACTCAAATGTTAGTGCAATTTGCAAGTAAGGATTAAAGTTAAAAGTAGTCTCTGAATATTTATAGGAGGATTTGTGCAGGGCTTTCTCTGCTTAAGGAGCACTGTTTTATGTGTGATCATTTGAGAAATCTAATCAAATTCTTTTAGCTCTCATTCAAGCAGTTTGCTAAGAACAATGAACTCTTAAGATGAATAAAAGAGATGCAACTACATATCATCAGGGAATTTTCAAGACAGTTGAGTTCTGTTTCCTGTAGGTGACTGATTTTGGTTTAGCAGTACAAAAGATGGGGGGAAGTGAAAGCATGTTTCAGTCTACCTGTGGGACTCCAATCTACATGGGTAAGTTCAGCGCTTCATAGATAGTACTCCCATTTAGTCTCATCACATGAAGGAATGGCATTTGAATAAATTATTTTTTTGTAGCTCACAGTCAGATGGTTCTCATCTGCGTACTTGTGTTTAATGTCCTTGTCTTGCCCATTGTGTCAGTGTTTCATACGTTCTAAAAATGAAACTTTTCATAGTTATAAAATATCTGTGTCAGTAGACAGCTTCTTCAAGCTTTGTTCAACTACTAATTAATTTATTTTGAATATCAAGAGGATCCAGCTATCTTCCTTCACCCACTTAAAACTGGAAGATATTCCTTGGTTGGATTCACTATACTGGTGCTATCTGTTAAACAAATTGGAAAACTGATCTGGGTAAAGTAAATTGCTGGCTGAAGGGCAGGAAAGTTGTAGATAGTGCTTTATGTTTTACCACTATAGTTCTAAGTAGATAGCTGAGCTCAAAGGATCATATCTATTTCTGGGTGAGCAGAAGTCCGCTTGCTCAAGCAGGCTATTCTGCCTCTCTTTTCCCCACTCCCTCCATTGCGGCTCCGTGTGTTCTCATAAAGGTTCATGAGGGTAGGGTGCCTCTCATGAATGGGCTGAAAAGCAGCCTGAGGTGCTGCAGTAGAAAGGAGGCTCAACCACATTTAGGAAGGGGCAACTTGCATGCCCAGTGTCTCAGTTAACAAGCTGCCTTTGCCTGATTTTGGACAACTCCTTCCTTCCACTGTAGCCTCCAAAGCCATATCCTACACTTTTTTTTTGAGAATTTATCATTCCTCAAGAAATGAGTCCGGGGTGGTGGTACTGGGAGTATGGGAGCTGCCATGAGAAGAAGGGGGACAAGTGGATTTTTTGTTTGCAAAGGATGTTCCATCATTCCATTTTCCAGTCTAATCCATTTTCATAAACTTCTCTGCTGCTTTCGATTCAGTTAATCAAGGCTATTGTTGAAATTGTTCCATGTTTCTTTGTGGGTAGGAGTGGACTTGAAAGGAGAGCTGATAAATCCCAATAAAATTTAGTGGTGTGTTCTTCAAGGGCTTTCAACTAGCACTCCTTATGTCGGTCTCTGTCTGAATACTTATATTGACTGAATTGTATATTCAGTGGCTATTTCCTGTGTCTTTTTAGAATGTAAAGTCTCAGTACTGATGTTGTATGGACCATGCGATCCTATTTAGGTGGATGAGAAACTTGTGGCATTTGCAAAGATAAACCTTTGTAAGAAATGGATGCCATTGAAGAGATTCATAACCTAATTTTATGCATGTTTAATTAGAAATACATTCCACTAGTTTTATTGGGAATTTTTCATAATGAGTGGGCTCATGATTGCAGCCAATGCCTTTCAGATATGTTGGGGATGTTTTTTCAAAACTTTGCTTATCTCCAGCCCACCTCTTATTCGATATACTGCAATATTCAGGAACTTCAGAGGCACTGCTATGTTTTGTTCAAGGGAGAGAGAATAATCTGTTGAGGCATAAAATATTTCAGACGAAAGTCCTTTGAGGCAATATTTCAGGCTGAAATCTGGGGTCATGATATCCTGACCCAAATTAAAATTATACTAAACAGTTTTCTAAGAATACTTCTGATCCTTCCTCCTTGTAATTCATATTCATTCAGTGCAGAAGTTGCAATGAAGCCTGTTATTGCTGTTAGAAAGGATCAATCTGTTATTAATTGTCTTGAGAATTAATGCATCAGAATGTCATGTAAATATTTTAACATGATAAGAGCATGGGTTATGTGTGTGTGTGTATTTGCTATACTCAGCTCAGAAACTAGAATTGAAAATTCAATTTGGCAACAAGATATGGCAGTTCTTCAGGTATCTTTATTTTCCCCTTGGCTGCATTTTATCAAATCGAGAATGGAATGGAAAGCTATTTCTGTGATCTTACATGCCATACGTTACACTGAGCATTTACAACATTCTAGTTCTAAGCCATGCTTATTATGGCCTCTACAAACAGATATACTAAAATCTCATATGAACAGTCTGCATTTCTGCTACAAAGACTATTTAGTCCATTATCCATTCTATTACTTCTCTGTTCCTAATCTAGCTAGAATAAGATTTCAGAATAACATTGCTAAAGTACTTCTATATAATAACTAGGGCAAGTATATTACATATAAAAGAGTATCTTTCTATTGATGGGTAGAAAAACTAGAGAGTTTTTTGTGAAGTTGAATGCAGTTTTTTTGTTATGGAAATCTACTTTGATATTCAGTATTATGTGATAACCCTGTCCATAAGCTTTTGTTAGCCCTAACCTATACTAAAGGAAACGTTCAGCAGGCAAGGCAATCATGTAACATCTGCTAAGTCAATTAATGTTAATTTGCTCTAGTTACTAATAATAATAAGAGGAAATATAAATGCAAGAAGTATTTACATTTTCCTTTTCTCTGGAGGATATTACTTTTGCAGCTAAAGTGGGCTAATAGGGACTGAAATCTTGAACAGACTCCTGACATGTAGTGCCACAGTATAGTAGATTAAGCATAGCCAACATAATTCTAAAACAATTGTTATTAATGAGGAGCATCAACCTTCAGTGGCTGTGTCTGAGTGATCATCAGTTTACGATATGCACGAAGCTTTCTTCTACATGCATAGCCTCATTTGCTTTTCCTATCGCATGAACAACAATTAAACCAGGAAGTCTTTGTTGCTTTGGCTATGCTAGTCCCAAGAAAGCACTGAATTCTGCAGGTTTCAGAGTACCCATGATGGATGAATATGGATACCTCCTGTGGAAGAAATCTAGTTTTATGTAAACTATTTGGATTTTTGCTGGATTTTAACTGTCAACTGAACTTAAACATTTGTACCATGGTTGATAGTAAGGTTCTAATAATTCACTTCAGCTAGTAATAATCTTGTACTAACTTTGGAATAAGCAAAGTTGAAGTTGAATTAAGATCCTGGTTTGTTCCAAATCATTGAAAAAATAATTAGTTATTAATACTGACTGAAAATAATATGATCTTATATTGGAAAGATAAATGGCATTAACAAACCATCAGTGCAACAAAAATATAAATGGCTTAAGGATGGCATTGACAAAGCAATCAATATATCACAAGGTAATCAGCTAAAGCCACTCTAACCTTTTAATTTTTAATGGAGAATAGAATTCATAGCTATCAGTCCAATGCAGTGGCTCCTTTTCATTTCAATCAGAGCCATTCAGTGCAGTGAAGCAAAAGTCCAGTTCTCTCTAGTCAAACCGTAAGAGAGTGAAAGACAATGGAATTATATGCAGCGAAAAGGGGAAGTAGTAGCAGAAAAAGTACACATTGAATTTGGTGATTATAGCAGTGACAGGAACAGATTCTGTCTTTCCCCAAATTTTACATAAGTTTCTTCAGTTTCATGAACTGAAACTGATCAAGGTATATCTAGGGGTAAGTGCAAATAGGATTCTGCTTTTCTGCCCAATTTTGCACATGTCATTTTGGCATATAACTTATCAGCAGATAAACACATTCTTCCAAACATTTCAGTAACATTTGTGATCCTGAGTCCCATGTAAGACTATTGTGGGGACTATTAGACTATCGCTAGCTGAAGTGAGTTACTAGAACTTACCCACAAAGGGCTATCTTCAGCTGACAATTATGATTCAGCAAAACCCTAAGAAACTCTGTGAAGGAAATTAGGAGGGTAAGTACTTGGAGGAGGGCTTTCTCTGCGGTGGTGCCCAATCTATGGAATGCGCTCCCCAGAGAGGTCTGCCTGGTGCCGTCATTTGTTTTTCGGTGCCAGGCGAAGACCTTTTTATTCAAATGTTATTTTAATTGTTAATATTATTTATTCATTTTATTCTTTGGCCATGGTGACTTAATTTATATTGTTAATTTATATTGTTTTATTGAATTTTATTTATTTATGGTTTGTGAGCCGCCCCGAGGCTTCGGCAAATGGGGCGGCATAGAAGTCGCCTAAATAAATAAATAAATAAATAAATCTGACACAGAACTGGATTTGTTCATTTATTTATGTATTTATTTTTTAACTTATGTTATTACATTTCAGTACCCCCCAAGAGCTGAAGTTCTGTAGGCCATTCATGACAATCAAAGCCATAAAATACAAAGCAAGAATACACTATAGAAGTTTAAATCTATAGTATGAAATAGAAAATAATTTGCATACTATGCATTCATATTAATCTAGCATGGCTGCTCTAGAACCTGCAGAATCCAGTGGTTCTTGGGGCCTAACCAGGTCAAACCAACAGAGATTTCCTGGTTTAATTGTGGTGCATACAAAAGGAAGAATGAAGGGACTGTACACACAAGTGAAAAACTCACTCAAACCTCAGCTGACCAGCTAGCTCAAATGGAATGATTTTTCATGTATACATTTTAACTTAGGATGTGTATAAATATATAAAGCAAATCAGACTGAAACCATTTTTCTTTTAGTTGTTTAGGATTTGTCCTTGCTGAATATTTGCAGAAGCCCTTCTGTCTTTAAATCCAGTACATAACCTTATGCACTACACTTGTTTTCCAAATGGAAATGTGTTTATGTGGTGTCATGAAGGATTTGCAATCAGAATTTTATAAGCAATGTTTTCACAAATTATGGCTAGAAAGAAGAAACAGTAACACAATTAGTTAGTCACAATGTCATCATTCTTAAATGATCAAAGTGAGGACACATCAGCATGAATTGTTAAGGGCTGTACATTATTAATCTCAACATCTGCTGCTTTTCTTTTTTGCTTCAGGGAGGAATAAAGTAATTCTCATCAGCACATACTTTATTTTAAGCATTTAAAAGATTTTTTGTATTATTAATATTATTTTTTCTGCTTGGTTGGCAGCCCCAGAAGTGATAAGTGCTCATGACTATAGCCAACAGTGTGATGTTTGGAGCATAGGTGTCATCATGTATATGCTGTAAGTAGCTTGTTACATTTATTTATAAAGAAAATTTTCCTCCTAAAGAAGGCAACTTATCATAGTTTTTCTAAACTTAAAGTTAATGCTTTTGTTACATGCTAGCTGGAGCTTTTCATTGCTTAGATTGTCTCCCCTGGCTTCTGCATAACAGGAATTATACTTCTTTTCAATAGAAATACACCTCAACTCTAGACACTCTCAAGCAAGTGTTCTTAGGATCACAGGCTTAGAATGTATATGTCTAAGCTGGTACAATGGGTCAAAAATATTCTTAATAGCTTTCCTTTGATGGAAAAAATGTCTTGTGGAAATATGTAATTCTGTCTATCAATAGTGCTTTAGATTTGACAGTAGTGGAAACCTTTTTCCTCTGCTGTTATTTCTCAAAGTGTTTGCTTATCCTGTCAGCTCAATTTATGGCACATTTTGATACATTGGGTTGGATTTAGACTGTGACATGCTTACAACAGATCCATTAAAATCAGTGGAATGTAAATTAGTCAGGTAACTTAAATTAAGTCTGATTGTTTTCAGTGGATTAGTTCTGAGTATGACTGAATCTAGAGCCATAGAGAGCCAATATGGCATGGTGGTTAGAAAGTTGGACTAGGGACTTAGGAGCTCCAGGTTCTCGTCTCCACTTGGCCATGAAGCTTTGTGGGTGACCTTTGGCCAGGCACTCATTCTCAGCCTAACCTACCTCAGAGGACTTCTGTGGAGATGAAATGAAGCTATGCAAACTTCCTTGGATTCCTCACAAGAGGAAAATAGGTGGGATATAAATGTAATGTCACAATAATAATGATATTTAAAATAGATCCCACCCAATTTATCCAGTATATTTACAAATATAGAAAGGTTTTTAGATAGTAAATTGCTGGGTATCTAAAACACCTATCTTGTTAATATGTAAGAGACAGCAAATACTTAGTCAAGCAAATAAAATAAACCAATTATCTTTTATGAGGATGATTAAAAAAATCGGGAAAAACAACAGAATTCTGAAATTTGACACTGAGGTGAACATGTTATAACAAATGTTCCTTACTTATATTTTTCAGTTATACAAGCAAAAGGCTAAATAATGACAGAGCTTCTTTAATGTGGGTAAATAGATTTGGGGGACACAACTTTGTTTTTCCCTTGCATCTGCTTGGCTTGGAGTACTCCTCTTGGGTAAAACTGGATAGAGAAGATTCTATCCCAGTCGGTTAAAACATGCCTAGTGGAAAGCAGCTTCATTTTCTCATGAGCTGTTCTTGGCCAAGAATGCCATCTCGGGCCAAATGTGGGAGGAAATGGAAATATGCACTCTACCCTCTAGCCCCATGTACACAGGTTCTACCCAGTTGTGTTCTGGCCAAGTACAAACAGAGGAGAAGGGAATGAGCAGGCAGTCTCAGAACAAGTGTCCTCCCACTGAAGCTGATGCAGTGCGGAATGAACTGTTCCCCCAACTATTGTTCTTCCAACTCATCCACTGTAGTTTTTCTGCATACCGTAATGTGCACTGCACAATTTTATTGCTTTCTGCTTTTTTAAAATTTGTGGAACATGCTGAGGCAGTTCCAGTTTTATGACCATTCTTTACTGTATTAATGTTGCCACCAAAGAAGTCATATTTGCACAATATAGTATAGTTGAATGTATTATAAATTGGGCTAGGGTAACTGAATCACTTGATTGGCCAATAAGAATTCCATGCTGTTTCTGCAATCTGCACAATTCACAGGCCTTGTAAAACAGAGAGCAGTGAATTGTGCTGATTGTAGTCACAGCTCAGGACTCTTGACATTATACTTTAATTAACATATAAATATTTTAAATTAGCATTTTATAATCACAATAGTATTGTAACAATGTTACATTATATTGCACCTCATCTGGTTGACATTAAAAAAAAATCAAACATACTGTCTAAGAGTTAATAGAATAGAATTCATACCCCTTTTGTTATATTTGGAAATGATATTCAAGAGATGTATAAGATATTCTTTTAATTTTCATGCAGTTTTCATAAGCAGCCCACTCCACAATTGTTAAATGGACTTTTGAGCCATTCTTTCAAAGTGAATGTTTAATGTTGCCATTGCTAGCTGATGTTCATAGTAGCTGTTAATGCAGAGGCATTAACCTGCTAGCTGCCAAAGCAATGGCAATATATCAGTCATAATAGGCTTGATCTTGACCCTTCCTCGAAAATCCAAGCCAAATACTTTATATGAATTCATTTTTCATGTATGTTGAATTTCATGGAGTGCCTTGGTATAATAGGATAATGACACCATGGTGCTGTTTAAAGGAATGTAGCTGCAATTTGTATTCCATCTCTATTTTAACATTGACCAGCAAAATGACAAGCAATTACTCTTTTACTGAGCTCCTTGTGGCCTATATTTGGCTTGATGGATCACAAGTTCTACAGGCCTAACCTAGCATTATTTCTGGTCAGTATTTTTATCACTGCATCTGGAAAAGTAGCCATGATTTCAGAAGGAATTGGGGAAAAATACTCCCTGGACTCAGGAATATTTTTGGCAGTGTTTTAATAATTCTTCCCACTTTCTATGATTTTTCTGCCATTTAGCTAAAGTTGATTGACTGCTAAACTGCAGTGATGGCACCCCCAGTTACTGTGTTGATCCTTGATTGACTGAGATCATCCACATGAAATATTCAGGAAGTGTTGCCCTCATTCTCAATTGACTTCATTTAACCTCAGAGTCATAATAATATAGACAGATCTGATTGGCTATAAAGCTGTATGACATTTCACAACACTGTGGTAGGCAACCTGTGGCCCTACAGACACATGAGGCCTTTAGCCTAATTTCAAAAATCCTTTGCATGTGAATAATTCAGACCTTTGGTAAGAGCAGTCTGTCCCTCTGAATGAGGAGGAAGGAAAGAGAATAAAAGGAGGTAGCACAAAAAGAAAGGACAAAAGGGTGATCCACTTACTTCTGGCTCTTGCCATACTTACTGCTGTGTTGGCCTTGTCACCATGAAAGGATAAGCCATGAAGGAGTGCAACCCTTGACAGAAAAACAGCTGTCCATCAATGTACTGTGATCTCCAGTTGTTTGGAATTACTTATGTGGCTGTCCAGGAAGGAGAGAGAACCAGTAATGGGCATTTTAACCAGTCTCTGGAAGGAAACAATAGTACCAAAGCAGATCAAATAAGGCAATCAATCTAATAGTGAAAGTTTTTTCAGGAAATATTTTCAGCCTGACAGTAAGGAAATATTCAGCAAGTTTAAGCAAGCCTGACAGTAATTATTCTGTATTCTGATTTAAAATGACAGACATCCATCAAACATAAGTGACAACATTTTTAAAACTCATTCTGTCCTTTGATAACAGACATAAAATTAAAATTAATACCAGATAATTTATTTGGTGAATCTGACCTCATTTCTGTTCAGCTGTCGCTTGCAATTAATTCACTTTTTTTAACATATGAGGCTTACATATGTTAAAAAATACAGCTTATGAACTGTGAATACCTTTAAACCAATGGTGGGGAGCCTGTGACCAGATGTTGTTGAACTGTGACTTCTGTTATCCCTGACAATATACTGGCTGGGTTAGATGGAAGCTGAGATCCAACAACATCTGGAAAGCCACAGATTCCTTTTAAGAACAAAAGAACATAAGAAAAGCCATGCTATACATTGTATGAATAGTATACATGGAAGGGGTCATTGCTTCCATTGTCATACTGATCTAACAGTCAAGAATTTTTTCCTAACATCTAGCCAGAATCTGGCTTCCTGTAATCTGAGCCTGTTCCATATACTGCACTCTGGGATGATTAAGAAAAGTTCCCAACCTTCCTCTTTGTAACAGCCTTTCAAGTACTTGTGGAGCACTATTATATCTCCCCTAAGTCTTCTCTTCTTGAGACCAAACATGCCCAGTTCTTTCAATCTCTTCTCATAGGGCTTTGTTTTCAGTCTCTGGATCATCCTTGTTGCTCTCATCTAAACCCTTTCCAACTTGTCTGCATCTTTCTTAAACTGTGGTGCCCAGAACTGGACAATGTACTCCAGATGAGGTCTAACGAGTGCTTAGTAAAGAGGAACTGGCACTTCACATGATTTGGAAGTGATACTTCCATTAATGCAACCTAAAATAGCATTTACTTTTTTTTTCTCTTTTGCATCCATATTGCATTGTTGACTCATATTCAGCTTGTGATTCACAACAATCCCAAGATCTTACTTGCAATATTGTTGAGACAAATATTCCCCATCTTGTAGCAATGCATTTGGTTTCTTTTTCCTAGGTTCAGAACTTGGCATTTGTCCCTACTGAATTTCATTCTGTAGTTTTTAGCCCAGCATTCCAACCTATTCAAAAGATTCAATCATCTTGAATCTTCTTTCTGTCTTCCTGAGTATTAGCTGTCCCATCCAGTTTTGTGTCATCAGCAAATCTGATAATCGTTCCCTGCACTTTCATATCCAAATCCTTAACAAAAATGTTGAAGAGCACTGGACCCAGGACTGAACCCTTGTTCCTTTTCTCGGTTCAAGAAGGTGCCATTGATGATCCGGTTCTGTATCCAACTATGGATTCACTTGATATTGAATCCATATTAATCACTGCATTGTTTTCAAGATGTTTGCAGAATAACTGTTTATAATCTGCGTCAGAATTTTCCCAAGGATGACTGGTCTTTAGTTCCAAGGGTTGTCTTCTTTCCCCTTTTTGAAGAGAGGGACAATATTAGCTCTTCTCCAGTCATGTGGCAATTCCCCTGTCCTCCATGATTTCTGAAAGATAATAGCAGTTCTGAGAGTTCTTTCGCCAGTTCCTTTATGATTCTAGGATGGAGTTTATTGGGCCCTGGAAATTTGAACTCATTCAATCCAATTAGGTGATTCTTGATGATTTGCCTGTCAATCTGGAGTTGCCATCCTGCTCCTTCAGCCTGTAATTTCATTTGTAAGACTGAGCTAAAGCAGAAATTGAGCACTTCTTCCTTTTCTTTGACACCTGTTACCATTTTGCCATCCACATTGATTAGCTGAACCCCCATTTCTTTCCTCTGTCTTTTACTTTGGACATATCTGAAGAATGCTTTTTTGTTACTTTTAGCATCCCTTGCTAAAACTTTAGGAACTTTCCTCCCTAAAGCTTCAAAGTCTCACATGATTTCTTCAAAGCTCCGGTTAGCACTGTCATTTGTTCTTAGCTTTAGCCTTCCTGATGTCATCTCTACAATTCCGTGCTACCAGCCTGCTAGCTTCCTTTGTAGCTTGGCCTTCCTTCTACTTCCTATATATGCCTTTTCTGTTTTCAAATTATCTCTAAGCTTTTGTGTAACCCCCTTTCCTTGTTGGAAATACTAAAGACACAATTACAAGCAATTCCTTTTTTAAATATCCTTATCCATTTTGGACATCTTTTATCTCTAGGGTCACTTGCTATAGGACTTTACTTATCTTGATCTGAGTTAATTAAAATTGGCTTTCCTAAAATCTAAAGTACATGTTTGGCTTTTGCTTCCTTTAGAATCAAAAATTCAAGTATGGCACGCTCACTTTCCTCCAGAATTCCCGTAGCTGTCACTTTGGTCCACTAGGTCTCCCCTTTGGGTTAATATCAAGTTAGGGACAGTAGTTCCTCATGTTCCTTCCTCCACTTTCTGTTGGATGAAATTATCAGCAACACATATTAGGAATCTCTTGGAGGGTCTGTGTTTGGCAGATATCTTGGAAATTGAGGTCCCCCATAATGACAACACCATGCCTCCTTGAAATATGGACAGTTTGCTTTTCAAAAGTTTCATCCTCATTTTCTTCTCAACTGGATGAACAGTAATAGACTCCAACCCTTGTGTTCCATTTATTCCTTGCTCCATTTATATTAATCCAGATGTTTTCAATGGGGCTACTAAGCTCATCCTTTTGTATTTCTGTGCAGAGATATGTATCTTTATAGTGTGACTCCGCCTCCCTTTCTGTTCCTTCTGTTCTTCTTGAACAGGCTATATCCTTCAGTTGTTGAATTCCAGTCAAGGGAGTCAGCCTACCAAGTTTCAGTTATACCTATCAAGTCATATTCACTCTCCTGTATTGAGAGTTTGAGTTCATGCTGCTTATTTCCCATACTCCAGGCATTGGAGTATAGGACATTGACACTGAAGATCTCATGCTGTATATTCTTGCTTTCTTCCTACATTTTTGCAAGTTGATTATTAGGCACTGTTAGAGCCGCTCTTTCTGTTGTCGTACCTAAGCCTTTGTCTGTTGTTATGCCCAGGTGTACTTCTCACCTCCCCTGTAGGATTCAGTTTAAAGCCCTCCTGATAAGCTTCTTCATGCTGTGACTAAATACATTCTTTCCAGTCCTTGAAAGGTTAGCCCATCCCTTGCCAAGAGTCCATCATCCAGGAAGTGCAGCCCATGATCCCAGAATCCAAATATCTCATGTTGGCACTGCCTTTGTAGCCAAACATTCACTTGTAGAATTTTTCTTTCCCTGTCTATCCCTCTTCTAAGAACTGGAAAGATTGAAGAAAAACTATCTGGGCTCCAGAGTTCTTGACTTTTCTCCCTAAAGTTTCAAAGTCTCACATGATTTCTTCAAAGCTCCACTTGGCAGTGCCATTTATTCCCACATGTATAAGATGGAAGGGATCTGTGTCTGGTGGGCTTTATGAGCCTTGGCAATCTTTCAGTTATACCACTGATCTGTCTTCCATGAAGACAGCATTCCTGACGAGTCTACAGGTCTTCCTGACATAATGTGTTTCCATCCCACGCAACAGGGAATCTCCCACAACTAGCACTCTTCTCTTGTTGTTGCAGGTCTTTGTGTCATTGTCACTACTTGGTTGACCTTTAGCCTCTTGTTCAGTGTTGCATGGTATGTCTTGCAGTTCTTTCACAGCAGGCTACCCTCCAGTCTCATCCCTGAGTAACTGAAAGTGGGTCAAGAGTTCCACTGCTTCCACTGGTGCAGAGTGTCTTTTAGTTCTTCTGTGACTAGCTGTCACCTTTTTCCAGGTAGTTTCCTCCTCATTTTCCCTTCCCTCAGGATTCCCTTCTAAGCAGTTATGTGTACCTGAGAGCTGCAACTGAAAGGGAGTGGCCTGATTACTAGCAGCAGCATGTGGGTGGATGGATTCATTCTGGTTCCTGATTCCCTTGAGTAGATTGGAAGAAGCTGCCCTGGCTGGTTTCAGGACTCTGGGATACAAATAGCCAAACAGAGTTCAGAAGGGGAGCTCCATTTTTCTCTTCTTCTCATCCTCCTCCCCTTAATCCCCCTTTGTTTTCTTCCTTGTAACACACTCCCATTTACTGGTAGGACTGGTAAAATATAGATAATTGGTTGAATTTCTGATTTTTAATTGTGAGGAGACAGTCTATTAGGGAAATATTTTTCAGTGAGATACTAGGGTCTAGGTGCTTGTAGGAACATTCAAATTACTGAAAACTGGTTAGAAGAGACTGGTCCAGAAATCACCTTAGAATAGATGTCAAAATCCCGAGAGGCAGCCTGTAGTAAGATGAGGCATATGCAGGGGAGGGCAAGAGCCAGAAGGGACTCTTGCAGAGAAATTGGGCAGGAAATGGAGTGTTCTCCTGAGCTGTCTTACATGGTCACTCATGTTCATATCTCAGGTTAGATCTGTCCTTAGTGGGGTTATATTTTGGCCTATCAGGGAAGCGTGGTTGAAGTCATTCATAGTTATTAGTCCTTCAAAATAATAGATCAGTCTTGTACAAATCAGTTTCATTTGCATCTTTGAGTGTTGTATGGCATTTTAAAATCATTTTACACTCAGATGTAAACAAAGCTTTAAGTTTGAGTCTGACAGACCAATACATTATCATAGTTTTTAGTGCTATATTGTAAAAGTCCCACTACAGGAGGGATTGCATGTTCTAGGATTGCTGTAGATGGCTGCTTGGCCAGTATGGGAACTGAAGTCCGGGCTAGATAATCTTATGATGTTCCTATTGAGAAGTAGACTTTAAAACAACAACAACAAAGAGTCATCTCTAAAACCATTTTTCTTTGCTTAAGGAACAGTTACAGAATGTGTACATAGTTATGTTTGGAGGTTTCATTCTAGGAGTCCCTGTGCTTTTCTGAACTTTTTTGGAGAAGGCTGGGAAATGAAACTTGTTGCAGTTGCTCCAAGACAATCTTGCCCTGCATCGTTTTTGAAGCAATCTGATTTTTCCCTCCATCCTCTGTTACACACACTACTAAGCTCTTTTTATGTTTATAGCCCAGTGCAGCCAAGAGCCTACAGCAGCACAACTACAACTGTCTTTAGTATGAGAAGCCTCTAGCCTGGTTCAGCCTTCATGATCTTGAGCCAGTAAAGCATGGTTTACTAGGCTGAAAATGAGCCATGGTTTCTTATCCTGGCCTGTAGGTAGCAATTGAATCCCAGTTTCATAGGAAATTGTGGTATAAAAAGCCAGGATGAGAACACCAAAGGTTGAGCGCAAAAGGGAGGGAAGAAGGGGAAAGGTGAGTTTAGCTGCTGTGTGGGAGTGCACAGTAAAACCCCCCACTGCGGTTCCATAGAGAGGGTGTTCCACAGTTGCAGCACAGAAAACAATGCTTCATCCACCAGTATCAGGGCCTGAAGGGGAATCATAGGCTTCTGTATAGTAGGAACCACAGAAGCATAGTGTACACCTGAACCCAACTCCCATATGTAAGGATGCTTGGAAAGTAGAAGAACATTTTCTTGTTCCTTCAAAGTTTCTCCAGCTGCTTGACTAGTTTCAAGTCTAGTCTTCTGAGTGACCATGAACCTTAGCGGTCTCTGGCTTAGATAATCACTATAAAAAATGTTTCAGCAAAACAGTTGTATACCATTTTCTCCATATTTGACAATGTGGAGTTGGGAATAAGGCAGCTTCCCAGCTCATCCTTTTGCCCATGCTTTTTCACTTTTCCCCTTCAGCTGATGATATTCTGCCCGGGCAGTTTGCTGTCCTGGCAGAATTGTTCAACCGTGAAAAATGCCACCCTAAAAATAAAAAAAGAGAACATACAGATGAAGACATTGATAGGAAAGCAGGGGTATATTTACATAATCAGAATATAAAGAAGACTTATTTTTCCTTCCTTTTCCAAAATAGATTATGTGGTGAGCCACCTTTTATAGCAAGCTCTGAAGAAAAACTTTTTGAAGTCATAAAGAAAGGAGACCTTCATTTTAAACATTCAACTTGGGAATCCATCGGGGAGACTGGTAAGTAGAGAGCTACGCTACAACATACCAGCATAAGCTTCAGCAAACTGTTGCAATAGTTTAATCTTACAGAATGTGTTTTTTCTTAAATATAAAACTGATGTTAAGATAATATACAAAATGGCTGCTATGAATTAGCTTTGGTGTATTAGGGTTAAAATATTCTGTGGGATTAAGACACTCAGAACCAACTGGGTAATATGTTATAGCTAGCAGAAATGAAGTTTAAGAGTTATGGCACACAGATGTGTGGCATGCACGCTATGCTTTCGATGGGGTTGCATTTTTGTGAAGTAGCAGGTTCATAGCTTGCAGGGCCTGTTAGCGTCATATGAGGGTCTAGTGGTCTCAGTGGCACACAGTGCCTTCTGCCAGCATTGGCTAATGGTCCAGCTATGCCGTATCTGTATGCTAGCTGTAGTAGCCTATGCCCCGATAATCTCCAAGTTACATTACTGCAGTGCACTCAACATGGGATTGCTTTTGAAAACTGTTTGGAAACTGTAGCTTCTCCAAAAGGCAATGGTCAGATTTAGAATGGGGATTAGAGTCTGAATATCCAACCCTCTTTCTGGCCCATTAGCATCAGCAACGTGTACATTCTAAACCCGAAACAGCTCAGAAGTGGGATACCTGTTGCAGTGCCTTTTCTGGTATGAGACTGCTTGTACACTGATCAATTTGAGGCCCTCCTTGGAGGGCATTCTTCCAGGGAGGTCTAGGGGATGTTAACAAGGGAGAGGACCTTTTTGGTGGTGGCTCCTTGGTTATGGAATTTTATCCCCATTGAGATCTGCCTGGTGCAAACCTTCTCATTTTTCAGCACCTGTTCAAGACTTTACTCCTAGACATTTGACAGCATATGGTGGTACTTCTTGTTTATCAGCTTTTGTTATTTTATTGTTTTTAGCTGTTCTGCCTTGTTTTATATTTTTGTATGTTTTAACTCTTAAGATACCATTAGCCTATTTTGAGAAAGCTGTCTGAAATTTAATTTCCACAGAGGTAGCGGTGTTAGCCTTTTGCTACAAAAATAATGAAGGATTTGTGGGCAACTTAAAAGATGAATAAATTTATTCTCACAAACTTTCTTGGGTATTGTCTATTTCAGCAGATGTGCAAAGTATTATCCTCAGATTGGCAGATTTATATAATCGGGGTGGCTGGAGAGATGCAAGCAGTATTGAATAACAACAACAACAACGACAATATAATGATAATAATAGTGTGTGTGTAATGACCAACATATTACTAAAGGTGACTTTAAGTAGAGGTGTCATGTGAACACATCAGATTTATCCATTCTGATTTTATGAAAATGAGTAATGGGCACTTCTAAAAATGGGGAAATTACTTTAAACATTCAGTCAAAGCCCAGAAATATACATTTTAGTTTTACAGGTTTGTTTAAAGGGTGTCTTTCTTTATAGCCAAAAATGTGCTGCAGTTGCTTCTTAAAGTAGACCCTGCCCACAGAATCACGGCTAATGAACTGCTTGACTCCCAGTGGATAACAGTAAGTTTTTCCTGTCACTTTCTTTAAAATGTCCTTATTTTTATTTGTGAAGTTGTTTCTTCCTAGTAGTTTCAGATGATTCAGTGGACTTGGACAGAGAACTGTAAAAGGAGGGAGTAAAAGTTGATATAAAATGGAACAGACTTTGATCGTAAAAGACACTGGGAGACACATTAGTAAGAAACATTTAAATTTCTTGAAGATGTGCAAGTTAAAGCTTCATTTATTACATGCACACACACTGCTGTGTTTTAAAGATATCCTTTGGAAGCCTAACTTTCAGAAATGCCAAGAAAGCCGGGGTGGACAATGTGAGGCTTTCAAACTAATTTCATTTGGACTTATTTCCATCCTGTGGCAGCATGGGAGAGAGAAGACAGAGAGAGAAGTGGGTTGGGGGGGGGTGTCAGAAAGATGAAGAGTTGGTTGGCTCTGCCCACCAACAGCAGCACGTGGCTCTCGAGGGAATAGGGCATACAGCAAAAGAAAGTTTTCAAACTCTGGCTTTACCATATCATTAGGGTGTTCAGCAGTAGTTCAGGCTTCAAACTTCTGCCCTGACAGCCCGGGCAATTTCAGACTGTCCAGATGTGTCACATTGAAAGTGGTTTATCATGTAGAGGATTCTACACTTAACCCCTTGATGCCAAATGGAACATGATGCTCTTCAGAGTTGATGCATATGGCATTGAACTCTCCCATCAGGAGACTGTAGCTACCTGAACGTAAATGTTAAAAGGCATAAGTCATCATTCTACATAACAAGATGTGACATTAAAAAAAAAATTGGCATGTTGCATTCTAAATAAACAATCAAGGACACAATCCATTGGGAGCTCCTGTAAGCTTCATTTAAGTGGAGTTCAAGGAGGGCTGTTCCTCAAAGCAATTAAAATAGCCAGTATCAATTTTGCTTTGCGGTCCTGTTCATGTCTACTTAGAAGTAAGCCCTATTAAATTCATTGGGACTTACTCCTAGATAAATGTGGAAAGGACTGCAATTTTAAGCAAATAAGTTTTATTTCATTACAAGTAACCTACAAACATTATATTTCTTTCCTAACTATATATACAGTTTTGGTGACTCTTGGAAGTAATAGTTTCCATGGAAATCAGAGACACTGATATGACATTATGCGTTTTGGATTACCTTTTCAGATGTTATACATTTCTATTTGTTCCAAGACTTTTGGACCATAATCCTTCAGTCTCTTGGAAACAGTTCAAGGGGCTGTTTTTGCTCACCCTCTCCTGGTATACAGAGACAGGCCTGACCCTACAGCCTCCTTTCCAGCCTCGCCTCCTTTCCAGTCCTTGCTCCTCCAATATCAGGGCCCTGTCATTGGTAGAAATGAAAAGAGTCATTCTGTGGGTGAAGTCTCATTGCTGTGACAAACCTCCTAAACCAGGAAAAAGTGTGCTCCAGGGCTAGCATACAAAACTTTCCTTCTCCCTGCTCTGGGCCTAGAGATAGACCGAAAGCCAGGGCAGATCACAAAGCACTGGTGTAATATGGTCATAATAAAGGAGGTGATGCCGATAGTGACTACATTAACTACTAATTATCACAATGGTAAGTAAGATGTGTTATGAACTAGCTTGGAAATGCCCGACATGGTTTATAATCATTGAAACTTTTCATAATTTGGCAAAGGAGAGTTGTTGAAATATTAAAATTTTGGGCAGGAATTTGCAGAATCTTTCTAGTACCATTGTATACAAAATATTTGATATTGCCAGCTTAAAAATCTATGCTTCTGTAGGTGACTAGCCATCCTTCAGGACAGATTGAGAAATAGTTAATCTTCAATAACAGTATCATATTTTCTCCATTCACTGGTAGAGGTTTTCTAGAAGCACTTTGCCTTCTTTGCTTTTTCCCCCCTTGCATTGTTTACCCAAGTTTAAATTTGTCCAGTTATCATGTATGTCCTTGTGCCCACACACTGACAGAGGTTGTTCTTATATTGCTATGTGCCATCAAATCATCTCCAACTTATGGCAGCCTTATGAATGAAAGCCCTCCAAAATGTTCAGCCCGTGACATCCCTGCTTAACTGTTCTAAATTCAAGGCTTTGGCTCCCCTTTATGGAGTCAATCCATCTCTTATTTGGTCTTCCTTTTTTTCTTCCTTCCTTTTCTGCCTTCAGTTTTCTCTAGTGAATTTCCTGAAATTTGTAACTAAAATACAATAATCACACCACATTTATGTAGTCTTTTGAATGTTTGATGACTGGCTCTCAAAAATGATGTCTGACTCTTAAGGATTAATGTACAAAAGCATTTGGAAAAACTAATTTGTGCATTTTACAAGTGCTTCAAAGAGACACAATGCTTGCAATTTTGCTTATGCATAACCTGAATTTGTATCAATGTGTAACCTGCTAGTGTATACAAACATCCATTTTACTTCAGCAAATCCATCTTACACTCAATGGACTATGTTGTTGCTAGTGTTTATTTCCACTATTCATGATTGCTTCATTTTAATTTTAGATACTGAGGCTTTTTCTCTCCTTTGTTTTTCTTTGTGCCTTTTCCTTGACAAGTTCTTCACCCATATTGGGCACAGAAGTATGTTCTCAGTTATATTTGTAGGTGTGCATGCTCTGTCTATTATAAACTGTTGATCAGTTAACACTTCAGCAGTCCCACTATGTCCTATTCATGACTCTTCCAGCACACGCAAAATACCATAGGAGAGTCTTTCTGCAATTACAGCTTCTTCTTACTTTTTGAACAGTTTCTTCAACAAACCTTTATTTCCCTCTGGGTGCTGCAGTGTGGGAGTATTGCCATTCAGAGCTGAATCTGGTAGAGATCACAAAGTGGAAAATGTGCTTCTGACATATGCTGGGTACCACATGATGGAAGGGCATACTGTTTCATTCTGTGCTTTGAATCTTACTGACGTGCACTCCCTTAAACTCTGAACTGAAAAAGCTTGAAGGAAAGACAAAAGAAAATGAAACAATCTAAAAGGCAACCAATTAGTAATCCTCCACTTTCCCCACAATTAGCACCAGATGCTAGCCAATTAAACTCAACAGGTGTTCAAATGAAGCAATACAGACAATTAACTTAAGTGGTTCCACTTTCTTAAAAACTGTCAGAACACAACCACCCTCCCATTTCATGTGCTATTTAAGTATTTGTAGCTCTTTAAAACATAGGGTTTTTTCCTGAGGCCACAACTCAGCCTCTTATTTTGTAGGTGCGATTTGGTGCACTTAGAAATTTAATTACCTGAATGAGCTTGCAAATAAGGTAGTTATTTGGATGTCTGCAACATCATTTTGTCTACAGTTAATTACAGATGTAAATTTGCACCTGCAAAATTGGAGTCCACATCTGAAAATCATTCTACAAATTCAGAAGGACTTGGGAATATATTACCCTGATTCATGTAGAGGTAATTCTCTTTGTGCATGCTTCTTTTATCTCAAGCCCCGCTGCTCAAAACACACACGTGTGTTCCTACACACACATCTACCTACCTGTCTAGCAGTAAAACCATGGAAATACAAGGACTAAAATAGACTGTTCATGAGCACAATATAAGCTAGTGGTTGGAGAAAGAAAGACACAAATCTATTCAGACGGCCCTGCGTTTCTATTGCCATAATGTGCATGAAATGTCTTGTTGAATTTTTTAATGGAAAAGATTCATTTGCATATAGATGCAAACTTTTAAAAACAATAGTATGTCTTATGTGGTATTGTTTACAATGTGTCTTTAAATATGTAGTATCATATAGCAATTTCTTTATGCATTGCAGATAGTATGTATTGGTTTCTAAAACTTTGGGGATTATTTCTCTCATAATATATTAAATGGGAAATGTGAGCAAATAATTGAGCCAGAATCCAGTAAAAATGAGTCTTTAGTGATTTATTTAACACCCATTTAATTTAAAGGGACTCCAATCTGAGTGTGTTCATAGGCATTACATAATGAGAAGAATTGGCTTCATAAGGCGAAATAGTTAGGACTAAACCGCATTTTGTGTTGAAATATTTTTTAAACAAAAAAGGGATTCTCTTTCAGAGTAGGGGACGTTTCCTTTCACTTCCAGCATTTGAACCTCTGTACTTGTTTGCTCGATTGAGTGTTTGGGCTTCCTTCTGCTCCCCTGGCTTCCTCTTGTGTGGTGACTGTAACCCTGAGGGCAGGAACTAATTTATTATTGAACTTTGTAAACCAGAGCATATTTTTTTGGAGGAAGAATCGGGTAAAAATACTTTAAGTAAATAATAGCCTTATTTGGGTTGTCTTTTTGTAACTAATGATCCCAGTTATGTGAATTTTGTGATCATCCACTGGTACTATGACATCCTATAGCTGAATTTTACTGCATGATAATAAGACGGCTTTGATTTAGAGTGAGGGCAGGACGTAGTAGCAAAAAAGTCATGAAAAGGCTGTTTTCCCTATTCTGGCTTATTTTCAAAAGTAATTGCTTAGGATTCCATAGAGATGGCTGCATTTGTAGGCAGTAAAAAGTGCCCGGGGTCATGTACCAAGAAAGTTTTAGTTAGGCCACTGCCCTGTGATGGGTGGTTTTGATAGTAATACTCTGAGGTTACTTTTAACAAAGCATATGCAACATTTAACCGTTAGGCACCAGGGCCTCCACCTGTGAGGTTCAGGCATTTCACACTCTGTGCTACCCTCATAGCTGGCATGCTCTGTCTTTCCACAACACCAACCAGTTGACTGGCCAAAGGATGGTGCTGCAGATGCCAGTCACGTTTGCATAAGATGGCACCTGGGCTCCTCAGTCTGAGCTCATCTTGGCCTGCTCATCTGCATACCCTCTGCCCTCCAGACTACCAGTCCTGGCATTGCTGCTGCTCCTCCTGTCCAGATGCTATTTGTTGCTTCAGCAGATGAGAGTAGGCAGAGAGCACAAGTCCAGGAAGGTGGAAGTAATGCTCGCTGGTGCATCTGCACTGTTAAATATAAAGGCCGATACCTCTCTGGGTAGTTGGCAGCCTGACCGCACCAGTCCTTCTCTGTAGTTCATTCTGCTTTTGTCTCTGCTGATTTTTTTTGTCTCATGTGTTACCATGTGGCCTCATTTGCACATGCGCAGCACAGCCCACACAGTGCACTTGTATAACTAAAGAACTTGTGCTAGGTTTTTCTTCTTGAGGCATTGGGTGCCAGGAAGTTACATTTCCACATGGGGAATAAAAGAGAAGGATGGGAAGCCAAAGTCTATTATTTGTACACCAGTACATGAGTTATTACCAAAAAAAAAAAAAGGAAGAGAAGATAAAATATATGGGCTTGAAACCCAAGTAACTCATGGGCAGACCCGCAAGTAAAAAATGTGGGGGATCAATGTTTGTACTTCTAGAAATCTTCGGATGTTTGAAGGACCTTCTGGATAAGTGGGGTGGTGGTATAGGGGCTGTAGAAGGGAAGGGAATTATTGAAAGTCCTGTCTCTTCCTTCACCAAAGACTGCTAGATTGAAGTCCTTTCCACTGAAGAAAGGTCCTTAATTGTTCATGGACCTTTACTTAGAATCCAAGTTGTAATGTCTAGATATGGCTAGAACTTTAGAAAGACCAAAGGAGATGTGGAAGAACATGCACATGATATGGGCAGGTGAGACTGAGAATGCCAAGTAAGGGAACAGGAGAGTGAGTAGGGCCAGACAGATCAGTGGAAGCCTAATCAGGTGGTAGCAAGAGACTAAACTCTCAGTGGGATCTTTGCCTGAGGGAGGACCCATAGATGTTTGCATAGATAACGTAAGAGATGGAAAGAAGTAAAGTTGGAGTGCAGAAATGATCTAATCTAGAGTTGAAGGACATGGTAAGAGGCTCTTCCTGTAGGAGGCTGCTGTGAATGAGGAGCTTGTCCTATGTAGTGGAACACCAAGAAAGTGGGGGTTATTCCTTTCTTTCTAATGAGAATTCCCCCTAAGGGGTGGGGTGGGGTGAGTGTGTGTGTGTGGTGGGGGCTTTTCTTCCTACTGAAATGGAAAATAGAGATGTATAAAGGAGAAAGGTGAAGCTTGATTTCCCTGCTCTTGTGTTGTTTGCAGAAAGGCGCATCTTAAGTGTGTATGGTTCAGCCTTTAATGACTGCTAAGGGGACATGGTATTGTTCCTGCTGTGGGTTTCATAGTGCTTCCTGAACAGTGTTATTTACCTCTGAGGATTCTCAAAACCAATTCAGTGGGCACACCATGTGGTTTAATTAGATTGAAACCTGATGGGGAGTAGGTGATATAAACACTTCTGAAGGTCCCAGGCCTAATGAATAAAGGGTGGGAACTATTCCTTTTGTTCATGCCAGTAGAGGAAAACTAGTATAAGTTTGCCCATTTTTCTTGTATGGCCAGTTTTGCACTAGATCACCTTCCCAGGCAACATGGAGAATTTGGAGATAATGCTCTAGGGACACAGTTTTAAATGGCTTAGCAACTAGATCTCTGGCTATCCAGCTGCTAATTAGTGTTTGCATCTTTGACACTGAAGAACATTGAAGGATCAGAAGGTTTATCAAAGCCATTTACTTCTTGGTAGGTGTACTACTTTGCTCATTTTCTAAGCAAACTGCTCTTAGGGAGGTGCTTCATCTTGCCATTTTAAGAAGAAAGAAGATATGGCTAATCACAGTGTCCAGATGTTGCAAGTGATACTGTAGTAAGGTTAAAACACCTGTAAATGATTGAGGGGCCAATCCTGTGATAGTTGTAGGTATTTTTCTGTCTAAATGTGTATAGGATTGATCTTTAAATTGATTTCCTTGAGACATTTGCTGTTTCTGACCAAAACCAAGATATGTGTTGTAGAAAGCTGCTATTTGTCTTATTAAAAGATGTATAGGACCAGCTGTAAAGCAATTCCTTGAGGTTGTTTGCAAATAAAGCAAGGGGTGACTTTCTTTTAAAAAGAAAGCAGGCGTTTTCTGTCTTGACTACTTACAATCTGTTGTGATGGTTTATAACCTTTCTGAGAGAATTAAAGAAATACTTAGGCTTCCTGAAGCCAAGTCCAGCAGCACACAAGCAAACTACTTCTGTGTTCTGTTGTTCATAATTTTTAAACTTACTGTTTAGGGTGAAACAGACATTGTTCAGAGGCCATTTAATGTCCTTGAACTGATGAAGAGGTGGAATAGCAGCACCAGCACAGAATGTGGAGAAGCAGGTGTTCTTGAAGATGAATTGAATGGTGCATCATCCACTACACAACAGGAAGAAAGTCGTGAAGGACAAGACAGCCCTGTTAGCAACAATGGCAACTCAGATCGCAGCATAGAAACAGAAACAGAGAGTGGAAGCAGCAAACCCTCCACACCAACAAAACAAGTACAAGTTAACCTAGTACCTATCAGATTAAATAGCTTGCTAAACTAGAGAATAGTACAGAGCAACATTGGTCAAGCAAAATCTGTGTTAGAGTAAAAGTGTGTTTATTGCCAAGATCTTTTCCATTTGATTCTTTATCTCTGAATTCTTTTTAAAAGCAGATTGGTCTTTATTCCTTTTCTCAGGCTAACAAGAAAAAAAGTTACAATGCTTTACCAAATGGGACATTTAGAAAGAAGAGTTCCTCTATTAAGTCAACTTGCAGTGTAAGTATATTTACCAAAACTTACCACTTCTTAATCACATGGACAATTAAGTCATGTGGTGGGCCCCATTTAAGCAGTTGAGTCACACAGAACTCTCTCCTTGCATTGGCACTGGGATAGCATCAAGTTGGGATCTCATGGAGGCTTTTTTGTGTGAGCCTGTCCCTCTGTGTAATTTCTCCTTTTGAAAATGGTCTGGTTCCTGTGATGAGAAAAAGCACCACAAGCATGGAAAGCAGAGCACTGGCATTTAGAGGATGCCTGAGTGGGGGACTGCTGGTTCGCACAAGCCTTCAGGTGAGCTGTGCCTAGCAGTTAACCTACCTGATGGTTCCACATACTCCAAAGCCACTTGCATGTGTGGCAGGCTGGCAGTGTTTTTACTTACAGTTTAACATACAGCGGCCCACACTATCAGACTGAATAGAAGTATTTGGAAACGCTGAGATGACAGTTGTGTGGCCACTAGCTGCACAATCCAGGGACACGGGAAGTGTCAGCTCTTCCCTCGCAAGGTCAGAGAGAGTGCTGTAACTTAGAGGAGGGCAATGAACCTTAGTTCTCTCCTCAGTGCCTGTAGAGAGTTCTGCAGAGCTCTAGCATCTGAAGAAGTGAATAGGAGTGGCTTGGAGGCATGGCATGGGTGGATTGGGGGATGGCCTTGTATCAACATGGGATAAAATTTTTGCCTGCTCTGGTCCCAGCATAAATAATTTCTGTTCTTTCACACTGGGGAAACAAAGGTAGCCACCTCTCTAAACTGAGTTCTTTGTGTTGAAGTTTTAATGCTGAAATAACCTTGTCCAAAACCTTTCTTGCTATGATCTTTTCCCTAGCCAAGTCCTCACCTGTAGAGTAGCAGGGGAAAGAGTGTATAGTTGGAGGGCCAGATATTCCCAGTTTGCCCTCCACTTTGGTTGTACAAGACTGTCCCCTCTTCTCACAGCTCAGGTCAATACATTCACTGTTGCACTGCCCTCCATGTTAATTGTTTGTTGTTGCTGTGTTGTTTTTAAGATTCAGAGTGGCGGAACTGGGTCAGCATCTCCAGGATCAATTGTAAAGCACAGCCTGGATAGTCAAGAAAAGAAAACTGAAATGGAAAAGTCTCCTTTTTTTTCAACTCAAGCGTTGTCAGTCAAAAGTCCACACAAATCAACTACCCTTAGTGGCCTACACAAATCCAAAAAGAAACCATCTACTTAGAATATGGGATCCATCTGCGTAGAATATGGCTCTTGCAAAGTCATTATTGTTGGTGCCAAAATATGGCAACTGTATATAAAGGACCAACGTATCTCAAACTCTTACGCCTTTTTTGTTGTTCTGAGACCTGTAATCATCAAGTGTGCTCTAGTTTCACAGTAGTACTGTTCAAGCTCTAAAACAGTGTGAATTCCTAACTGATGACAGGGAGTCCACTGATAGTATTATTTTCCAAACACAGAATTGTGTAAAAAAATGTATTTTATTTATTGTAGACTAGCACACATCATTCAGGCAAGCAACTACTTTGAAACTTGCCTAAGATTGCTTAGTATTTGTCACAAAGATTTGTGAGGGAAAAACAAGAGCCAAAATAGGTGCATTTTTTAAAAACTGTGCATTTTGCTAGGATGTTACTTATAAACTTGTTTTAGGCATTATAACTCATGTACCAAAGTCAGTGAAATTTGTTTCTGATACCTTATGGCACTATGGTTTGTTAAGAGAACTTACTTTCTAAATGTTTAGATATTATGAAAATTTCTGAACTTTATCTTGCTGCTAAAACCCTTAAATAAACAGAAAAAAATAAACAGATCTTAGAAAAATAATTTTCCCATACTAGCTAATATTCATTTTAAATGAAGGATAGATTGTAACATAAAGCAAATAGTTAAATGTTTATGTAATATGATTTTTTCTTTAAGGATAATGTTCTCTGTTAATTCTTTCATTAAATTATGTTTGAAGGCACTTGGCATGTTTTTCACTATGAATCATTCAGGCTATTAGGCTAAATATTTCTCTAGTGGTCCAATAAAGATGCTTTTATCACATTTCATTATTTTAAATATTTTTGCAGTATTTCAGATACTGTGGAAATTTAGTATCGTTCTCATTATTGCAAATGAACCTGAATCCCACTGTGCCTGTGCAGAAATATCTTGTGATTAAGTGGAACCTGTGGCTCCCTCCCTCCAATGCTTCCTGAGATGATTCTGCAAGGCAGAGCTGAAGGCTCAGTCCATGCAAGGTGCAAACTCTGCAGAGGGTTCTAGGCCCCAGTTGCTTGCCAACTACTCACTCAGAAGCCTTTGCAAAGACTACCCAAACCCTTTTAAGGACCAGTGACAGTCATGCAGCTGGTCCAATTACCCCTTGGGTTTTAATTTGGGTGTCTTCTTGAATTTGGTATGTCCAGATAAATATCCAGATGAACTATTTCCATATAGAAATGAGTGATAAGAGGACTGCTTTACTGTATGAAATCAGTTGATAGACTCGTAAATCAATTACTTTATTAATTCTGTGATTCAGACTTCTTATTAAGCTAGTTGATACTGCAAATTTCTCCTCATATAGAGTATTTTCAGCAAAGTTCTGTTCCAAATACTGGATCTGACAGTCTCTTTAGTTTGATGTGAAACAGACAGAGTCTCTTAGAAAGTCCATCCAGCTTTCTGATTCTCCTGACAGAAGCACAATAGGTCCCTTTTGTCCTAAAAGAGCAAATCTAGTTGGCTATTAACTCTCACTGCTAGTCCTTTCACTTTAGTGAGACAGTTGCTTGAAGGGTATGTCAGGACTTGCTCTATTAGAGCTGCAGAGGCATCATTAGTCAACCTCAGGTCAGTCCTACCTGATCACAGCGCTTGCTTAGCTGCAAACTGACTACGTCGTGTTAAGGGTGACTCTGTTTTGTGCTCAAGTAATTCCTGGGCTATTGTAAATGGAATTTTTTATGAGCTGAGCTGACACACTGTGCCCTCTGTTCTTTTGTACTGAGGGCCCATGAATGCATACCGTTTTATATAAAAGGAATACATTAGTAAATTTCCCCCGTAAGTGGAAAGAATTATTTATACTGTGCATGCATAACGTTTGCTTTGGTATCAGGAAGATTTCAGTGACCCAGGCCACTGCACTGCTTCCAGCATCCTCATCTGACCGCCCACCCCCAACCTAACTATCCCGGGTGGTATTGCTTTACCACAGCTAGAGTTTTGGTTTTGAAGCTGGGAAATCCAGGGTCAAATTCCTATTTGGCTATGAAGTGGTGGCCTTGAGCAGGTCATGTCTCTTAGCCTATCTATATAATAATCTATATAATCTAATCTATAATCTAATCTATATAATCTATCTAATAATAGTAATAATAATAATAATATCTTGTCTCAGAGGTAGTCAGTGTGAGGAAGGAGAGGAGACAGAAGTTTAACTCCCCTCACAAACATTCCAGAACTTTGGGTCCCTAAAAATACCTAAATGTAGAATGCTTTATACTGTAATGTCAACTTGCCTATGCTAATCCTTGTATAAAGTTACCAGTCAGTGGCACCACAGGGAAAACTGAAGGAAAGTGCCTGATCTGACAAGTCCTTAATCAACAGCAGCCTTATCCTTTAAAAATGCAATACTATTTCATTTGTTCAGCCTATCTACATGAAAATTTGATAGATACAATCACCTTGAAGAATGTTTCAAATATTAATGTTATGTAGAGATACAACAGAGAACCTTTCTACTTATGTAAAAATGGGGCCTGTGAACAGCACAAGTAGTTTGCACAAGCATTAGTTTTGTTATACACCATAATTTTACTAATGGCTATTAGAGCTAGTTAAAGGAGCAGCTCCACCTTTTGCAAAGTTTAAGGTGTGCTTACGTGAGTATAGAAGAAGTCACACGAACATTTCTTGATGCTCTTTTACATAGGCAAATTTTTTGAAATAGACAAAATACATGAAACTGCCAAGCCAGGCTGACTATTTATGTTCTCTCCCCTCACCTCCCAAAGTCAGTATAAATTATGTCCCTGGATTGAATTTGGTACATTCTGCTCTGCTTCCTAGTATTATAACACTTCAGAAGGTGGTGAATTTGTGCTTTATTAAGCCACCCTTTGAATTCAATACTGGGTACACTATCATTCCTGAGCAGCAACAAGATATATGTGAGAATGTTAAAGCTGTTGCAGATTTTTGATTTGCTTTAACTCTCTGAATGTCACTGTTGTACCTAATAACAGCACATATATTTTACCACCTGCAGAAATATGTGGGGCTTTTCACTCACAGAAAGAACTTTTACCATTAGACACTGATTTTGGAAGGAAGGACGGAAGGACGGAAGGAAGGGGGACACTTAGCAAAGAGGATCTTGGAAAAGGAGTCATGGGGATTGCTACTTCAGAATGATAGACTTTTGGGCCATAATATCAGTGGCCCATGATGGGCATTGCCAGTCTGTGTGTCTGCATCCTGTTGAACTATACAGCTCAGTGTCTCCTCTGCTACCTCATGATGCCATATGGTAAGGCATAGCAGCGTTATATTATTCTATGGAATAATATGGATGTGAGCCGCCCCGAGGCTTTGGCGAATGGGGCGGCATAGAAGTCTCCTAAATAACTAACTAAATAAATAAAATTCCTTCTGTACTCCTGCTGAGCAGCAAAAACCTACTTACCTTCTAGCAAACTGCCTCACAAGCTACTAGTGGATATAAGTGCTGGGAAGCTGGGACCAATTCCCATATCTCTTATCCTCACAAGTGGGTAATTAGATGTGGATGTCATTCTTTTCCTTCCATATTTTTTTCCACTTAAGAAAACACGAATAACTACCGTTGTGCAAAACTTTCTAGCCAGGGGACAGCCATCTTTATTGAGTTACCTAGAGTAGACTCAAAATGACTCTCTTGCAGCTGCTTCCTCTGCCCCCAGTGTTAAGGGGTTTCAGTCTTTCAATTTTACAGTTACTGGATCCTGATTTATAACTAATAGGAATACAAGTGCATTATTCTGTTTTTTTAGCCAAGAGACCATAACAATTCTCTTTGTTCAGTGTTTCACTTGTCCTGTTAATTCAGTCCTTGAATCAACAACAGGATCTAGTTTCATAGGACTTGGGGCCCAATTTCACAGCCATTTTGGTATGGAGGTATCAAATCTGTTGTGGCCTTGCTAGAAAAATTAATTTCTAACCAATGGTGTGGATATCGAGTTATAGTGGAATCTTGGAAAATACCTGCCCTGTTGTTGAACCAGGAGGTGATAATATTACCATGCCTGAAGATACTTTAAGGCAAGTCACCACACTCAAGAGATCAGGTTCAGAGAACTTTAGATTCAAATAAACATACACTTCTACTTGACTCCTCCATTTCAGGGCATTTCTAATAGGATCAAATTCCTGAATACACCCAGTGCTATTCATGGTGAGGTCAGAGCCCCCTTCACAGCCATCGTGGTGGTCTCATCCTTCAACTGGGAAGGATTCTGGTGAATTATACTTAAGATAAAGAGACTTCAGACTGAAGCCACAATTGAAATACTTTAGTATTTTGATGGAGTATCTGTAGCAAAGCCTGAACTTGTGCTGCAGGTTCGGGCTCTGCTATTGAGAAGCCAGACTTGTAGAGATAAAGCAGGTTGTTGTAGCATAGAGTTTCCTGTAGCAACACCACCAGTAATTCCATGCAGGAAACACTGGTCACAAATAATGAGGGCAACAAATTTCAGAAAAGGGGAGGTTTGAAATTCACTCCTGTGGTTTAAACATGTCTGAGCCATTGTGACTTAACCCACTTTTGAATTCCAGTAATGATAATGCCTCAGTGCTAGCCTTCTTGTCTCCTGTGCTCGCTTTTCTCTTCCCCTTTTCCAAATGTTTTAAGTTGTGATGGTGGCAGAGAGAGCTTAATGGCAGCCAAGAGGGCTTGCATAAGCCAAGTTCCCACAATTTATGTCAGCAGTGTGGGTTGAACATTGTCAGAAGCATGCATAGCAGAGAGTCAGGAATGTGCAGAAACCTTTTTCCAGCTATTTCAGCTTTTGATTTCCCCCCACTTCCCTCTCCTGGTGCATCTTGATAACTTTAGGAGAGTGGAGAGATGAAGAAATACAAGTGGATTGTGATGGTGAAGGTGTCCTGGGTATGGTCTTTCTGAGAACACTTTTAAAAAACAGTTCTCTTCCTAACATTTCTTCTAAAAGGCTTGGGAAGACTCAGTATATTTCCAGATCAAGATGGAGAGGTTTTGACTCTCACTAGCAAGGATTTCTTTTGAGTGTGATATGCAGTGCGGTTTGTGCACTGAGTAAGGACAACTTAGAAACAGAAAATCTTGTGCAGAATGTCCTAGCAAATAGCCCATCACCTAAAAGTATTTTTAGCCCTTCTGTGATCGAATAGTACCTTGACCTTCATGGTGTGCTTTGTTTCTGAGGGTCTGCAACGTGTGTCCTTCTGGAAATATATTCCTACTTAGCTCCCCACCATCACCACCTTCTCTATTAAAATTCCATTAGAAATACTACATTCAATGCAAAATGTATTCCAGACGCCTATATAATAGAACAGAAGCTTAATGAAAATGTTTGCTAGGGAAGCATTTATCTTGCCTGCTGATGCTATGAAATAACATAGCACAACACAGCTTATTTGTATGCTTGTAATCTGCTAAAGGAGCAGAAAGGCACTGTGTGCAAACCTCACTGCCTCCAAAGCTTGGAGTCAATTGATAGGGGTTTTTTAATGCATTTGTTCATATACACCTGGTTTGCTAATAACTCATAATAAAGAAACAGGAACAAATCAATCCCAAACTAAATCAAAGCCCTATGCCCATAATGTAGGGAATGCTTCCGGGATGTAGTAGAGGGGTCTTGGCATTTAAACGTGGAGCTGTTTTGAAGAAAAAAGATGGGATATTGCACTTCACAATCAAAGAAGAGATGAGATGTGCAGGTGAGGGACAGAAAGCAAACCCAGTAGCACAAGGGTTGCTTCTCTTTGATATAATCGATGGGGGAAAAATGGGCTTCCCTATAACTAGAGTAAAGAAAGGTCAGGATGAACCTTTTCAAAGCGTCAAAAGGACTTTAATCTTTCCCTTTCTTACCTTTTTTTAGTGAATGTTAGTACATCTTAAAGGCGCCTAATTGGTGTCTTTGGCTCCAGGAATTCTTTGTTCCTCTAACCCTGATATTGGACTCTTTTAATGTGCTGTACACTGGGCTAACTTTAAGCTAGCCCCAGAACAAATAAATTTATTTATTTCTAGGAGCATTTGTGCCCTAGTTTCTGTAGCTTGACTTGTGCCTTAATAGGGAATTAAGCTTTGTTGGCATGTTCTTAACAGCCCCAGCATGCCGTCATTTAGGACACTGTATGTGTGGTGTTCTCCATGAGAAGCAAGCCAACTTGTGTGGAATGTTGCACATCAGTCTCCTGATTTGGGGACTTTCAGGATGCCTTTGCCAGTAGACACAACTTATTTGGGGGCATGCTTGTCTTGCCTTGTTTATTTTTCATTTCAGTGATTTTAGGATGCTGCCATCTTGAATTCTTGCTGCATCATTGTGCCAGGTGTGTCCAATATAAATCAAAAGGTGGAAGCATCTCAGGACTTGTCTTGATTTGAAATATTCCAGAGAAGGATGGCAAATTTCCATTGGTTGGCAAGCACAATATTTACAGTGGTACCTCGGTTCACAAACTTAATTCATTCCGAGTCTGGTCGTGAACCGAATTAATCGCGAACCGAGTCAAATTTCCCCATAAAGTTCAATGTAAATAAGGTTACTCCATTCTGAACCATATGTAAAAATTTTTTAACCGCAAAAATATGAAACAAAGTACAGTACAGTAGAGTAAGAAGAGAGAGAACACTAACCTTACTTGAGGTGACTTCTGGCATGGAGGACACGAAGGTGGGTGGGGAGGAGGTTATTGTTTGGAGGGAGAGTCTGCAACCATGATCTCGCCTAGAGGAAGCTGTGACCATGTGTCAGAGCGGGGAAGATGGCCGCGTTCGTGTTCATGTGAACACGATTGCGGCTTTCTTCCCCACACGAACACAATCAAGTCCATCTTCCTTGCACAAACACTATTGCGACCATCTTCCCTGCTCGAACACGCTCTGACACGTGCTCGCGGTGCGGGGAAGATGGCCATGATCATGTTCGTCACCTGATGTGGCGTTCACAAGTGGAAGCAAAATTTTGCTGAACTTTCTGTTCACGGACCAAATTGTTTGCAAACAGAGGCATTCATGAACCGAGGTTTTACTGTACTTTGGGAATCTAATCTTGTAGGAAATTACCCTGTTGTTATCAGTTAGTGATTATGCTTAAACACTACATGTGCAGAGCACAAAGAAGCCAAGAGTGCTTCAGAGTGATGGGTTACTGCCCGGTTGCTTGGATTCGGGGCAGAGTTTTAGCCCTAAGGCAGATTTGCAGAATTTCTGACCAGTCATGTAGTATGCATGGCAAGGTATGGGACAGCTCCCCTCTTTTTGTAGTCTAGAAGGTTTATTAAGTATCTCGTTGTTGTTAGTCGTGAAGTCGTGTCCGACCCATCTCGACCCGATGGACAACATTCCTCCAGGCCTTCCTGTCCTCCACCATCCCCCGGAGTCCACTCAAGCTCACACCAACTGCTTCAGTGACTCCATCCAGCCACCTCATCCTCTGCCGTCCCCTTCTTCTTTTGCCGTTAATCGTTCCCAGCATTAGGCTCTTCTCCAGGGAGTCCTTCCTTCTCATTAGGTGGCCAAAGTATTTGAGTTTCATCTTCAGGATCTGGCCCTCTAAAGAGCAGTCAGGGTTGATCTCATCTAGGACTGACCGGTTTGGTGGTAGCGAAACACTGTATTTGTCCAGTCATGCTCTAAATCCTTTTCTGTCTGTTCCACCTGCCCCACCACCTGTGGTGCAAATGCGGCCATAGCTGCTCAGGTATTGTCAAGCTTGTAGATGGCTCACGCCCACATCATTAAAAACATTAACATAATAGGCACTAGTTAGAATTACCCAGAGAAGGCTTTCCTATTAAGCAAGGTCTTCATGAAGTTCTGGTGAAGAAGACAGGTGGAACAGCTCCCTATCTCTAGTCTCTTCTTGATTCTAAACTATTCAGATCATCAGCAGCACTTTGAATTATAACTGGAAACAAACTGGAAGGAAGTGCAGCCTTTTCACCATATTCCTTGCATGCAGTGCCTGTTAACAATCAGGCCACTGGATTCTTGGACCAACTCTAGTTTCAGAAAACGGTTCAAAGGCAACCTTATGCAGAGTGTATGACCCTAATCCACTAAGGCACGTGTCACTTTGGCCAAATCTGCCTTCTCCGGAAAGAGGCTGTGTTTGTGCACCAGCCTCAGCTGGACAAAGGCACTCCTGGCCATTCCCAAGAGCTAAGTATCCAAGGTCAGGGTCCAGAAGAACCTCTGGTCTGGTTCTTACCAACCATTCGGCTTCTCAAAGCTGCTTGGCCTTGGCTTTTCAGCTAAACATTGACCCGCTGCTATTCTTCCAGTTCAGATTCAGATCATGAGGTATTCACTTTGGAATGTCATATTTGGGAGAAGTCCCTACACAGAACCCTGATGGACACCCTAAGCCAATGGCCAAGGCATCAAGCAGGCATCCCTCACACTACCTTCTGGGAGTGGCCTTCCGGGAAGGACTGAAGCCAGTGTACTCTGGATGTGAAGGTCTCCTCTTTCCAACCATTAGATGGCGTTGCCTAGTTCTAACAATTATGGAATCTGAGCCTTGCTTATTTTTAGTATTGTTTTATATACTTTATAATAAATGTGTGAGACATACCTTCATAGTTGAGAAGAATGCTATTGCTAAAATTGCTTTAGGTCTGATTGTTGTCTATTTCCATGTTAAAAGCTGTATGTATTTAACATTTGTGAATTCGAAGACCTTTGAATTACAGAGATATCACATTTGACTTGCATTAAAAATCATGGCAGGGAATATAATCCCATCCAAATTCTAAATAGAAAGTGTTTTGGGACTGAAAGACAGAAAATAGCAAATTGCACATTGCATCTCACCATATGTGAGCATCTCCCTTGGGATCTGCTCCACAGCAGTCTTAATTAACTTGTATTCAGCCTCTCTTAGGAGCTGTGGCCATTCCCAAAGAACAAAAGAGAAAATAAAACAAAGCACTGTGATACTGATATTGCTTCCATTCACATTTTATTTGAATTACAGCGCTACTGTGTCTTATGTACTTTGTTTCAGGCCAGTCGCAGAAATGCTTCCAGGTAAAGAGTAGAATTTAGATTACAATCTCCAGCACAATCACTTGTGGAAGTGTGGGAAGAAGCCCCATTATGCACAGTGGGTCTTACACCTGTGTAAAAGTGCTTAGGGTTCACTGCTAGGTTTCCCCACCCCTTCTTTTTCAAGTAACTGCTCATGCATTGGTTGGCGTTACCTAAGTGTCATCATTAATATCTGGAATAAAATCATTCATTCATTCAATCAATTGACTTCTATACTGGCCAATAGCTGAAGTTCTCTAGGACATTTACAACAATCCATTACAATGCAATGAAAACTCCAGCACAGTGTCAAAACACTGTAAAAAAAAGGAAATGCGGCTGTACAAAAATTTAAAAACCACATTTAAATCTGTAAAATTCCAATAGCTTAACATAAAGCCTGATTGAACGACTGACAAAGCCCTTGTAATCTAAGTAAATGCCCTGCAGTGGAGGAAAGTCTTGTGTTGGAGCCGAGAAGAAAGTAAGGCTGGCACCAAGTGAGCCTCAGTGAGGAGCTTGTCCCATAACTGGGAGGTCACCACTGAAAAGGCCCTTCTCCTTGTTGCTGCCCACCTAGCCTCCTTTGAAGGCGGCAGCCAGAGGTGGTCCCAGAGGCTGATCTTAGTGTCCAGGTAGATTGTGGCTGGGAGAGGTGTTCTGTCAGGTCTTGTGGGGTCTCAAGCAATGTAGGGCTTTATAGGTTAAAACCAGCATGTTGCATTGGGTGCAAGTGGGCCAGAGTTGCAGTTATATGATCAGACTGTCTTCAAGGGTATTGAAGTCATCTAGTTTAGAGATTGGAGCACAGATCACTAATGGCAGGTTACCTCTGTACAGACGGGGGTGTAGCTGGACCACCAGCTGAAGCTGATAGAAGGCACTGCAAGCCACTGAAGCCACCTGGACCTCTAGTGACACCGATGACTTGAGGAGCACCCCAAGCTATGAACCTGCTCCTGCAAGGGGAGTGCCACCCGATCTAGAACAGGTTGGACTCCCTCCATCTGGTCAGAAGGGCCACCCACCAACAGCATCTCAGTCTTACCTGGACTGAGCTTCAGTTAGTTTGTTAGCCCTCAGCCAGTCCAGTCCAGCACACCCACAGCCTCACCTGCTAAAGATATAAAGGAGAGAGAGCTGTGTCATCGACATACAGATCAATGACAACACACTCCAAAAGTCCAGTTGACCTCACTCAATAGTTTCATGTAGTTGAATAGCATGGAGGACAAGAGGAGCCCCCTACTGGAGGATCTAAGGGGCAGGACAATATCCCCCAAGCACCACCTTCTGGAGCCTGCCCTCCAAGTAGGAGTGGAACCACTGCGGAGCAGTGCCCCCCCCTCAGACAGTCACTCCAGAAGGATACCCTGGCCAATGGTATCAAAAGCCACTGAGAGGTCTAGGACTACCAACAGGGCCACACTCCCTGTCTCTCCCTGAGCATAGCTTGTCATACAGGTTGACCAGGGCTGTTTCCATGCCAAAACTGGGCCTGACCCTTGACTGAAATGGCTCCAGAGAATCAGTCCCATCCAAGAGTGCCTGGAGCTGGTTGGCCACCACCCACTCAAGAACCTTGCCCAAGAACCTGATCCTAAAAAAGATCTTGGACTGTGCAGAAATGGACAGATTGACTTTGTCATTGAAGGAGAAAGAAGAGGCTGATTTCTATCAAACTTGGGACTCTTTTTATTATTGGCTAGAGAAACGGGACTTCGTATAGATTTAAATATGTTTTTAAGTTATCATAAATAGAAAAAAATGTGGGGGCTGACCCAGCAGGTCCGATGTTTCTGATGATTGATGTTGTTTTTAGTTTTCCTTTGTTTTAGGGTTATTTTGAATAAAACTTATTATAAAAAAAAGAAGAACCTTCCCCAGGATGGGGATGTTTGCCAATGCCCTAAAGTTATTGAGTTCTTCTGGGTCCAGGGAGGGTTTCTTCAGGAGTGGCCTCATCACTGCTTGTTTCTGGGGACCAGGGACCACTCCTTCTTGTAGAAAGCCATCCATCTCTTCCCTGGTCCAGCCGGCAGCTCCCTCCCTGCTGGCTTTTATTTGTACCACATCACTGCAAATAGAAGGATATTGGTACTTGTCAGAGATGGACATCATTCGCCCCTGAAGAACTTAGAGCTGCTTTCCTGCAGTTCCAAGAAAGTCTTCCTCCATGCTGTGTTCAAAGCTAGGCCCATTTAGTGCTGGAGGGGAAAAATACACCCCATTTATTTATTTATTATATTTCCATCCCACCTTTTTCCCTTTTCAAGGAACTCAAGGTAGTTTACATCATTCTCCTCCTCCTGTTCACAACAACACCCCTGTGAGGTAGGCTGGGTTGAGAATCTGTGACTGGCCCAAAATCACCCAGTGAGCTCCAAGGCTGAGTGGGGACTAGAACCCAGATCGCCCGAGTCTCAGTCCTGCAGTCTTAACCTCAACACCACCCTGGCCGCCGTGCTTTTTCTTGAAGCCATTATATGCCAATTGACATGGGGAAACCCATGTAAATGGCTTGCCTTACATCCATGTGCTTTGGCTCACAAGGGGCCGCCATGCATTCATTCTGTGGCAATAAGAAGTTCCTTTGTCTTCTGCTAATTGATATTTTTGTCTTAAAGCGCTGACCTCCATGGCTTGCTGCTGGCCTAACTCTAGGGAAAGAAAGGACCTGGAAAGGATTTCCTGCCCTGGCTAGCAAGGGAGAATGTAGCTTGCCTTGATGCCCTCTGGGGAGGCATGTTGTTCCTCTCTGGGATATTAGTGACCATTAAGACTGTGTGCTATCCCACAATTTTAGATCCTGAAAAAGGACAAGCTACATCTGTATCATTTGTGAAGTGGGCACTATCACCGTTTTCTGTGATTCTGGTAGTTCCTTGAAATTCTCTGCTTGTGGGGTTACACAGGGCTTCCCATTCGTGTCAATGACACATCTTTTTCCCTACCTATTTTGCTGCATCTTCCACAATATGCCACATATTGCATTATTCCATGGCATTAATTCAGAGTGGGACAGCAGCTCCCAACAGTGGCTGGAAAATATTTGGGGGAAAATCTGCAGAGTGGCCTTTTTTGGGATTGGAGTGCGTGGAAAGAGAATGTCTCCTGAGAAATATTGGATCAGTCTTAGGTGTGGGGCTTGCTCCAGATTGAGGAGCGTGCCACCCGTCTAGCAAAACTGGACTTCCTCGCTTTCCCTCTGTCTGCAGCTGTCTTCCCTGTCCCCTGAAAAATACTACACACAGGACCAGGGAACCCTGCTAAATGGTGTGAACTGTGATCGGGGGGGGGGGGGGGAGGAACACCCCCCTCCAAAAAAGCATCTTTCTTGAACAGGGTTCTTCCATCAGTAGGAGGCAGATCCTGGATCCTTGTCCATATTTTCACATGAGAGGCTTGTCTTCAGTAAAGTTTCCATCATATATGTACTTCCCCCATGATAACTATCTCAAGCCGTGATTGCTGTAACCTTAGGGGGAGTGTGGCCTGACCATATTAAAGCGTTATAAAACCATCAGTGGGATGGACAATGTATCTTTTCATTCTTCCTTTTAAAAATGCTTTTTCCAAGATTAGAACTCCCATTACCTTCTCGAACAGCAGAATGATAGGAACTGTTTTCGTTCTTGCTACATGAGGTGGTTTTCATGTTAACTAGTCCATTAGCAATCTGCTGTGCCTACGCATTACAAGTTAATCTTGCCTCAGGCAACATTAATTTAGGTCTGCTTTTTAATGGCACCTCCTCAGGGTTAAACATAGATTATGCAGTACAAATATTTCCATGTGCAACTCCACACATAAACTTCACCCCTGGTTTATGCAAATCATTCCATTTTTTTGCATCCATTGTTATAGAAAAAATTGAAGTATCCTTGAAGGTACATTTTAGATACACTGAATAACATTCCCTTAGTACCACATGATTGAGTGGCATGAAGTTGGCGTAGGCTGTTTGGAATCTGTGAGACCTTATTATGATTTGCTCACAAATGTTGCTCAGGTGCTTCATGCATTTCAGCTTAATGATTATTCTGTGGATTCATAGCTGTAATTTTTATGTCGGAAAACATGTTAGCCAATTGGTGAGCAAACAAATTAATAATGCCGTGGCAATGAAGTTCCACAACCAAACACAAATCATGTATTGGGCCAGTCCTGAGGTCAGTCTTTATATTTATTTCTCTATTAAAAATGAATAATTTAGAGCACCTTTAGAGTGTCCCAAATTTTTGACGTGTATTAGGAGATTCCAGATCAGCATTATTATCCACTTCCTGCCACTGGTGGCTGGATGGGAGATGAAGCTGAGAGGAAGGAGCTCACCCACAGCTGCCTAATGAGTCACGGCAATTTGATGCACTGCTTGCAATTGTCTGGTTTACAGTTCGGCTTTGCTATGCCTCCTTGCAGCAGAATGCAGTTTGACTTCAGGCTTCTCACCTTGATCCAGCATTCAGACTCTCAAATGGTTTTTCTCCTTCATCACTCTGATCATGTGATGCCCTTCCCTAAATCTCTGCATGTCTTTTGGTCTACTCTTGGAACCAGCACAAGCACCTCCAAACCTTCCATGGTTTATCTCCTTAGTCTTACAACCCGATGCATCCCTGCCTGTGACCTTTACTTCTTTCACACCACCATCTTCAGCTGGAAGCCACAATGCTGAGGCCCGTCTCTGCTCTCCATCGCTTGCAGGCTGTTACTGGAAGGTATTGAATGTCTGAAGCAGCTCCATGTATCTGCTTCACTGCTTGGAGGCTATCCAAGGATGGGAATTAAAATGTCAGTCATATGAGTCGCAGAGGTGTTGAGGTGTTATGCTGGCTGTACCATTGCATTGGAGATGCATTGGGTGGGTCAGAAAGGCTGTGTGCTGGAAGCATCCTAAATAGGAAGTGAACATTTCACAGTTGGATTCCCATTTGTGTCATTGATTGTACAGATTACATGTAGGCCTCAAAACGGTTAAGTCACCCTGATGAACTAAGCCAAAGGAAGAATGGAAAAATAGCCCTCTCTTTTGCATTATGGGCAGTTCCCAGGTTATGAACAAATTATGTTCCTGGGAAAACAGAAATTCGTCTTTAAGTTGAATTTGTATTTAAGTTGGATCACATATAGTCAGCCTTCCAGATTTTGGGGAGGGGGGGTTAGGGGCCCAGGACCCCGTGAAAGTTGATGTCTCTCTAGCCACCTCCCTCCACCTAAACTCACCAGCACCGTCTCTTTGCAGCAAGGAAATGCTGGAGAGATGTCCATTTCTGGATGCGCAAGGTGGGAAGACATGCTTGGAAGGCCTCCCTCTCTCCTCTTTCATTTCTCTCTACGGGGATAACAATTTTCCACAGTAATTCTTTTAAATTAATAGGCTTTATGGCAGTTTGTTTGTAAGTAGGGGTTGTTTGTAACCCAGACATTCATAACTGGGAGGCTGCCTGTATTTTAATCAACCAAGCCAAGTTCAGACATGTAGGTATTACATGATAACTGTTGAACTTAGAATACTGAGTAACTGAAAATGTAAAAGATGGACACTGATACAGATTGATCTGATATAATTGCTAAACACACATTTATGTACACCCACAGCTCAAGCCAGTATTTGTAAAACAGTTTCAGAGCTCATTGTATAGGAGCCTTTCTAATAAAACCTTTGGAGAGCATAGATAATCTTTAGTACAACCATTCAACTTCGGGTTTTTCCCTGCTCTGTTCAGATGTTTCCCCCAAGGTGTCTTTGCTCAGAGAATACCTTTATGGTTAGACAAGTTCAAACGCAACTTAAAGAAAATTGTTTCATGTAATTTTTACGAGCTGAGGTTGGCACCTTACTGTTCTACAATGTCCCTAGCAGGTGAAAAGAAAAGTGAAAGGCAGATGCAAAGAGAAATATTTAAGCTATGCACTGGAGCAGAAATCCACTGAGAAGTTTAATTATTTTCCAAGTGTTTTCCCTGACACCCTACTCTATTGACTTAGCCATTTCCACTTCTTAATCTTTTAGTCATCATCTCCAATTATTCCCATCTCCTGCCCAGTTCAGTAGTGTCTTTTCTGCCATACAAATTGGAAAACTTATTTCTAGTTCCCCATGCACCAGTCATAGTATTGCCAAGCAAAGTACAGTGTCATCCGGCCCCTTATGAACTAGATAAGTCCTATTGACTCTTCCCTGCATCATTGTGTTTTATTGTCATCAAGTACATCAGATAGCCCAAGTAAATGGGAAAGACACCTTTCTAAGGCTTCTTTCTATTGCTAAGTTACCCCAAGCATGTTGAAGCAAGAGAGATAATTATTCAGGGTAAAAAAATGCATGAACAGATGAATGAATGGAGCACTGGCTGCCCATCTGTAAATGAAGTTCCAGCTTCTAGCAGGTTCCACTGGTCAACAGTATCTTCTGCAAATGTAATACTGTTGTTTCACAGTCACCTTTTCTGTAAGCAGCAGAAAGGTTCAGGAAGTCTTCTAAGATGTGCTTGACAGTTTTAGTGAGGTCCCACATATTTACTGTGGGGCATGTGTGCCAACACCTGTATTCAATGGTGTGTTGGCAGAACTGCTTATGCTCACACCAATTAGAAAACTCAACTTTTGCCTTTCCCTTTTTACCTGCTGCTGCCTCTACATTGTATCATGGATTGCTCAGGAGGGTCTCCCAACCTTCAAGAGCACCTTTTCATGTGAAGGGGCAGCTGATGTGGGCTGGGGAGGTGGTCAAAATCAAGTGTGCCCTGGCTTGTGCCAGTAGAAGTGCTTCCCACTAAGCCCCACTAGTTGTGGCAGCGTGGGGCAGAGAGAAGCACAGACTGCAGCATTTGGCACAGCAACAGGATCCTTCTGGAGACCACAAAATACTGCGTATTGGTGAAGTTTTTAGGCTTGTTTGCCTGCCTGCAGGGAGGCCTGAGCTATAAAACTGAGTAATCAGTCCTTGACAAGTAGGCCTGTGACACAGTAGCTTGGAGTAGCCACCTGCTATCAAATGCTATTAAACACCCTCAGCTGCCCATTATAGCAAAGTCCTAGAGGAGAAGACACTTTCCTTTCCATGGAAAATAGTATGTCCCATACCAGTATGATTCCCTCACAATAATCGTTGAAGCAACTTCTTGCCAATCAAAATTCCTGCGCATGGAATTTATAAACTTGTTGACATCCAGCAGCCTGCTCATTCACGCCTTTGCTCTCTCAATCTTCATTCTCTAAGTTAACAATAATTTCAGTCTCCCAGTCAGCAGTACATCAAAACTTTGGTTTCAGTACAAATCTGAACAGCCAACCATTTTCAAAGGAGCCATTCCCCCACCAGTGGGAGGGAATAGTGGCTGTTTGGGGAGCAAGCAGCTGGAGGGTTTTTGTTTCTTTGTTTGGAGGCAGCTGTGGGCTTAGGGTGTGATAATGCGGAGGTGCCTGTACCCCTCTGGACTTGGAAGTTTCTGGGCATCCTATGCACGGTGGGCTGTGGCCACAAAAGCTGCCACTGTGCTCCTCCCACCCAGTGGAATAGACAATGGATTCAGGTTGTTTACCTGCCACACATGGGAGCAAGAGGAAGAAGGCGGAGACACTGCCAGGATACCTTGGATCTTGGTGGTGCCATTATTCTCCCCTCCCCAGAATCCCTTCTCCGAGGCCACTTCACAGCTTTGGTTCTTTCCATGCCAGCTGTGCTCCACCTGCAGGGTCCTGGCATCAGAGCTGGGACTCAGAGGAATCCTATGGCATTCCAGATGCTACCTAGGGGCCAGAGGATTGCATTGGCCAAAGATGCAGTGGCTTACATGCCCACTCCGCTTCTTGAAAATGCAGTGCGATCCCCAGATGCAATGGGAAGGCAGCATTTCAGTGGCATCGTGGTCCAGGAAATGTGGTTGGAGGTTGTAGACCGAAGAGCCTCATGGTGGTTGCCGCAGTGGGAAAGGAGAAGGAAGTCTCTCCTTGGCTGCTTCATCTTCTAAAGCAGGTAAGCAAACTCTGGTTGCAAAAACTTTGGAGAAGTTCCCTTGCATCCAAGCTTCAGTGGGTATTACTGTGCACTCCCTCCACAAGTGGTCAGATAATGTTGGTGGGGAGAATTTCAGCCAGGATCTACATTACAGAGAAAGGCTCTCTGTTCTGGAAGGCTCTGGGGAGGGTGGAAAGATCATGCCCCTGCAGCCCATTTCTTTCTTGCTAATTTTATTTGGGGCAGGAGAGTCAGGCTGGGTGGGATTCTGGATGCCTGTTATCCTATAGAACATATCCTGGTGGTAAGAGCTTTTGAGCATGGGAAATCCTGCCTTGTGCAGCAGATTGCTGAGCAGTCCTTTCTTCCTTTTCAGCCTTTATACTTAAAATGATCTCATGACAATTGTTGTGGTAATGGGGCTTTCACTTGGAGCACTTCAAAATTAAGAAGAGGTGCACCAATAGCAGAGACCTGATTTCCCTCTAAATGCTTGTGGTTCAATTTGCCTCATCAGGGAGGGATTTTCAGAAATCCCTTTCCCCTTGACTTGTGGATCAAACACCTGGCTCCCTTAGGCTCCTTTGAAAAGCCCAGCCTGTAATTCCTATAACTCTTTCCCCACCCCGTGAAGAGACTATACTGAACTCTAATAAGGAAGATCTAGTTTCTCTATTGCACTGAATACACATCTCTCCATTATCACATCTAACATCTTTTATCCTTTGAGATGGAGGGATGCCCTCTGCCTTGGTGCCTTTGAATTTGATGGGATCTCTGCTCATTAAGAGCAATAAAAGAGCCACTTCTTAGCCATGAAATTACATTAAGTGACAGAAATGCCCTCTTTTTCTGATGTAAGCATATGGACAGCTGTATTCTTTCCCAGGCCGTCAGCATCATCCATCAACTGCATTAATATTGAATTAGAGGTTGTAGATCACTTTTCCGTTCTTAATTAGTTCTTAAATTTTCCTCTAATGAAAATACTAATTGATGTGATGTTAAAATGAACTTTTTTTCCAGTGCAATTACAAATAAACTGGATGCAAAGTCGCTTAAAATAGCAAGCGATGTGGAGTCTTTTCCCCATAAACAGAAGGAAATAGATATAAACATATTGCATGGACACTCACAACGTATATGCATTTACTGGAAAAAAAAATGAAGTAAACTCATAGTTCCCAAAATCACATTTTTAAAGCCCTGCAATTAGGTGGAACATTAGGAAGATGCTCAACTGCAATGGCACCATTTAGGCTTCATGTTTGTATATGGTTATGCATTGTATATGGTTATGCATTTAGGCTTCATGTTTGTATATGGTTATGACCTATAAAGCCCTTAATGGCTTGGGTCCTGGTTACCTGAAGGAGCATGTATGTCCATATATGCCCGCCTGCCCCTTGAGATCAGCAGCAGAGGCCCTTCTCCAGGAACCCTCCGTGAAGGATATTAGGAGGGTGAGTACCCGGAGGAGGGCTTTCTCTGTGGTGGCGCCCCATCTATGGAATGCACTCCCCAGAGAGGTCTGTCTAGCGCCGTCGTTATTTGTTTTTCGGCGCCAGGCGAAGACCTTTTTATTCAAACGTTATTTTAATTGTTAATATTATTTATTTATTTATTTTATTCTTGGCCAGGTCGACTCAAATTGTATTGTTTTTATATTGTGTTTATTTATGATTGTGAGCCGCCCCGAGGCTTCAGCGAATGGGGCGGCATAGAAGCCTTCTAAATAAATAAATAAAACAAATAAATGTTTTCAAGCTTTTCTTTAAAAAAGGAAAACTGAACAAGGTTCATAGATTTGAAAAAAAAGTCTGCTGCTGAAAGGCTTTTGTTTTTTGTTTTAAACAGTGATGTTACTTTCTTTTATTGTTGTGGGCAGTATCTAGTGATACCCATCCACGCATAGGGCCAAATGATGCTTCTATAGCCATCCCCAAGGATTCCATTGCACAAGTGACACCAGCTATTTGGTGGTGGGAAAGCCCAGAAATACTAAATTCTGGAACAGGGCAGGCTAGCGGGTCTCCTGTATATGAGTTCTCTGGCCTTCTCCATCCCAAAAATGAGTGTTCCTGCTGCCTTCTGGTTGCCCTGGAATGCTGCATCCCATTTCTGCAAGTGTAGTGTGCTAGTTGTGGACAAATCCAGTGTCACCACTGGATTCTGCCCTATGTTTTCAATGCATTTGTTTTCAACCTTCTGTTTTAATTAAATTTTACATTAAATTCAAAGTTGTTTTTGTCAGCTGCCTTGTGTGCCATATTAAGTAAAAAGATGGGATATGGATTTAATTTTTTTCTTTCTGCAACAAAACAGTACAAACCCACAAGGAAGAAAATAAGAATTTAACTATATAGTTTTGAATATATTCATTTCAGGATATGCACACGAAAGGCAAATGTGCAGACACACATGAAAATACAGGTTTCTAACAAAATTAGCACTGCTTTAGTGTGTAGCCAGTGCTGGCGCATGGCAAAATCAGGCAAGATCAAGGAGCTGGATGGATGGGCCCATCAACTCTCCATCCTGCCTGTTGCTCTCCCAACACTCGGGAGATCAGTAAGGAAGGCATATGAAGAAGCATGGAGGTAGATGAAGGGGGGCCCTGGCTGGGGGCCTCATGCCTGAGGGCAGTGTAGCAAACCACCCAGAGCCTCCATTGCCCTCGGGGAAAGTACTGCAATGGCGAGCCAGACGGAGACAACCCACTACTGACATAAATGACGTTTTTGTGGGTCCAATGTCTCTGCTTTCCAGCCAGATGTTTTGCCCATACTATTTTATTTGAATAAAAGTGATGACAGGTTCCGATTTGGGTGGGAGGCGAAATTGTGTTAGCGTGTCGGTTGTGCAGCTGACATAAGCATTGTCCAAAATAGCACCCCAAACAATTAGAATAATTACTGAATGCCTCTTCAGTAAGAAAATCTCATTTTTCAACATTACCTTAAAAAAAGAGAGCAGGAAAAGCACATATGCACAAGGAGAATTTTAAACGAGTATCTGTCTCTCAAACTTTCTTTTGAAACCAGTGGGGGTTAATTAAAAACTAAATATGGAATCTACAAACACCCAGAAATTATTTACACTGTTGTTAATTTCTTCTTTAATATTCATAACTGTTTTCTGTTAATTAAGAAGAGAGGGAGAACATGAAGAAAGACTTGGAACAAAAACAGGCTGCATACAGATAAGGGGCTTGGTTCTCAAAGATCTGGACTACTGTATACTGCCAACCCTGAGCTGGAAATTTATATGCAGCAAGTGTGTGTTGTAGTTGCAAAGTGGGCTAGATGCGTGCGCGGGTCTCCCGACGGCTGCTTGTTAGTATTATCATCAGTCGTGCCATTTCTCTTGTTTGCCAGCACGCTGGATCTCCAACGGATACCTTACCAGGCTTCTGTGGCCAAGAGGTAAGAAGGTGACATTGCACATGAATGCCGCTGAGAGGGAAGCAGCAGAACTGGCACTTCTTCTGGAAGGGGGAAAGGCTTTGATCGCGGTTCAGTTGGCTGATTTGCATATATGCACATATTAAATTGTGCATTTGTTGACACTCGGGATGCTTCTGAAGCAGCAGAGTGGCTTAAAACTGGCCAGGTGGCATCTCCAGTGGGAGCGAACTCACATCTCTGTTTCCAGAGAGGTAACATTTACGCCCCACAAGGGCGACGAGGCTAGCATCAAGGCTGCCACCTGCCTCCTTCCCATCATGGGAAAGCAAATAAATACCTGGACCTACCCTGCTTACTGGTTCAGTAAATGGGAAGGTCCCCTCCTCCCGGCAGATGAGACAGGTCAAGGATGTGGCTGGCACAGAATGAGGCTTTTCTAATTTCTTCGTCTTTGGCCTAGCCCAACAGAAATTGGGGGCCTGCTCTGGTTGAAGACCAGGGAAAAAAGAGGGAGTTTAGTAGATACCCTGAAATTAAGTGACTTTAAAAAGGCAGAACTTTAGTCACACCTGCCCACATGGGGAATCTTTGTGCCTGGAAAAGAGTGAGTTTAAATGGGTGGAGTGCAAGTAGGACCTGTGATATGTGGCCTGGATGGGCATGAGCTAGCTTTGCTTCTGTATGAGTAAGTGCAATGCTGTAAACACTATTTTTAAATCAGGCAGCAGCCATTAGAAACTATTATAGAAGTCATTAATTGCCATGTGGAAGTGTCACATTTAAAGCAGGCTTTAAAGAATACATGGAATGTTTAGATCAGAGTCTGTCATTTTCCTACAAGCTGGATACAGACTTACTTTCTGTGAAGGGATGGGCTCCTTGCATTCCAGGATCCACTAGAGATCCAGGATCCAGTACAAGTCTTCCCACTGGGAGAAGGGAGGCACTGGTTTTGGCCTGTTTGCCCTGCAACTTCAGGGGCCACCTCCCATGCTCTTCTGGAGGGTCTCCCAATTCAACCTTCCACCAGCAGATCTGTCCTGAATGGAGGTCTGAATCCAATCCTGTCTATGAAACTTTGGCTACCAGGTTGCTTTAGACCAGGGGTCTCAAACTCGCGGCCTGCGGGCCAATTGCTGGGATGGGTGGGGCACGGGGGAGGGGCCCTGCGGCCTTCAAAGCGCCGGCGGCGCCCGGTCCGGCCGTGGGATGAGCGGCCCACCCCCACCGCGGTGGTGGAATACTTGATGCAGCCCAGCCTCACCCAGACTCTACTTCCAGCGGCCCCCAGGTCAGTTGAGTTTGAGACCCCTGCTTTAAACAGATGGGCAAATGGAAGCATCTTATGTGAAAGTAATGGAAGGTAGTGCTTGCCTTTGGATGTATGTGGACATGTTAAATTCCATCTTCAGGAAGCAGGAGTAGATTCTGATGCAGTAACTATCTAGCATTGACCTATTCATTAACTGAAGCAATCTGTTAGACATAAGGGGAACAATCATGCGGATGCATGCTTTATGTCATAACCTGAAAGAAAATGAAAGCAGATTTATTTATTCATGTGTTATGTAGTGTCTCCCCATTAAGATTTGGATCCAAGCCTTTGAATAATGTGCCGCTTCTTGTTTGCTCAGTTTTAAGCATGTTCATCCTAGTTCTTTGTAACATAATATAAACTTATGCCACCACGTGTAGCACAGTGCCTAAGACTCTGAGAGCAGTTTCAGACATGAAAGACACTGTAGCAAAAGCGATTCCCGCTTCCCCTCGCTGTGCTTTACCCATCTTCCAAAGCCTGGACATGCCTCTCCCTCTGGCCAGATGCACAGTCTTCCTACACCTTGGGATCCATCAGATGAGACATGGAAACTTATGAAAAGAAGAATGAATCCCGCTTACTTCAGCTTTGCATCACATCTGAACTATGAACTCAGTTGGTAAGTTTGCTTCAGGCATGAATCCACTGGGTGGTCTTAGACAAGCTACACTCAGCACCAGCCCCTTATCTGAAACATGCTGAAAAAAAATACTGATCCACTGAAGCTTGTTTGAATTGATATTAAATCAGCCCCATTGTGAGTTCCAGGGTGACTTCAGTGGTGGGTGCAGAGCCCTTTAGAGAAATTGGAAGATTACTTGTTCCAAAATGTAAAGGTGTTTTCATTACATTAAAAAATCAATACTCATATCATCATAATGGCGGAACTGGAATCCTCTATGGTTTAAGATGGGAGCAGATGGATCTAATAGCAGAGAGTGGAAACAAAATGTATCTCTGAGGCACTGTTAGATTTACATGTGGGTTGAGCCTACTCAGGGCCTCATAATCTAGGGAGGCCTCAACCTCCTGCCAAAAAAATTGAAAAAGAAAACCCCACATTAATTTTATTTCATTTATAACAAAAAAATCAGGGGTGTACCTAGGTGAAAGATAATTTTCTAGACTAAAAAGGATGAAGAAAAAATGATCTACAGTCAACAATGTCCCAAGCGTGGTTGTCTGATCTAAGCATTCTCTGCATAGAAAATATACATTGCAACTTACTGATTTTAATGATATCATTGAACAATTTGCATCCAAAAAAGCTCAAAAGAAACTGTTCTGACTTTGTATATGGTGTAATGTAATAACAGAGCTATGATTCCCCTCTGAATGCTCTGTGTGAATGTCTTCATTAATTCCCTACTTTTGTAAACTTATTAAAGGTTATAAATTTATAAGCAAGCTTTTTATCAGTGCTAACATTTCAGCAGTGTTCTGCTTTCACTGAGTAGATAAAGAGCAGAACAAGCTTTTGTTCCTCATGATTAGATGCTGTTAAGTTTGGGCCACCCAAGCTCTTCAGTCCAGGACCTCCAGTTGCTTTAATCCGTGGCTGGGCTGAGGTCAAGTGTGCATCTTGGGCCAGGCCATCCTGGGTGAGCCACCATGGGCTGGCTGTTCACTGAACAACCCACAGTGCTCCTGGCAGATGGCGGTTCTTGCTGTGGCTTGTCCTCCCATATCCTTCCTCACTCCTCTTGCTGGCTCTGGCAGGTGTCCCAGCTGCCCTTACAGCAATCCTCTCTATTGCCTTGGTCCCTTTGTCAGCGCCCATCCTGAAATTGCTCCAATGGAGTTTGCAGACTCCTAAGGAAACATTGCCCTAATTCTACCGATCACCAAAACAGAATTAATTTGAGGAATCTCTGAACACATTTGCCAGTTCCCCTCACCAGGCCCAATTTTACAAGTGTGCCAGAACACAAGACCACCTCTTGGATATTTAGCCCAGCATAAAGGTTTCCCTCTCTTGCCAATGTCCTTGCCAATTTTATCTTCCATTTCAGGGTCTGCCTTTTCAGTGAGCACCCTTTTTAAAAGATATGATTGCCACACGTTACACAGAAGTCAGGATGCCTGCTTGCAAAATGCCTCATAGGGTTGTTCCAATGGTTAGTGAGATAACGTAAGTGAAGAATATCAGGTACTCTAAGGCTGCAATCCTATACACTCTTGACCTGGGAGTAATTTCCACTGACCTGAGCGATGCTCCCTATTGAGTATGCATTGCACTGCATCTCTCTCTGTCCTACCCCTCAATACATATATGCGCACAAATGATATATACTATTTGTGTACAGCCATGTGATGCCCTGCTGGATATAGTTGCAGGACAGGGCCTTTTTGGTTGCAGCACCAGAATTGCATTCCTATTAAATATTTTTAGCTTCTTTTCAGTTTTTGGAAAGCATTTAAAAAAGAGGTTTTTTCAGTAAGTGTTTGATTTAGCTTGAGTCCCCTCAGATTATGTTTCAATGCCCCTGTTTTCACATGTTTCACTTATTGGAGATTGTATTTCAAACCTGTAAGTCTTCTTGTTTTACTATTAATTGTACTTGAATTTCAGATTTGTAAGCTACTGTGAGGGCCTTTTGAGAATGGAAAGCTAGGGCATAAATGTTTGACTAAATGTTTGACTCACTAAATTATCATATGTCATCTGTCCTACCTGGGCTACAGGCTTTTTCTGACCCAGTCCTTAAAAATCTTGCAGTCCAAGAAAAGGCCGCCAGCAACTCTGGTGCGAAGCCATGCACACAGCACTGGCAGCCCTTCTCAGAACCCCCTTGGGATTCAGTGATTCCTTCCCTGGGGGAGGCAGAGGCGTGTTCTGTCTGGCAGTCAGCTTGGTGGCTGCTGGCTCTGTGGAACATGGAAAAGGGGCCCTCATGCGCTTGCTGCTGCATGTGGGCAGAGGGTCTGGTCCTACAGAGGAATGTGCTGCCATCAGGATGCAGCCAACTGGCTTGGCCCCTTCCCTCTCACAAGTGAGCGGCATGTCTGGACAGGTTTTCACCATCCCTTATCGCCGGCGATCAGCCCCGCTGCCCCAGCTCCATAAAGCCCCAACATCAGGGGGACTCAGCCAGCTGCCCCATAAGTGGGTGCCTGGCACTTTATTGGGGCGCCCTGCTCCTGCCTAGGCCTTTCAGTTTCAGTCTTTAACTGCATTGCATGGCATGCAAAACTCGAGTTGACAGCCACATTAAAAAGATAACATAAAATAGACTGTTACATGAAATACAATCTTAGCATTTCACTAGCAGAATATATTTATTCTCCAGAATGTGGGTCCCTCGTATGGAATCACACATCAACAACGAACACGTTTCACATTCTTTTGAGCAACCGTCCCCAATCAGATACCCTCCAGATGTATTAGACTACAACTCCCACCATCCACAGCCAGCAGGGAAGGGCTTCCCTTCAGCCCCGCATCAGCCCGTGCGCCTGCTTTTCGGCAGCGCCGACAGTTCCCCCGCTGCCCAGCAGAGGTCTCCTTAGAATTACTTGTGGCCGCGCTGCAAAGGCCGGCCGCGTCTCCCGCCCTGCCCGCACCCATAGAAGCTGCGGAAAAGCAGACGAGCCGTGTTAGTCGACGGCTGCCCAGAAGTATGCCGGAGTATATGCCTGCACTGCAGCCGTTTAGTGCTTGCGGGACACGTTTGACTTGTAGAAGTTTGCAACACTATCTGCAAAATACATCGGACGTTATTTAACGGCAGTGGCTCATGCAGCACCTACAGACAAGCAGTCCAACAAGGAGCGTGAGCCTGAAGGAATTTGGCTCAGGTTTAAGTCGGAGTTTTAACCGTCGGGCAATCCGTCGGGGCAGGGGGAGGAAACTATTCCGTCCCCTCATCACGGGGCAGCTGGGTGGTGAGGGCAGCGGTTTTCCGAGGAGGGCTACACACGAACTGCAGCAGCTGAACTGGAATCATGTGCACAAGGCAGCATGTGGGTCACGGCCAGCCAGGTACCTGCTCCCCTCCTCGCTGGCCCACAGCCACAGTGGGGCAGCGGCAAGCCTATCAGCCACGATGTGGAACGCCGAGGAGGTCACCTCACCAGCAGGAGGCTCTGCAGATGCCCATGGTGCAGCCACTGTTTCTTAGCTTACTCCACCTTGCAGGATTGTAGTGAAGAAAGAATGGGATGTGGGTGGAGGGTGAGGATGTGTACGGACCCACGCAAGCTCTGTGGAAGGAGGGCAGTACAGAAACGGTTACTTATTTCCCTCATTTCCTGAAACTAAAGGGCAAATTGTCCAGAATGTGTATGGTGGAAAAAAAGACCAAGGAAAAACAAAATAAAACTGTGTTTTGCCTGAGAGGAGATTTTGTTCTGGCAGGTGCATGTAATATAATGTATGTTCTCTAATGTACCCATAGCACATGCATTGTGCAGATTCAAGTGTGCGATGGGAAAGAAGTATTCCAAGCAGTGAACCTCCTCTTCAATTAAAATACTGCCCCATCTCTCTTCCCTGAGAAAATATTTGCATTTGGTCCAGGACCTTGGAAATTCAACTGGTGTACATTTTATTACGATGCAATAAATCCATGAAAAGTTATTTACAGTGGCAGCGCTGACATAGCCCTACCACTTGTAATGTGAAGCGATGCTATAATTAAGATTGATGTCTGTGTGAAGACAATTGTAACTATTGAGATCTGGAGAATGCCTGGAAATGGAATTTCATTGATAGATCTTTAACCTGTGAGAAATAAATTACAATACCAAGTGAACGAAAATCTTATTAATTGAAAAAATGTATAATGTCTGCAAGTTAACTCTGGAGGAAACAAGGAACAGCTCCCTAGTAATACAAGCTGAGGTATAGATTACAGGGAAGAATTCCAGCCTTTAAAGATGATTAAAAATTGGGCTTACCTTGAGTCAGAACAGTGGCCTGTTTTTCTAAGTATCACAGCAGAGGTTTTGTTGAGAGCGTAAGAAGGGCCCTGCTGGATCATTCCAAGGGTCAAAACAGTCCAGGATTCTGTTCCTGCTGTAGCCATGGGAAATTGGCACACCAGAGATGGGTGTATCCTCCTGCCCACGTTCCCCATGAACTGGTGTAGCTAGGCCAGATGCTGCTGATTTTGTAGGTAGCCTCTTGGTCGCTGATAGCCATCTCTTCCACGCCCCTGTCCAATTCCCTTCTAAAGCCATTCAAACTGGAGGCCATCACTGCATCTCAGAAATGTTTGGTACAGAGGTACTTCCTTGTATCAGTCCTGATGCTCCCTGAAATCAGTTTCATGCCATCACACTTGTTTCTGGTATTAATGGAGAGGGAGAGGAACACCATGTGATCCACTTTCTCTACACCAAGCATAACTTTGTACTCCTCTATGTATGTCTCCCTTATTTGCCTCTTTCTAGACAGAATAATCCCAGAAGTTGTGACATTTCCTCAAAGGGGCATTACTAGAGTTCCTTGAGCATTTTATGAGCCCCTTTCTGCACTTTGCCAGCTCTGCAAAATCCCCTTTTCACACACCTACTTTCCTTACACTCATTGCAGACTGATCCTACGCATGCCTACACAGAAGTCCAATTAATTTTAGTGGAAGTTTCCTAGAACTGCCACCTTACCACTCTGCAGGAAAAGTAAGGTACTGAGAAGCTCAGCCATGCCGGCTTTAATACACATTTTATATTAGGTTGGTATTGCCCTAACACCTTGTTCTATATATTTAATATATAGGATCCAAGCAGAAACTTGGTTTCAGAGATCGCAATTTCAAATTGGATTTTTAACTGAGTTCTGCACCTGGAAATTGTACCTATTGAATGGGTAAACAATCAGCTACATTCAAGGGATGACTGTATGATGTCATTGAACCATGCGTTGTTGTTGAAACGTGGGTTATTGTATTGTCTGAACCCAGCCGTGCTAATAAACTATGGTGAATAACCTACAGTTCACCATCCAGCAACAAACCATAGGTTGCCTTCATGGGTTGTTTGTGGTTGACAAGCCATGGCTTGTTGGGGTGGCTGGCTTCAGACAACAGAACAACCCATGTTTCAGCAACAACTCACACCTCAATAACAGCCTTCAGTGTAGGTTATCACATTGTCTGAACCAATGACTGTGTTTTCCTTAAACTATAGCTTCCTACTTTTTTTCTTATTCTCCCTACACAAAATTAAGGCTTCCAGTGCCCTTGCCCCACCCTGAGTTGCAATTTGCTTACCTCACCAGGCCTGGTTTACAAGAATGTAAGCGTTTTGCTGGGTTAGACCAAAATCCACCTAGTCTGAAATTCTGTTTATATGGTAGCTGGCCTGTTGCCCACTGGAAACTCACAAGTCGAACGTGTGTGCAACAATCTTTCCTGCTGCCCACATTCCCCAACAACTGTCTACACAGTCATATGTGTCTTGTTCTGCGGTCCATGCAGTGGGGAAGCCTGATAAGGGCCAGAGATAAGTTGTGACAGGTCAGGAGTAGATGTGGATGGGTTTGGGTTGGAAAGGGGTGGTTGCGGGGAACAGATCCAGAGCTTAGTGGACCAGGAGGACATGCTGTCAAGAATAAAAAATAAAAACTAAATAGACCAGATATACCAAGATGAGCTGGCAAACACTTCATGGCTGGCAAGTGCAGGAGACCAGGGAACTGCAAGTCTTGTTTCTTTCATTCAGCACATACTCATTTTTTGAAATTAAAGGCGACTTCTGTTTTAAAGCTTTGAGTGCTTTTGTTAGATCACTTCCCTACTTCAGGCTGCAAATTTCACTGAGCAATGTCTCTTCCATCTCAGTTACTATCAAGGAACATATTCGTTACCCATGAGGTTACATTTCTGACGAGGTTCTTTGACCACAAGATTGCATGGATTTTAATTAAAAAAATCGAATGTCAGCACATGCTTCCCTTCTTTCCTGGCTTCAGCCTGCCCTGTTCCCATTACATTGTATTTTTCCCTTCATGCAATGCTGTTCCTGCTGACAGATAATCTTGGCAAAAGAAATCAATATGGAAGTATTAATAATAATTAAACTATTACATCAAGAAAGCTGCTCTCCCTCTTGCACAGTATTCATTCTGCTCTCGAGCTCTGGGTAGAAGCATGATGGCTTTCCATGCTTAAAGATGCTGGCTTTTGTGCTGCTGCTGGTTCTGTCACTCAGCAAAGCTGGCCAGATGAAACAAGATGAAGAGTGAGGTCACCGAAGAGCCAGTGTCTCATGGAAAGCAATCTTTATTGCACTGCTTGTTTGCCTGGCCTTTTCTCCGTCGCTTGTTCTTATTTTTTTTATAGCATACCCTCAGTGTTTGATTTCGTTTTGCTTGCATTCAGGTTGTGGGTGTCATTTCAACCCCAATTCAGTGGCCAGAATCCCCCCACCCCCCTCAACAGTCTGCCAGCCACTTACTTCAATGTAGGCTGCCTCAGTTGCCCCACAGGAGTGGAGTCCATTTCCATCATTCAAGACCTGCAATGCCATGGAACAGATTACAAGTCAGACATAGAGGCCTGACTCCAGACTAGGCCTTGCTCTTCCACTGAGGAAAGGGCTCCTTCCATTCACAGAGGAGTCTTTGATCCAGTAGAGGTTTCTGCTGGCAGAAGGAAGAAGGTCATTTTTTATTATCCTCCGGTGACCCCACCCACATTGTTTTTGAGGGTTTCCTGATATTCCAGAGTAAATGTGAGGGAACATTGTGGAAAACTTGGAGCAAGCAACCTTCCTCACTTCCTCCAGCAGAGGCTCTCATGAGTTAGTGACTGCTCATAAGATCTCTAGATGTAAGCCAGAAAGTAATGTGGGTAACGTTTAATCCTTTGAAATCAGAAGGGCTTCCATGCGCTTGACTGCATGCTGGACTCTCTCCAGCACTGCGCAACTGAGCCAGCCGCTCCTCTCAGTAGTGAGTTGCTATTGATGGAATCCTCAAGTGATGTGCAGACATTGCTCATCATGACATCCTGTCTGTACAGGAAGTCCAAAGCCTTGGGCCCCTGGGTGGACTTAAAGCAGCATACCAGTTCTGTCAGGTTTCCTCCCCACTGGGAGCAGCCTTTTATGAAGTCAGTGGGTCTGCAGTGGCCCTTCAGGACCAAGCTGCCCCCAGATATCTCACCTTATGATGGGGGGGGGGATTACATTGTTACTGTAGAAACACATCTCCCCACAGCTATGGTGGGAACTGCAGCTTAGCTCAGAGGGCGCAGGGAACTTGGAGATGGGCGACCAATGATGCTGGGTGATCGAAAGGGCCAGAGCTGCATCTCTGGAGACCCTGGATCCTGCCCCACTGTATACGTGGGATTCAGGAAATGGACCTTAGGTCAGCTGGCCATTTCCTGAATTCAACGTTCTCCAGTCCTGTAGTTAATCTATATATATGGGGTGGTTTTCTCTTGCCTGTGTTGATGGATAACCTTACCGCTTGAACCATTTAACTTCTCCCCACCTTAATTTCCAAGAAGAACCTGCAGCTTGATGTGCCCTAATTGTAGATTTTGATCCAAATTATTTAATTCCAGACTATGGATTCTGTGATGTCTCCAGTGTTATGTGCGAACCACTGTGATCCAAAGAGCTATGCAAAGCACACCCAAGGCCTTGTGTTCTCTTTGTGGGAATTCTGACAACTTTCCTTTCAACAGCTGACCGTGAAGCCATCTCACAAATTGCTTTTGAAACTCCTCCATTTCAAAAGTAATTTTCTATACAGCACGAGGGGCTGCTGTTTGACAAACACAACCTCCACATTTCCTTGGGCATGTAAGAACTATTTGCATGGTTCTTTGAATCCTGGACAATCTCTCCAACATGAAGAAAAATGTAGGGACAGTTTTAATGGCTCTACAGATTTTCTTTACAAAGAGCAAAATTAATTAGATTAGAGAGGTCATTCTTTTAATTGAGCGTGGCATAATTCCCCCCCTATGATTTAAAAAGGAGGAAAGAACAGAGGCCAGGCGACTGTCGCTCATTCCAGTTTGAACTACTCTTAATGTACTCGGCTACTCGGCATGGCCTGTCCTTGAAGATGGGCTGAAACATAAGAGGAGCCCTGCTGGATCAGGCCAAAGGCCTGCCTAGCCCTCCAATCTGTTTCCACACCAGAAGCCCCTGGGCAGGATAGGAAGGCAATGGCAGCCGCCCGCTGATGTTTCCTGGAGACTGGTATTCAGACATATGTGGCCTCTGAATCTAAATGGAATGTATAACCATCATGACTTCTAATGACTTCTAAGCTGTCTAATCTTTTCGGAACTGTCCAAGTTGGTGCCATCAAGTGATACACTATAAGGCAATGTAATAATATGATAGATGCAATCCAAGATCCTATTTCTTCAATTGTCTCAGCTTTAATATTATTTTTGCATAGCATTTATACACCCAACATTTACACTGCGCTTGGGCACCTCACAAAAATGGCCCTGAGGTAGGATTATCTGAGTGGCTGAAAGGCACCCAGTGAGCTTCAGGGTCAAGTGAGTATTAGAACCTGGATCTCCCAAGCCTCCATCCATCACCTGCACTGCTGTCCCACACTGGCTCTTCAATTCTCTCTTCTTCTATAAACAATTTAATAGGGAAATCGGAGGAAATTAGCTGGAGGAGGGACACTCACAGAAATCATTGTTGTCATCAAAATTGGCTGTTATGTGAAATTTTGACAGCAATTTTTGAGTGTCAGGGTGGGAATTCTCCCCCGCATCTTTTAACAGCCTTGAACTCCAGAGCTAACTTTCCTACTCTTTGAAAATGGCTTTTGAAAGTTTCTCTCCTTCCCAATGCCGTGCCTTTTTACAAAGTAGGTTATTCAGCAACGCAGCCCCCACATTCAGAGGGTAGCTGCAATGTACGCTGTTAGTGCTCTCCCACATATTCAGGTACACAGGTTCTAATGAAATGGTTATTCTGTGTGACTCACCTGTTCTTTCTCTTCTGTAGCTACTATACTTTCATACCGATGCACTGTAATTTCCTCCCAAGCCTACTTTGTTCCTGCTGCAGGAATTGAAAAAAAGAAAAATGCAAAGGTACAAGCAGAATAGCAGACTATGGTGCCTGCAGGTTGCCAGCCTGGGAGCAGAGAATGCTAGAAACCCACAGGTCAGAGGAGAGCTCCCCTCTTGCAAAATCCTAAATGTTGGAGAAGAAATGTGATTGCATAGACACTTCTGCTGAATCTCTGCATACTCTGAGAGGAAGGGTAAAACGTTCTCACTTTTCTAGCTCAGTTTAGTACTTCTTTTCAGCACAGTCCTATAAATGTCCACTGTGTTCACTGGGGCTTACTTCCAGGAAAGCGTGTGTGTAGGGCTGTAGCCAGAGTTGATATGTAATGGCAGCGTAAAACCTACACTCCCAACAATGATCATGTGTGCTACATATGCTTCTCTTTTGCGTTTTCTTTCACATTAACTGTCAGAAAGCCACAAAAACCGCTCTAAGCAAGTGGTTTTCAGATTTCCTACTTTCAGTGTAGGAATTTATTTACAATATCCCTGTCTGCTGAATGACCCTGCCTTTCATGAATGCAACAGGACTGCTGCACATTGCAAAGGATTCTGGAAGAAAAGGGGTGAGATGCAATTTCAGCTACAGCAGCCAGTGTGGTGTAGTGGTTAAGATCGTGTGACCTGGGACTCAGGTGATCTGGGTTCTAGTCCCCACTCAGCCGTGAAGCTCACTGGGTGACTTTGGGCCCGTCACTGAGTCTTAGCCTAACCTACTTGTTGTGAGGTTAAAATGGCCAGGAGAAGGTCATGGATGCCACCTTGGGCTGCTAGGAAAAAAGGCAGGATATACATGTAACAAATAAATTCCACTGGAGGGTGGAGGGGGGCAAGAACCCATGGTGAACCTGATTGTCTGTCAATGTCACCATGGGTTTTTCATACCACAAATTGCCCACCATGGCTTATTGTACAGTTGGTTAGCATAGCAAGTGACTGTGCCACATGGTACACAGGAAAACACAGATTTATCTGTCTCACAAAAGATATGTCCTAGTTTAACTGCTCTCATAATGTTTTCCATTGGCTCTAGCAAACCTCCCTATATCAGGACAATACATAGGTAGAGACGGGGAAATGAGCTTGCACTAGGATACTCCAGTATGATCTACAATTTAGTCCTGGTTTTTCCTTCTGCTGTAACCTGGCTGCAAGTGGGACTGTGCCCCCACTAGATTTCTGGGACACTCCCTGGCCCCATGCTTAGGCTGTACTTTCAGGCTGTCTTTTACAGACGCTTGTCCATCATTAATTATCTTCTCATCAAGAGGCCCAAGATAAGCTTCTGAGGAACTGCAGGCTTTCTTAGAACACAGTTTGAAAAATTCTTCTTTAAACGACTCATCAAGGCACATAAAGTTGTGCTTAGGTCCCATTGCAATTAATGAATGTAAGTTAGTTATGATGAAGTTCTCCCATAGATTTCAAAAGGAGGAGACACCTAAGGATTCATAGTCAGTGAAATAAGCCCTACAGCTGGCAGTCAGTGGGACCAGAGCACCAGACTGCAACAACCTCATGAAACTGATACGAACATGAAAGAGCTTTAGTGAAGCCAAGCGATGTGTGTCCGTTGGCTGTTTGAATTACTTTGTCCTGGACTACTGCAGAGGTTGGCCTGCTCTGTTATCCAGGATTGTGAGTTGATAAAGAACTTCTTGGAGGATTATAGACCATGTGTTTTATTGGGCCATGTTATCTTTTAAAAGCATGCTTGCAGAATCCCCCAGGATGGATGGGGGACAATACTGAAACCAGTGAGATGTATCTGATTCCACGAAGGAATGGTGATTGCTGTAGCAGCATCTCACAGGCATTACGGTTGATCAGATATAGGACCTACGATTTAGATTTAAAGAACGGGCTTACTCTTAATTATCAATATGTGCTATAGGTAAGGGTAAAAAAGTCAAGCAAACAATGCAACCATGCATTATATAGAAGTACTTGCTTTGAGGAGTGCATTGAGAATAAAGAAATGGGGTTATTTGTTTACAAAGGAAACAAAAGAGCAAAATGAAAAATGCATCTAACGTTTTATATGATCACTACATGATTTATTTTCAAGTCTACATTTTTAAAAGTAAGAACTTGACTATCAAAGATACTGAGCAAAATAATATAATGAACTCAATAGTGGAGTAGCTTCCAAATAAGTTATTCTGAATAAAATCTTCTCTGTAAACTACAGTCACTGAAAATGCTCAATTTTCTAAATTACCCATCAAGTTCCTGTGAAAATGGAATGCTGTTGCCCAAACATTCAATTCTCAGGACGTTTGGCTAGCTTCCAGGTCTTAAAGACAGGCCTATGTGGAAAGAGCCCCCTCTTGGATGCATGCCTGGGTGTGGATGGAGGGCTTGAGAGTGCCAGAGAATCCCACAGTGATGCCTCCGGGAGGCCAATTAGACTGGTGTCCTTGCAGGGTCATCCAAAGCAGAACGGTCAAAGCCGAGACACCAGGCTAAGCTACATCCACCCTCTCCAGGAGTAAGAAGAATTCTATGAGGAAGAACCTGAAATATTAGAAAACAAAGTGAAAGCTCCTCTGGAAGCACTTGGAAGGAATAAAGAACCTGGAGTAGATGTGATACCAATAGAAGTATTTGAAGCTGCAGCAGTGGCCCACAGACTGAAAACATTCCATAGAGAGAGAGCCCTTGTACTGATTCCCCATGCCAGCATAGCAATGTGCCAGGTGTTGCGGGAAAGAATTTTCATCCATATGGAATGGGAAGTACCTGACAGGCAAGCAGGATTCCACAAAGGACGAGGCAGTCAGGATAATATTGCAATATATGTTGGCTGGTGGGGCACACCAAATAATTTCAGAAGGAGATCACTTTATGCTTTATAGGCTACAGCACTGGCTGCTGTGTGGATCATGAGAAAGTCTGGATGAAAGCAACTGAGGGTGCCTTGGCACAACCATCCAGATGTGTATCTTGTAATTTGGACAAGAATCTACTGTGAAAACAGAATATGGAGAAACAGGATGTTTTCCTATAGGTAAATGCATCAGACAAGGGTGCATTTTATCACTCCATCTGTTCATTCTGAACATATAGAACATATCCTGAAGAAAGCTGGTTCAGGATCAGAGGAAGGAGTGAAATTGGCAGAAGATACATCCATAATTTAATATATGCAAATTACACCATACTACTGGCAGAAAGCAGCAGTGAATTGAAACAACTTCTGATAAAAATGAAAAGAAAGTGCAAAAGCAGGACTGCAGCTGTACACAGAAACCTTGGCTTTTTTGGTGCTCCAAGGTGCTTTTGGCTTCAAGGTGCTCCCAGACTGACGTCTTTATTACCTGTTCCAGAATTTTCCCAGGGACTGAAGTCAGACTAACTGGTCTGTAGCACCCAGGATCTTTCTTTTTGTTCCTTTTGGAAATAGGGCCTTCCTCCAGTCATCACCCATGGGTGAGAAATCACCCATCCACCATGATTTCTCAGAGATAATGGACAATGATACTGAGAGCTCTTCTGCTAGTTCCTTTACCACTCTAGGATGTAATTCATCAGGCCCTGGAGGCCTGAACTTATTCAAAGAAATTAGGTGTCCTTCACAATTTGTTTACTAATCTTGACCTTCAGTCCTTCAGTTTGTACTTCATTTTTTGCCAGGCCAGGGGGTGGGTGGGTCATAGAACTGCTTTTGGGAAAAGACTGAGCCAAAGTAAAAATTGAGCGCTCTGGCCTTTTCTTTGTCAACTGTTACCAATTTGCTCTCTTCATTGAGAAGTTGAACCATCATTTCATTTCTTTGGCTTTTACTGTGCATGTACCTGAAAAAAAGCTTTTTTGTTGCTTTTAGTGTTTCTTGCTAGCTTCAGCTCATTCTTAGATTTAGTCTTCCTGATGTCATTTCTGCACTTCTGTGCTACCTGCCTGAACGCTTCCTTTGTCTCCTGACCTGCCCTCCTCTTCCTATACACGCCCTTTTTTGTTTTTAGGTCAACTCAAAGCTTTTTGTGTAGCCATGTTAGTTTCTTCTGTTGTCTCCCATCTTCTGCTTTTGTTGGATTTGCTTGTTGAACGGAGTGTATGAGTTCACAGAGAAAGAGCACTGGGAAACTCACAATCATGGAATCCTCCATTTTTCAATCAGAGCTGGAAAAGTCCTAAGAAGACTACACCATGTGGTAATTTCACATTATGTTAACATTCCAACACAGGAGACAAAATGCCCAAAGAGTCGAGTGACTTTGACTTTCCTGATCTCAGACATCTTGGGACATTTGCCCTTGGAATGGTATGTTTGAGATGAGAATTTCTATTGTGCTGTCTTTGGCTGTTATTGCATCTTCTGCTGGGATTCCTTTTTGAAACTTACTCTTTGCTCAGTGTTTACAAAAAGCAAAAGTGAGATGTAGCTCTGAATATTCTGTTACAGACAGAACCAAAGGGAGATGCTAAGATGGCTCTGTAGTGTGATACAAAGTTAAACTCTCTGGGACTTATTACAAAGAAATTCCATTAGCAATATTTAAATGCCAGCTTTGAAAGGCACTCGATAATATGTGTGTTGGCGCTGATCAAGAATAGTACCTTTTAAAGATGAAAAAGTAATGTGACTGTTAGTTTAACATAAAAGTGTCAAGCTGTGGGCAGTCTCTTGTCATTTAAAGAATCTGGGCTATTCCTGATGGGAGTGAGACTGAAGGGAGCAATGAAAGTGGATACTAAAAATTGTAGATACACATCTGTACATGAAGAGATTATTTGTTCTGGCACACGCCCTCCCAGCCAGCTTGTGGGGACAAGACAAACAACAGAAAAATGACATTATATTGGACCTCCTCAAGGAGAGCATGGGAGATACCTTAATTTCTTTCTTTCTTTTTTAAAGACAGATTTACCTGCTTGCATGAATATTGTATCCAAAAGGGAGGAGATTCTTTTTTAAGGGGGTGTGTATAGGGAGCTTAGATAAATCCAAGTATAAATCTTTTAAATCATTTAAATAAACTAAGAAGAAAGAGTCCTTCTTCATTTGTGCAGTGAGGCAATGTCATGTCCAGAATGACTGATGAAGACTTTGTTCCTCAAAGGTGCATAAAAATTTGTGTGAATAAGATGTGTTTCTCTTCTTCTCATATTACTAGGAGCTGGGTCATTCAATGAAGCTGAAGGATGGGTAATTCAGGGCAGAGAAAAGGTTTTCTTTTTGTTTTCATATAGCCCCTAGTTGGAGAGTGTGATGGCCACCAGCTTGGATGGTTTTAGAGCAGAATGAGAGAAATTATTGGAGGATAAGGCAATCCTAGTTATGATGGCCAAATATCCCCGCTAGGATCAGAGGCGAGATGCTGCTGCACTCATATCCTTCTTGGGCCTCCCACAGGTAGTTTAGGGACTGCTGGAAGAATAGACTGTGGGACCAGATCAGCCTTTGGTTTGATCCAGCATGGCTGTTCCCACTTTCTTATGTTCTGTTGAGCTCTGTTATGTGATTGAAGCGTAGGCATAAATAGGACACATTTGGTTGCAAGTAGTCATCTCATCTGAGCTCGTTATAGTGAAGGAAATGTTTAGCTGGGAATGACTCACTGCTAAAATCCAGATGGTGCCACTTTTCTCGAAAATGGACCATTCGTATTGATGAACTTGCAGGATGGGCGATCTTTGTGTGTGTGTGTGTGCCAAACAACAACTATGGGGACTCCAGAAAGACTAGGATGGAAACACTAATGGCCTGATCCCACACAGTTTTATTTTGAAGTAAGGCCCACTGGGATTTACTCCCATATACATCCATGCAGGATTGCAGCCTTAGATATCTCACTACCAGAGCCTGATCAATACAGGACTCAAAAATGCAGCTGTAATCATGAAACAGCTGCCAGCTTTCCATCTATAGAGTCTGGCTAATGCTAACCTTTCTTTGTGTGGTCATGTGGCCCTATACAAGGCGGCCCAAAGGAATCTGACAGGAAAAACCGGGACTTTGTCTCACCAACCCGAGAAGCAATGGTGAAACCATTTTTGACAGAGGAGAAACAGTGTGAGGGCAGAGACATTTTTGTTTGCAAGATGGAGAGAAATTTAAAATAAAACTAGGAGTGTGCATTCATTTTGGAACGAATAGTTGACCTGAGTGGTTCAATTCCCTTTCAATCCAAAAGGAATGTGTTGAGGAACAAATGGAGATGAAGGTGCCTGGTTCTCATTGCTCCCATCTGTTCTTCACATGTAGCATGTGATGGAGGGCTTACTTTTCTCTGGTGGTATGCATAGTGCAGGAGAAAAGATTTCGGCAGCTGCTCCTGGAGCCCATGATTTTATTTTCCTCAAATGCCCTGATTGTTGCATTATTTTGAAACATTCTGAGAAGAAAATGGTGGATGCCAGTGGGGGCGGCCATTTTTGTGGTAGTCACCATTTTGACCCCTGCCAAATGCTACAAGGTTTGAGGGTGAAGGGTGGTGGGGGACTTGCCAGGACTGGAAACTGAAATCAGTTTTCCAACTGCTGCCTCTGTAGGAAAGAGGAAAATAAAATATTTTTTTTTTAAAGTTCAAAATAAACCCCCTTCCTCTCCCACACTCTGTCTCATACACATGCATACCAGACAAGCAAAACAAATATAAGTTTCAAAATAAATATGAAATTAACAAAAATGCAGTTCTAACACAAAGATAATAACATTAAAGACAATTTTAATAATATAGTAGAATGCACACCAAAATGAATGTATACACATTGCTCATAGCCACTTTAAGGCAGTATCCAAGCTTTTGGACAATGGCAAAACTTTTTTCTAATCATGGCAAATACTAGAAAAGATAAACTGGTTCCGGATACACATATTATTTTTGCCAAGGTACATATTCCAGTGTGGGCTAAACTAAAGATACTATTCTGAGGGGGAAAGGAATGGATTCAGTAGGCTAGCAGGGGGTGGTGGTGCAAAAGGAAGCAGCTGGACAAAACAGCAGCAACTCAGAGAAGGAGAGAAGTCTGATTATCCTTCAATTGTTTTCCCACCTCCCTCTCTTCTCATGCCTTCTCTGCCTCTGCCTCTGACATGTCCAGTGACCTGAAGAGTAGATGCAATCAGTTTCCTTGCTCTTCTCTCCTGTAAGGAACACATGCCTATGCAGAAATAATTCTTATCATCTTCAAAGTTGCTTCTTCAGAAGTAAATCATACTTAATTCAATGGTGTTTATTCTCGGGAAGGTCAGTATGGGCAAGGGGCTACACTTGTTCGGGGAATTGCTGTTGGGTGGAGTCCTGTTGCCATACCACATGAGAGGTGGGGGAATGGCATCAAGAAGCACCCCGGTCTCCTCCATTTTCCTTCTACATGACTTTTTGTGAGTGGGCAGAAGGAGCTGTCAATTCCCATCTTTTTAAAATAAATCTTTGATTGTTTGTTTCCTCACATTGACAAATAAGTAATGAGTTGAAAAGGTTTCTGTTTAAGGGCCATTTCATGGCAACCTCCTTTCGCATCCTCTTTTAAATGCCTCCTACTTCTCCTGCAATTGCATTTGTGTGACACAAGATTACATTTCCAACGCGGTGGAAATTGCACTGCATTCATTACCACGTGCCCCAACAGTGGTAAATATGTTTTGAGTAAATGCTACAATTATGTTTCTTGATAAACTTAAGGGGCTTTTGTGTAGATCCCCATGTGGTCTCTGATAAAACATGAAGGAATAAAATGTTAATCAGATATTGCCAACAACTCTGCATAATCATTCTTCTGATTCTCCTCAGCAAATCAGACTATTTGGAAAGGTGGTCAGCTCCCTTCACTGGATGATGAAGGAAGTAATCTATTCTTATCTGATTACCTTGTGAAAATTTTGCAGTTATGGGAAAATGATAAAATCTTTCCTTTTACTTGGAGTATCCAGGGGTATGAGTATTTCTGGGCTGAAACTGCATGGTAGCAAGCAATACTCAAAGATTTTAAGGATTCAGTGTCTAAATTCATGTCAGATCATTTCAGAGGAGAGAACAGGCCAAAAAGCCATTTCCTTCATTCAGGATGAAAGCTGATTCTGTATTGCTTCTAGGGAGGCTTCCCCTGGTGTTGTTAAGGGTCCCATGCTCAAGAAATTCCACAAGTTCTCAGACTTGATTATTCTTTATTAGCTGCTCCTCACTCTGAGCTCTTTTGCAGGCTAGTTCAAGCTTCATCCTTTTGCCCTTGAATCAGGAACTACCTTCACATCCTGGGCTGGACTAAAGTTGCAGTGAAACTGAAATTACCTGTGGACTTGTTTCTGTGCCCCATGATACCAGCTGAACCTGCTCACGGGTAAAGAAAATGAATTGCAAAGACACAGTCGGCCTTTTCTGTTCTTTTCTGAAAATTCCATCACCATCTGTAGGGATGTGGAACCAAATCCAGCTCACCTGGGATCCCAGTACAGCCCTCTGGGGATCACCAGAAGCCCAAACCCATTTCCTGGTCCTACCACTTTCTCTCAACCGTTGATAGGTTTTGTGGTCTCCTGGTTCTCCCCAATTCCTCAAGTTTGGGATGCCTCTTCTAAGACTGAGTCATTGGCAATAAGAGCTTTAAGCTAAACTATGGTGGTATTTCCAGTATTTTTGGTCCTTTCCCATTGCATTTGTCCTTGTCCACCACTGGAATGTGGCTCCAAGAACTTTTCCAAAGTGGAATCTGGCCATTTGGAACATTCTGAAAGAGGTTCAGCAGCCCTGCTGTGAAGAATTCCTTAGTGAAGAGGGTGAAATGAAACCACGCTGTTAGAACTACAATTTACCCAGCTTGGACAGCCTCATTTATGCCTATAGCACATTCTGATAGATTCAGCATTCCAACATTTGTACTTAATGCAGCCCATATTAATTCTTTCCAATTTGTTTGCTTTTGCTTTTCACGTTTCATCTAACTTTCCATCTCTGTTTGTTCTTACAAATGCTACTCCCAGGCTTAATATTTCTCTTTTATGATGAACTCTTTATAACATTCCCTTTCCTTGTTTGGTTTTGCTAATATTCTCTCCCCAGCAAAAGCTCCTTCCAAAACGCACATCTAGATACTGCCCACATAAGGGCAGAGTTCTGTAAGTGGTGCAATGCCAGTTACTGTCCGACCTTGGAAGGTTTGTGGCATCCAATTGAGTACAGGAGAAGCATGGCGGTAAGGATCACTTCCACAATCCTCTCACCCACAAACACTTCTGGACAACTGTTTCCCCCCTCCTTGTGGGAAAGAAGGGCTGAGGCACCACCTGGATTTGCCAGAACCCAGCAGCGCTCTGCCCCTTCTCTCCTTACCCCCTGGACCGTGCCTGTCATGAAGATGGTCATCTGTCTTCAGGGCCCCACGGTGCAGAAAGAGCCACACTAGCAAAGACAGTGACGGTGTGGGAGGTCTTCCAAAGATGGAGTCCCTGCTGCCACTTTGGAAAGCTTTTCAGAGGCCACAACAGGGATTCCTACCAGCCACAGGATTGTGTCCTTCCTGTGATCATATTCTTGATGCAGTAAGTGTAACATTTTGTTCTCAGTTAAGACCAGCCCTGGCCAGCTAACTTGTTCTGCTTCGGTTGTCAACTCGTTGCTGCATTTTGCTTTGGTCTGTGTCCTTCTATTGCCCTTTCTCGGCACTTTGATGGGAAGCAATGTATAAATAACTAAACTGCGCTATCAATTGTGCATTCAGAAGTTTGCGAGGAAGACCAAAATCATCATCCGTGTAGCCTCATAACAGAACAAATTGGTTCCAAATGGACTACTAGAGGGTCTCCATGATCTCAGTCTTAGCTTTCTAAAACTCCTAATTATCCAAATTCAGTGCCTGGCCCCAAGAGGCTCTGTGCAAATAGCAGCCCAATGTGTCCAAATGTCTGGACATCTGAATATTTGGATGCCTCCCAGTCAGCTCACATAAATGAGATTGATATGACTTTCCAATTATCTTAACCATTCTTGTTCATCTCTCCACAAAGATCCATTTTATATTTCTCCCAAATATCGACACTGTAAAGTAGATGTGGAAGAACAATGCATGAAGTGGTAAAAGCAGATACAAACTGCGAAGCAAGCAAACACCAGAATATTAAAGTACCCGAAGCAGAAAGCAGTCACCAAGAAATATCTGATTATACAATAGAGATGAGTTCAATAAAAGGAACTCACGTGATTCCAGCAAACAATCCATAATGTGTGAGAATTCTGGGCTGGGTATGGGAGGAAAAGTTGGCAGATCATTTGGAAGGGGAAGACTCTCTTGGCTTTCTAACATCTCTGGGTATGAATTTGAGGGTATGAACCCAAGCACCTTTCTATTTTATTAGTTATATAATTTGCAATAAGTGGCATACTTAGTTATGTGAATCTTTTTTGATATCCTGTCTATAGTTGCAGCTTGTTTCCACACCCTGTCCAAATACTTCCCACATTTAACTGGGATGCTGGCGACTGAAACCTGAGCATGCCGCATGCCAGGAAAGTGGTCTAGCCTAGAGCTGTAGCCCCTCAACAAAGCCCCATCTCATTCCACAACAGCATTGCTCTTAAAGAGTCAGGGGAATATGAGGGGATGGGGAGCAGTAAGGCAAAGTCCACACACTGCCTTATCTCCCTGTTTCTGTCCATCTGTGCAACTGCGAAACCCGTCTTCTGTGTGTGGACACACAGGCCTTAGCTTAGGTCTTGCTTCTTCCCACCCTTTGGAAAACACTTTGTAGAGATGAATGGAGACATGGGCTGCAAACATCTGGAATGGAATAGAGTCCTATGGCTTATTCTGTCCAGTCAGCTTGAAGCATGAGGAGATGCTGGTCTGAAGCAGCAGCATGGAGTGCAAGCTGTGCTTCAGATCTCTCAGGCTTGTGACACTCAAGCAGTGACATCAAAAGAACAGAAACTGGCACTGCATCACAAAACTTTTTCTGTAGACATGAGTTAGGGGAGAACAGAGGTTGCCACTCAGCTATTCTTCCTATTTGCAGAGGTTTTAAGGGGATGCAATAAGCCATAAACTGGTGATAAAGTACAGCAATGTACATCTCACCCAGTTAAAAAATGACCAGGTGAAGAGGGCTGTATTCTTATTCTTACATACAGTACTAACGATGGGCCTCATGTTTTTGCTGCCAAAGAGTTTATGGTCTAAAGTTTGCTGGGGAGAAAAGAACAGTGGGTGCATTGTTTTCAAACATGAGTCTAAAGATTTTGTTGGTGAAAGTGCAAGGGAAGTCCAGGGAGAACACGCAAAGTTGCTGAGGGAAGCAGGAGATCACAGCATCAAGGGGAGACAGCTGAAGGAATGGAGGTCATGGACAGGAATACCCTGGGAGGTGAAGCAGGAAGGTGGACCAGATAAACTCTCAGATGGGCGATGATTTGGCAAAGTGTGCTCTGAAGATGTTCTCTGCTGGGGAACAGAGGCAGTTCATATGTGCTCCTTCAGGTGAGCTATACTTCTTATAGGTATCTTTGGCTACTGTGGAAGTTGAATGCTGGACAAGAGAAGCCTCTGGTCTGATCCAGGAGGGCTCTTATATTCTGTGGCCGAAATTGGTAGAGGACATCTAAAGCTTACAAAACTCACCTCTAAAGATGCGAGAGATTACTCAGTGCACAGGAATGACTTATTCTTGCTGAGAAGTGAGCCTGGATGTTCCAAAAAGGGCAAACTCATTTACAACGTTAGTTATGATAAGTGGTTCCAGTCAAGCAGCTCAGGTTGGGAGGCTCCCAGCTGTTTGCGTGTGTTCCTCTGGGCGCAGGGGTGTAATAAGAGTTTCAAGAATCATTTAGAGGTTTTAACGCCCTTGTTCTGTTTCAGAGATTGAAGCAGAGCAATTTCCATGAACAGATTTGTTAGTCTGAGTTAGCTTAAGTGGCTAGACTGCTGATTTATTCAGCAACACATGGAAAACAAAGTTCTTCACACACAAAAGCTGTGTGGCTTGATTGCAAAGTTTCTAAATGGCTCATTGGGTAGTGGCACACCTCTTAACGAGAAGGTTTGCTCCTTCTTCAGAGAGGGCCCTGGAGCAATCCAGTAGTCCTTGCTGGGTGGGCAACTTGGCAGAGACTTGGCCAATTAGAAGGTTGCCAAGAGATGGGAGGCTTCTTCTGCGGAAGCCCAGTGTGTCAGAGGAATTCAAAGGCAGTTGCTCAATGGAACCTTCATCCTACACGGTATTATTTTGTTCCCACAGAATACCACGGCCCTTAGAACAGGGAGCACCATTCCACAGTGCTGCTTTCGAGGAATGTAAGAAATCGGCTAAAGCATGGTATGGCCAAAGAAAATTATACCACACGGGCACAGAATGGGTTAGAATGACTTGATCGTTCTTAGAATGGACCCATTGAAATCAATGGGACTTAAGCTATTCATTATTAACTAAAGTCCCATTATTTCATTGGGCCCACTGTAAGTGTGACTAAGTCCAGCTACAGCCCATTATGTTTTTTCATGGATATTCCTGGCCTGTATATGCACCTCTCTATTTTCTGCTCCCTTTTCCTGGCAGCAGAGCCCAGAAATGGACTGTGTCACCAATTACTGGAGTCACGGAGAGGTTGCAAGGTAGATTAATACCTTTACCATCAGCCATTCATAGAGCCTACCTCTGGTTTCCAACTTCCTTCTTCCAGAGGGAAGAGTTTGGATCCTGTCTTCTAGCGCTGACTTGCAGGGGCCGAAAAAGAAATCCTTCCTCACAGTCCCAATTATATTTTAACAATACTATGGAAGTAAAGGTCAGCAGCTCTGGGAGTCAATCTTGCCTGAACAGAGAACACAAATATAACAACGATTGTAATAATAGTTATAACAACCACAACCACAAGAATAAATAACATTTCAATACATAGTGACTTTAACTTATAACAGGGATGGTTGTACATGTGGGTTGGATCTAAAAGCGGCATCTTCCATGTGTTCTGTCTCTCAGATAATACGGTTCCAGCATAAAAATATCATTACTGTGATGAACTGGTCACTCAGGGGCAAAGCACAAGCCTGGCAGCTGCATAGGATATCCATGCTACAGAGGTGGGGGACTGTGATGCAGGTTTGTTTTTCTTCAGAATTAAAGAAACCGCAACTTCACGGCACATGCTGCACCTCACAAAGGGACTAGACTAGACTAGACTCTTCTTTCTAACTGGTCAGTATGTAAAAGGGTAATTTTCTATATGGGGATTAGAAGCGCCCATGTATCAATTTGCCCACCTGCAGCCCGAAGCGGTACAGCTGCATCCTTTGAGGGCAGGCTGACCATGTGGTTTGGCTCAGGTGGTCGCACTGATGTTGCAACTTCCAGGTTGGGCTGAATGGCTTTTGGGAGAGCACGCACAGGACGAATCCCTCGCTCCAGTTCTTTACTGCCTGACAGCTGTGCACAACATGGGGGTCCAACTTCAGCCCGAGGTCCAATTCAGTTTCGAAGAAGTTGCCAGGACTGCATTCCAGTGGCTGGTGGGGCTGAAGGCAAAAGGCAGCAGGCCCTGAACGGAAGCGGCCAAAGTGCCCCAAACACTGGCCTCTTCTAGCCTAAAGCTTTTCCGTCAGCGGCTCGCTCTTCCAACAGGCACTGGGACCTTGCAGAGTGGAGGAAAAATCCTGTGCCAAAGCCAGAACGCCACCAATCAATAGGGAAGGAGGTGTGTCCAGGGGGAGAAGGGTGGGCCCTTTGGGGAACCATGTAGGGTCAGATTAGTACTCCTGGTGGGCAGGATTTGGCCGACACATTCTGACACTCCTGCCGAACAAGCCCCTGTTGACGCCGACGGTGGTTGCTAGCAGTGGTTGGCCTGGTGGCTTTGCCGCAGGTTCCTGTTAAAGCCTTGGACTGACTGAGAACGCAATCGAGTGCGTGCTCAGGCAGAAAGGAGCGGCGCTGGGCTGTTCCCTTGCCGCGCCAGTGCGCTGTGAGGTAGTGATGTGCCGGCGCAACTGTCGTTCTTCCCTACGGTAAACACTTCATTGCTTTTAAAGTAGTTCCTGGACTCAGTAGGGGACATGTGCTCTTTATGCCGCAGCATCCAGGCAACTTCCAGGCAAGGCAGACGGCCTTATTAGCTCGATGCAAGAATGTATAGATCCTTAATTGCATGTGCTCTTGTAAGGGCCGTAACCAGCTGCTCCCAGCGTGTTTGCTGTGGTGGAAAATTGTCCTTGTATGTTTTAGATCTGCACATTTTTTATGATGGCATTTTATCTTTTTTAAAGAGGGAATGAGTATGTTTATTAAGGAAGCTGTATTTACTGTTAATGCAGTGTATTAACCCTCTATTTATTACAATGGAATCTGTCAACATTATAAGCACGCATGCCACTAACGCAGAGCTATTGATTGGAAATGTTTTTGAGGCACTTTGCTTTCATTAAAAGTGGGAAAGATTTGGTGGGTTGAGCTTTACTTTTTAATAAACAGTGCACTTTGTGTAGAGCATTCCTGTTTTTCTACTTGCAATTACACACTCTAAAAATAAAGAAAGGAATTTCTGTCTTAAATGGGACCTGGCTGTGTACTAAAATGAAAAAAGCTGCACGTGCCAGCCTACCTTCTGAGTTGTTGGGTGCTTCACCACAAACATTGCTCTCTGTGTAATGCAATAAAGCATTACAGATGTAATTTAATTTTATTGATTTATTAGATTTATATCCCACCTTTTTCTTTTTTAAGGAAAACAAAGCAGGCTGCATCATTCTCCTCCTGCTCTCAGTCTTATCCCCACATCAACAACCCTGTGAGGTAGGTCGGGCTGAGCGTCTGTGTCTGGCCCAGAGTCACCCAGCTGGCTCCATGGCTGAGCGGGGATTAGAACCGAGGTCGCCTGAGTCCCAGACCTGCGCTCTTAACCACTACGCTGCACCGGCTCTAAGACAGAGGGTGTAATATCACGGAAAGCACATACGCTTCTATGAACATACCCCCGACATGCTGCAGATTCTGTTTGCATTAGATTTAGCAACGAGCTTGATGGACAAAATGCAGTAGCAGTGAAGACCCAGCTCAAGGCAAGGCTTGATGGCTCAACTCTCACAGCTGAATTTACAGAGTAACATCATTGAAAAGGACTGTGAAATACAAGTCGGCACTTGGTGTGGGGCCTACCTGTGCTGGCACGGCTCATTCCCCCATTTAAGCAGCCCTCGATCTTGCAGCCTTCGAGGGATGAGAGGGCGTCCGTGACGTGAACCTGGGAAAGGGAATAGGGTAGTGCTTAGCATGTGGGCAGCGTTTTAGGGCGCTCAGAGCACTTTGCATGCGTGATCTTGTCGTGTGATCCTTACAGTAGATTAGGGCAATCCTCTGCCAGGCAGACATGTGGGGGCAAAGGACACCTTTGTGCTCCCCCTGCCAGGAAAAACACTTAGATGAACCAGCCTCTACATGTGGTGCCTCAGAGCATGAGGAGAGGAGGCTCTGAAGCTGCCACGATGCTGCACATGCTGGCGGAACCTGTCCCTGCCCCCAAATGTCCCTCTCCGAGGTTGCTCTTGTGACCTCAGAGCTGCAGCCCCTGACGTCCTTTCCTTGCTGGCTGCAGTCCTGAGGTTGTACCTGGGACTCTGAATTGCCCCGTGGCTGTCTGGGTTCTTTCTGTGGCCATAAGGATGCACTGATAGCGAATTAACAGAAGAGGTCCGATTCCAAATGGGGACTTCTTGATTTCTAGCTCGCTTATTTGCTGGCCTTGGGAAAGCATTTTCAGTCGGGCAGACAAGGGATCGGTCCCTCAGATGCTGCTCACATGGGCTTAGGCCATTGGAGCTACGCCTCTGGGGAAGCTGGCCCTGCCCAACCCAACTCCATCCTTGTTGGCAGGATGGGCAGCCATGAGGTGCCCACCACAGCTCCGGACCAATGAATCCTTTTAGACTTTCCACACAACTGGTGGATATGTGCCACTTGGCATCTGCAGGGCCAGCCATGTAGCTCTGGGGGGTCAAGCAGAAGTGGCAGCTAGGACAAATGCTTGATGAGATGAAGCTCTGCAAACAGTAAATGGCCCCCTTGATTTCAAGCATTTTTAGTTTTACTTAAGAGGAGGAGAGGGAAGAGAGAACAAGAGGAAGAGAGTCCTACAGCCACAGCAGCAACCAACACAATCTGTTGCTATATCTATCATGGCAATTTCATTTGTAGTCCGTCAGGCTATTTTTTAAAGCTATGTTTCTTTGTGGACAGTGAAATATATGTTAAAACAAAAGGATCTGTCTGTGGCCACAATGATGTCTAAAAACGTATTCCACAGCAACCACAATAATTGAGTTTTTTGAAAAAGCATCTGTGGTACTTTTAAAAGGAATGTTTGTCTCTCTTTATGTGTTTAGTGACCACCTACATTCACTTATATTTATTTTCCTTTTAAAATATTTGTGGGCTGTGTTTGACAAACTTTGTGCCTGGCAAGGTTTGTTTGTGCCTGGCAAGGTTTGTGTCTGATACCTATTTATCTTCTTCTTCTTCTTCTTCTTCCTCTTCTTCTTCTTCTTCTTCTTCTTCTTCTTCTTCTTCTTCTTCTTCTTCTTGTGCTGCGCGTTCATGATGCTGCCCTTCATCTGCCCCCTTGCCCTGCCCCCTGCACTGTGCTTTGCCCCTTGCTTCCTCCAGAGGTGGCCCACCATCCACCCCACCAGCTTCAGTGGGCTCCAGGTACCACTGCATGCAGATGGCCCTTCAATATAGAGGCATCACTGTGTGGGTAAGCACTGCATCGCGTCAATTCTTGCAAGAAATATGGGCATCGAAATAAGATACTTTTCACAGGTATAAGGGGTGCAGCAGTGACTCAGATGCAAACTGGTAGGTGACTATGACATTAACAGAGGTTAACCACCCCTGTGTGGCAATCGGCACTGCATCTGGGTGGTTCACGTTCCAAGGGTTTTATGGACTACACTGAAAGACCTCACTTGGGGCTAGGTGAAGCCCAGAGCTGTTAAGGAAGCAGACTGCACTTCTAGGCCACTGGTCCTGATGGCTACACACTCTCCAGTATCAGAGGCAGCATGTATGTGCAGCAGCTGCTGGGAACGTCATCAGGTGGGTATGGTTGCACTCATGTCCCACTTGCGGGGTTCCTACGGGCAGCAGGTTGGCCAGGGCAAGAAGAGAGTCCTGGACAATCATAGAATCATAGAACAGTAGAGTTGGAAGGGGCCATGAAGGCCATCAAGTCCAACCCCCTGCTGTTGCAGGGCACCAAGTCACACTGTCCCACTCAGAAGGCTGTCCAGTTTCTTTCTGAATGCCTCCAGTGCGGGGGAGCCCACCACCTCTCTAGGCAGCAGGCTCCACAAGAAGCTCCCTTGGTCTGATCCAGCAGGGTTCTTCTTATGGTTCTAACTCACTGGGACACTTCCAATTACAAAAGTCAATCTGTTTATTAATTAGTTTTCTATAATGCCTGATAGCCAAAGCTATCTGCGTGGTTACGATCAGGCTGGAAGAACCCAACTCAGAAGATTTTTCTTTTTGGTCACACAGCTGGGCTTTGTTTCAGTTGTGCTAGAATGCTAAACTTTGGGCAATGCATACATTTATATTCATTTAAATTGATTAACATAGGCAACTGTGTGATAACCAAGTTTTCTCCCCTTGGGTAGAAGTGGCCTGCCTGAGCTGAACCGATGCATTATTAACAGAAACTCTGCATTCACACATCAGCCTTTGGGGGCTTTCTTACATCTGTGGAGGAATAAGGCAGTGTTTGAGCTATCAGTTAATTGAAATCAATCTTCTCGACATATTTCTCCCTCCTTAGCCTGTTCCTCCTGGGCCTGGGAGGTGCTATCCTATGACAACATTTTCCAGTTCTTGTTGACAGTTTGGGGAATGCTTCTCCTAGCAGCAGGGCTATAAACAAATGTTTGGCCTCTAGAGTACAAGATCCTTAGGTTCTTCTGCTCTGACATGAAACAAAACAAAGATTGGAGCTTCTTCTCCAAGTTTCTGCCTAACCAGAACAACTACAAATCAAGGCAATGAAGGTATTTTAATGCCCCTCCGTTGTACTCCTTGGAATGGGAAAGGGCACTATGACTTCCATCAGCCTCAGCACCACCTCTCCTCTTGCTGCAGCCTGCATCTCTCCCAGCTTCCATCAAAGAACAAATGTCTCTCATTAAGCCCCAGGATCCTACAAGGAGGTGCAGTTTGGCTCACAGTAACCCCTGTGTCCCTGCAATGGGCCAAATGGGTGAGAATGGTTCTCAGACTTGGGCACAGCCAGTATTCCTTTGGGCTGAATGGCAGATTAGCACTATAACCATGGAAAGATTTAGAGGGGTGACACAGACACTGTAATTAGGAAGAGAATATGACCACAATGTACCACTCAGTTTTATTAATTAGCAAGTGCAATGCATTTGCCCCCAAAACATGCAGTGCAACTCAGCTGGCTAGCAGCACTTCCATTCAATACAATTCAGTTGCCAGCAAGGCCCAACCCTAAAAAGGAGATGGAGTTATGGAACAATTTTGGCTCATTGCAACCTAACACATTCAGTAAAAGGGCATAGTCAGTCCTCCTCCCTTAGGGGGCGTGGGATCCGAGTCTTTTCCTGTCAGTTCAGGTGTTGATAATGGAATAGGAAGAGACCAACCTGGACTTAGCTGAGCAGTGAGTTATTCTTCAAAACCTAAAGGCATCAACACAAGTGGAGGTAATCGAATTCCACTCGCCTTGCTCACTCTCTTAAACTTCCCTTTGCCAAACTCAATTTTTGGTAGCATTTATAGTAGTATACAGCAACGCAAGCCACTCGTTAGGCTTGCCTACACTCCCGAGGCCATCCAAACGATGTAGGGATGTCAGCAAAGGAATCCAGTAGTGTCAGCAAAGTAAACACATCGAGTAAGTTCAACATGTTAAGCCACCTGTACCTGATGGGTAGTGTGTTTTTCTTCCTCATGACCATGGTCTTCACTTCATGTCTGTTTCTGTATCCCTGTCACTAGCAACTCTCTCTCTCTCTCTCTCTCTCTCTCTCTCTCTGTGTGTGTGTGTGTGTGTGTGTGTGTGTGGAGAGAGAGAGAGATTGAGAGAGAGATGCTCATCTTCATGGAAGCTTTGATCTACTGGCAAAACATTTATTGCCATATTGTGTATACAAAAAACACCATTAGACAGTGTCCTCTGCGCAGTCAGACCCTTGACAAGAGATCCACAATTTTTGTGGAGGCCGACACCATCAAATTCAAATCCCTTTTCAGTGACCTTCACTGGATTACTGTGGGGTAATTTGCCATTTTGCAAAGCAGCGCCTGTGTGGCCCTAGCAGCCAGTGCGTGCCGCCATCTTCCATTTCCCCTCCTGCACTTGCAGGGTGCACTCTCCACTGTCTGCAGTGGGTGCTGGGGATAAATCTCCTCCTGCTGCCCTCGCAGCACTGCTGCACACGCGGCACTCACTTATTTTCACTTAGCCTTAAAGGACTATGGCCTGTCTGCAGTTAAAAGAGAGCGATGAAGGAGCTCGCTCACTCTCCTGCATGAGCTTCCTCGTAGCTGCAATCGCAGCTCGGCCAGTATCTTGCTTGAGGGACACATGCAGGATGGCATTAATGTGCTCTCTGTGGCACGGTCCTTACTCACCCGAGGACCAGAGGCAAATTGCACAGCTGCCGATGACTTATGCATGGCTCTGCACTCCCCACTTAGAAAAAACCCCTGCATTTATGTTCGCTCCCTTCTTGTCACATATTCAGCAACATAAAATGGATTTGCTGGTGCCACCAGGGTTAGATTAGGCTAAAAGAGAAAAGCAGCTTGTGCTGACACCGTGCCAATGAGGGCCAAATAAAACTTTGCACAAATAGCCTTGTGTTGGTATGAAATTTATAGTGGGAATAAAACATATTTGTTTAGCTCATTGAAAAGAGTGAAGAGTACTCCTGCAACGCTCCTGCCCTTATTGATTCTGAAATTAAGTTTCTCTCTCTAAATTGTTTTGGAAGATTTAAAGACATCTTCCTGGTTATCTTTTTGGTCAGCCCTTTTGAATGATAATTACTGGAGCTCATTGCTCTCCTCTCTGTGGGCTGAAGGGATCTCTTAATGGAAGTGAGCGCCACACGGCAGGTCAGAGAGCAGGCAGCCAAAAGAGGGTTCCTCTTGCCGGCATTGTAGTTTTATTCCGTGGGGAGGCAACATTCCTTTGCAAAGCAATCCGCTGACTTTAAAATAATACATAATAACTATAAAATTACCAAATGTCAGGTAAACAAAAAGTTATTAAGGATGACCTTATTAGTTCTATCTGCAATTCACAGACCAAGGTAATTGTCAAGTCTCACTGTTATTAGGCTGAAATAATAGTTTAGGGACCATCAACATTAAAATTTCATTATGATGGGACAAAAAGGCTCATGTATAATCAATAGTAAGAATCCATTATTATTGACTTGGAATGAATGAAGCATGAACACATTTGTGCAGATATGAACAGTTAGCAATCTTTTGAATAATAAAGAATTAACACAACACAGATAATGCCATTCTGGGAATTGGCCTCCACTTTAAATTGGTACTTGTCTCTGTGTTATAAAGTCTGATTCAGGTCCCTCGATAGCTTCCATTAAACTGTTTTTCAAGATACCTGGTGTCTATGAGTTTCTGGATTGCATAAAAAGTAAGAGAAAAGACTGGATGAGCAGGCTCTTGGCACCACTTGGGGATGTTCTCTGGGTCATCATTTTGTTTTATTTGAAACACTCCTTCCAGCTTTCTACAAAAACTTCTGACATGTGACTCCAGATAGCATCTTCAGGACCACTGGTTAATTTAGATTCCCAGATCCAAGGTTGGAGACAGTGCTTCAACCTCGGAGCTTGAACTGGAGTTCTGCCTCCCTCCCTGGGACCCTCATGGGAAGAACCATACAGGCTGCTCTCTGAGGTTCAGGAGGGTGACCTTGGAGCGGGGGGAAGGGGGGTTTCAAGGGGCAGCGAAAGGAGGAGGCTAGAGAGGCCAGCTGGTCCAGCCAATCCACCCTCCTTTCTTCCCTTTTCAAGACATTCCTGCTAGATGGGTGAAGAAGCCCCTCTAGGACTCTAAGAAGGCAGGAGAGGTGAAGCTCAGTTCTTTCATTTCTCCTGCTCTGCATAGAATGTCTGTACTGGTCCAAATTTGGGGACTTGTGAGCACTGCACTACGGTTGTGCCCGTAACAATTAAATTGCAGGCCATGCACTCATGTTCAAAGAATGAACAAAAAGCAGACCCATATAAGTAAACTCAATTTAAAATCACAAAAATCAATACACCATCAACTAAGCTAAAATTAGCAAACCATGCCTTTTTAACCGTTATTTCTCTCCCACCGGAATCATATAACATCAAGCAAACATTTTGTGGGAAGCAGAGAGGGTGGGAGTCAACCAAATGTCTCTAGAATGAGATTTCTAAACTCTGAGTTCTACCATAGAGGAAGTCATTCCCTACCTCCACAAAATCAGGGCTTCTGATTATACCTGTGCGACACAGGTGAGTTCACCTGGGAGGAAGTGCTTCTGCAGGGACTCCAGCCCTAGACTGACTGGGGCTTTAAGTTAAATTGTGCATGGAAACCAACTGGAAGACTGCACAGATCTTTGTGCACAGGTGCCATATACTGAAAGAACCAAGGTCCATTAACAACCTGGCCACTGCATCTCTGGCTGATGCAGTTTCCAGGTACTGTTCTGAGGCAGCCCACTGCAGCCATCTCATCTGGAAATTACTAAAGCATGTCCGACAAAGGGAAGACCTTCTTTCTTCAGGAAAATCTGCAGCTAGCAAGCCAATCCAATCTGATAGAGTGCCCAGATGCTATTTGAACATCCAGGAGCAGAGCTGGTCCAAACGGCTCCTTCAACTGCATTTTAACCCTGAGGAGGAATGCAAGTCCAGCCAGAAAAGACTGAATATCACATTTCTGTATTCTCTGGAATTTAGGCCTCACTCAGTTCATGACTTCCTCCAAGATATTGTTCCTAACATCAGCTGCTACTCTTGGATGAGATGAGCAGGAGGAGAAACAGCTTTGTGCCCATGGAGGTGGTGCAGCGGCAGGTGAGAAGTTAATTTTATTTCAGGGTGGGTTCATATGCACTTACACAAACCCATGCATTCATATTTGGGAGAAAACTCTGAATATGGGCAACACTGAAACAGACAGACTCATCCACCCAGGGAGAAGGTTTGGAATACTTAGCTCTTAAAAATATGCCTTTAGATTCTTTTATACTCAACTGTACTAGTGCTGTATAAGGGTTGCCACCATTTTTCCTCACAGACTCCCTTCTTAAATAGCTATATGAGAGGCAATTACAATGTAATCCTTTCCATACTGAGAATGGCTGTACCTACTGAATTTGGCCAATGCAGATGGGTAAGAAATTTCTTTCAGTTCATTTTCCCTAAGAATTTTCTTGAAGTTGCAACTATCTTCATATCTGGCTTGAAAAAAGCTTGAGACTTTAACCATTCAAATGTGAGAGAAAGCAAAACTAGTAGAACCATCTGTTCTTATGGACCACTGGGGATGAAGATGATTTCCCAAAATGGAAATTAAAGTATAGAGTGTAGAAGAGTTGGACCAAGACAACATGTTACTCATTTATTAGAAATATTTGTATGCCACCCTATAAATACTGTTGTTAGGGCAGTTCACATCACTGAATACTAATTTTAAAAGCAGCATCAAGTTATAATATAGCATTACAAGCAGAGAGTAAAAGCAGCTGAAATCTAAGAGAAATCTAAAAGCCAGGGAAAATAAAAAGACCATTGTCAAGGCAGCATCAAAATAGGGGTGCTATCACCAAAAAGGTTTGTCCTCCAGAGTTGCCTGCCCCATCTCTGCCTTAGAAGAAAGATCTCTATTCTTCTATTCATCTCTTATTTTCATTGGCTCACTTTGCCTTTCCTTAGTCTGAGCCCTGATCAGGCCTGATCAGAGGGGGCTATCTAGCCTTCTCCACCCCAGCCTGTTCTGTTGAGCTGGGAGCTCTGAAGGGGTTTGCATTTCTGTCCAGCTGAATGTGACCAAAGTCCTCCCTGCAAGCCGCAGCTCAAGTGATCAGGATCACCACTCATGGAGATGGATTATAAGTGACCTGATATGGTTAGACTCTCCCTGTAGACCAGGGTGTTGACCCTTTTTCAGCCCACGGATGGGATTCAATTTCAGTAACTGAATTCCAGTTACTGAATTCCAGTGGTGGGCAGAGCCTGGGCAAACAGGGCAGGGCACAGACACCAAAAGTACCCACATATTTTTGCTTAAAGCTCTCATTTCCAATAATTTAGAACAGGGATCTCAACCTTTGAGAATAAGACAGAAAGTGTGAATGCTGGGAAGTCACCTAACCGCTGGGGACAGAGAAAGGAAGGATTATTATTGCATTTATCCTGCCTGTTTTCTTCTCAAAAGGATCCCAGAGCAGGTTTGCTACAACCATCCTGTGAGGGAAGTGAGGTTTGAGACCATGACTGGCCCAAAGCCACCCAGTGAACTTCATGACGAGTGGGGCCTAGAACCTGGCTCGCTTGCATCCCCACTCCAGCCCTCTCACCACCAGGCCACGCTGGCTCTGAGGGATGCCGGAGGGCCAGGTTGGAAGTCGTCAAGGCAGTCCGAATTCAAGACAGCTTTGGACTTTCCACTCAAGGTAGGAAGGTGAGGGGAGGAGGAGGTGGGCTGCCACACATGGTCCCTCCACACTAACACCTGCAGAGGTGTTAGGATACCCCTGAAAGAAAGATCAGAATTGGAGTATGTGCCCATTGCCTCCATTCCCCCCGTTTTCAGCTCATTCATATCTTCCCTGCCTCTGTGGGGTGCACACATGATGCTAAGGGGGAGGCCTCATAAAGGATGGGTGGACAGAAGAGACATAAATTCCGAATGCAGCTGAGAGAAGGGATGGTGTTGCAGGGAACTGAGTGCACTGGCAAAGAAACAGGTAATTTGCCAAGGCAGGAGAATTAATCATGGCAAGAGACGTGGCAAAAAGTATCGTGTTCAAATACTAGAGAAGTATTTAGAGAATCGTTCTGAAGTGCAGCTGTACTTCCGGATGGGGATCTGCATCCATATCAAGAGGCACTTGCCCAGCCAGCCAAAAGATTCGCTGGATTCATTCAGCAAGTGGCAAGTGAGTGTCGCCGTGCGTGCCTGGGCAGCCGGCCCCGGGGCCTCCGCAGCAGGGTAAGTGGGTTCTCGCTTCTGCTGCGCACAGCCCTTCCTTGTAGGATTGAGAAGACTGACACCGACTGGGCTGTTGTGGCAAAGAGCAAAGCATTTTCCCTTTATGAAGATTAAAGTGACCCATAAAGTCACCGAAATCATCTTAGCCTATCCAGAAAATGAGTCATTTGATGATTTCCAATCTGAATTTTTGGAATTTTATTTTTGGCTCCACAGTGTAAAGGTTTGACATTTCCACTGTCTGTCAGAGGTATATGAAATAAAGGACATATTGTCGGTTCAAATGTATGGAGGGGAAAAAAAATGAAATAAGGGGCAATTTCTTTTCCTGTAACTCATGTCTGAAGCTGCAACGCTTTAAGTTTTAGAGTAAAAGGTTCATTCAGGACACATAAAAACATTTGAAAGGTTCTAAGGAGCACATGCCACAAATCAATGGCTAAGTTGTTCAGAGCAGTGCTAACAATGAATATAGCTAAGCATATATAAATCTAGGAAGGAGGAAACCTTTTTCGCATTCTGTCAAATCCCCTGCTGATTTATAAAACAGACAGGCCAATTACCAGGAAAAAAAATCATCAAAGCGTGCCCAGGAATTATACAGTCGTTTAAAAATTGCAATGCCATTGACTTTCCAAAGCAGAGGATTCATCACAGATACGGATCCATAATTATAATTGTTAAAACATAATTCCCCCAAACCAAATCTTATTTCTCTATTAGCTGAGTGGTCACTGGTCTTTCTCTACCAAAAAAGAAGAATAAAAGAAAAGAAATCCTATTTTTCTCTTGCTGAGTTGCTTCAATCTTTTCCCTTTTAGGGCTAAAACTAATTTGAAGTAATCCCTTTCATTTATTCACACACACACACACACACACACACACACACACACAGAATTAAGTTTTCTGCTAAGAAGTTGTATTTAAAAACCCTTGGCATCCTGTAAGATTTTTCATATTAAAGTGGGCAAGTATGATGTAAAATTTCTCCTTGCCTGTTTCCTTTGGGTTTCTGCTCCCCTGCAGAGCCATTGGATCCCTCTTAGCTTTAGTATGAATTTTTGTTGACATCAGAATAGGAAAGTTCCTCTTGTGTAGCAACTGTAAAGAGACAGGTACACCCGAGTTCTTTTCAGGGGCACAAATCCTATTTCACTTTACATTTTTTGATAATTGCTTCAGAAACATTCAAGCAAAAATGATGTAGGCACAGTGCTTCTCATAAAAGCATAATGCTTTAAGTAAAAGGTTCATATATAACTTGTACGTTTTAAATATGTGTAAAAGCAGTATAATTAATAGTTTCAGCTAAGCATGACGACTTTTTTTTGTTTATGGACTATATTTCAGGATGCTGGTTTTAAGCCATAAAGTTGTACACACAGGGTACCTGGCATAGTTCCATATGCATAGCAGCTTTTGCTCTGAGCTTTATTGTGGCTATCCAAGGAGCTAAACCTATTTTGGGGGTGGAGTTTACCCCCATGCACAATTCCCAAAAGGTCAGAATGCAAACTGTAATGTATGAGAATCCCACTGACATAGGAGTCACCATGGCTTGGGACCACAGCACCTGGCAGAGCACTTCTCCCAATCTGGCCCTACACAGACACTACAGTTAATATCTTAAGCTTTCATCCCAGAAGGTCCTCTGAGAGAAGTTCAGAGGCTGGCAACAAGGAACAGGGCATTTCATTAGTGGCCCCCAACTGTGGAATGATCTCCCACTGAGTCCTGCATGGTGCTAATTCTGCCTCTCTCTCTCTTTTTTTCTTTTGGGTGCCAACTTCTTCTCCCAGAAATTTGCTGGCATCAACAGGCCTGGTTTTTATTCAAATCTAGCTACTACACGTTATATTTCCAGTGTTTAAAAAGGTAAGACCATCAAGCATAAACCAGAGGATATTACTAGAATAGTTCTCATCAATTTCTGAGAAATATTGGCAGGCCTGAATTTTCTGAATGGATCTAAGTTTCATTGGCAGGCCTAATGGTCTGCCTTGCTCAGTGTTTCCTCTGTCAACAAGCTAGCCAAGGTGCTTCACAGATTGTCTCAGAGAGACTTTTCTAAAGGACAGTTTTTGTAGAACCATAATAAAGTTGTTTACAGCACCAGACTCTGGCCAGTTATTTTTGTGTGTTCATTAGCCTAGAAGGTAGAAATTGTATTTTCTTTTGTCTCCATTTTTGTGGTATTATTGGTTGAGACTGTATGGGACAAAGCGTTGCTAGACCAGCCACAGACTTGGCTGGTATTTCTCTGATGCTTATCATAGAATCCTAGAGTAGTAGAGCTGAAAGAGGGTGAAGGGCCATTGGTTCCAATCCCTGCTCGGTGCAGGACTCCAAGTTAAACCATCCCTCTCAGATGGCTGTCCAGTTGCATCCTGAATGCCTCTAGTGTGGGAGAGCCCACAAGCTCCCAGGGTGATTGGTTCCATCATCATACTGCTCTAACAGTCAGGATTTTTTTCATCGTATCTAGCCAGAATCTGGCTTCCTGTAACTTGAGCCCATTATTCCATATCCTGCACTCTGGGATGAACAATAAGAGATGCTGCCCTTCTTTCAGTGTCAGTCTTTCAAGTACTATCATTTCTCCCCTCAGTCTTCTCTTCTCAAGGCTAAACATGCCCGGTTCTTTCAATCTCTCTCATAGGGCTTTGTTTCCAGTCCCTAGAGCATCCTTGTTGCCCTCCTCTGAACCCTTTCCAGCTTCTCTGCATCTTTCTTAAACTGTGGTGCCCAGAACTGGACACAGCACTCCAGGTGAGGCCTAAGCAGTGCTGAGTAAAGGGAAACTAGTATTTCACAGGATGTGGAAGGGATACTTCTGTTAATGTAGCCTAAGATGGCATTTGCTCTTTTTGCAGCCACATCACATTGTTGACTCAGGTACAGCTTGTGATCGACATCAAATCCAAGATCCTTCTCACATGCAGTATTGTTGAGCCAAATATTCCCCATTTTGTATGATGCATTTGGTTTCTTTTTCTTCATCTGAATCCTTAATAAAAATGTTGAAGAACACTGGGCCCAGGACTGAACTCTGCGGTGCCCCAGCTGTTACCTCTTCCCAGTTTGAGAATGTGCCATTGATGTGCACTCTTTGAGTCCAATTCTGTAGCCAACTGTGGATCCACCTGATAGTTCTTCCATCTAGACACTCCCCCTGTTCCCCATGATTTCTCAAAGATAATACAGAGTGGTTCTGAGAGTTCCTCCACCAGCTTCTTTATGACTCTAGGATGGAGTTTATCAGGCCCTGGAGACTTGAACTCATGCAACCCAAGTAGATGATCCTTGACCATTTGCCTATCAATCTTGAGCTGCCATCCTGCTCCTTCAGCCTGTACTTCCCCTTCATCAGGAAGGTCATGGATCTTCTTTTGTGAGAAGACTGAGCCAAAGTAGGAATTGAGCACATTTACCATTTTCTCTGTCATCTGATATCATTTTCCTATCCGCTTTGAGTAGTGGAACCCCATTTCTTTCCTCTTTAGACATATCTGAAGAAGGCTTTTGTTGTTGTTGCTTTTACTATCTCCTCTAGCCTCAGTTCATTCCTAGCTTTAAGCCTTTCTTTCACCATTCCTGCAATTCTGTGCTACCTGTCTGTATTCTTCCTTCGTAGCTTGGCCTTTCTTCTACTTCCTATACATGCTGGTTTTCGTTTCAGGTCATCTTTAAGCTTTTTGTCAAGTCACATGGGCTTCCTCTGTTAACTTCTACCCTTTTCCTTGTTGGAATATTTTGTAATTGTGCCTTTAGAATTTCCTTTTTTAAAAATGTCCATCCATCTTGGACTCCTTTTCTCGTTAGAATCACTTGCCATGGGACATAGTTTAGCATTGTTCTGAGTTTATTAAAATCAGCTTTCCTAAAATCCAGGGTACATATTTGGCTATATTTGGCTTTTGCTTCCTTTAAAATTAAGAATTCAAATATAGCATGCTCACTTTCTCCTAGAGTTCCAGTAACTGCTACTTTGTCCACTAGGCCTTCCCTGTTGGTTAGAATCAAGTCAAGGATACCCATTCCTTTTGTTCCTTCCTCCACTTTCTGCGGGAGGAAGTTATCAGCAACGCATGTTAGGAATCTCTTGGAGGGACCGTATTTGGCAGAAATTGTCTCCCAACAGATATTGGGGAAATCGAAATCCCCCATAACAATGACCTCATGCCTCCTTGAAACACTGGCAATTTGCTTTTCAAACATTTCACCCTTCTCCTTCATTGGATGGTCTATAATAGACTCCAACTCTCAAGTTGCTTTGATTCCTTGCTCCATTTATATTAATCCATTCATCTCGATGGGGCTACTAAGCTCATCCTCCTCTATTTCCGTGCAGAGATATGTATCTTTACCATATAGTGCGACACCGCCTCCCTTTCTGTTCCTTCTGTTTTTCTCAAACAGGTTACATCCTTCAGTTGTTGAATTGTAGTCATGGGAGCCATCCCACCAAGTTTCAGTTATACCTATCACATTATATTCACCTTCTAAGTTCATGTTGTTTGTTTCCTGTACTCCGCACACTGAAGTCCACATACTTTATACTCCAGCTTTCTTCCTACATTTTTGGAGGACTATTATGGGGCACTGTTAGAGCTGCTCTCTGTTGTGGTCTGTTGTTATGCCCAGGTGTACCTCTCTCTCTCCTGTAAGGTTCAGTTTAAAGCCTCCCTGATAAGCTTGTTCATGCTGTGGCCAAAGACATTCTTTCCAGTCCTTGTAAGGTTAGCCCATCCCTTGCCAGCAATCCATCAGCCAGGAAGTCTAGCCCATGATCCCAGAATCCAAATGTCTCATGTTTGCACTGTCTTTGTAGCTAGGCATTCACTTGGAGTCTTTTAATTTCCATGTCTATCCTTCTTCCAAGAACTGGAAGAAGAGAAAACTATCTGGACCCCAAAGTTCTTGACCTTCCTCCCTAAAGCTTCAAAGTCTGACTTGATTTCTTCAAAGCTCGGCTTGGCAGTGTTGTTTGTTCCCACATGTATAAGAAGGAAGGAATAGGTGTCACTAGGTTGCAGGAGCCTTGGCAATCTTTCAGTTATATTACTAATCTGTCCTCCAGGAAGACAGCATACCTGATGAGTCCACAGGTCTTCCTGACATAAATGTGTTTCCATCCCATGTAACAGGGAGTCTCTCACAACTAACAACCTTCTTGTTCTTGTAAGCCTTGGTATCATTGCCACTACCTGGTCAACTCATGTTCAGAGTTGTACAGAATGTCTTGCAATTCTTTCACAGCAGGCTGCCCTCCAGTTTCATCCTCAAGTAACTGAAAGCAGGTCAAGAGTTCCACTGGTGCAGAGTGGAACTTTTAGTTTTTCTGTGCCTGTCACCCTTTTCCAGGGGATTTCCTCTTAATTTGCCCTTCCCTCAGGATTCTCTGCTTCTGCCTCAGCTTTCTCCCTTCGGTACTACTCTTAGATGTTGCAGTTCGACCACTCTGCCTAAGCACCCTTCATCTTCTTTTATTACCTTGAGGGTGGACACTCGCAGCTCTAGTGCTCTCATCTTTTCTTCTAACAGGAGTACGGTACTAGTTTGCCCTTGTTACATATGTAGGCCATGTTGGCCTCGGGTAAGGAAACAAACGTTTGCTTATTTATTTGAGTCATTAATTTAGCACAGATGTTGCAGGTCACCACTATTGGCAAGTCTTCTCAGTCCATTCTTTCTACTCCCTTTTGGATTTATGCTTCTGGGTCTGTTGTGACAACCAGCGCTTTCTCCTGTCTTCCCTGGTGGTTAAAAACACAGTCCCACCAGAAAAAGTGAATGTCTTACAAGGATGAAAACTTGGGGGGAAAACTAAGGAGAGAAAAAGAAAAAAAGCATTAGGGACCTCCCCCTTGACGTCTTCCACTGAACTCTACTGCCAAACTCCTTTTTGCTCTTCCTGTTCTCTTGCTCTGGTTGCTTGCTTCCTGGGAGCTTGGCTGCTTGTATCCAAGAGTTCCTAGATCATCCGGGGAGCTTCCTTGGATCTGCTCAGCTAGGAGTCAGGAACCAGAATGTATCACATCACCCACACTGCTGCTGCTGCTAGCAATCAGGTCACTCCCTTTCAGTTGCAGCTCTCAGGAGCACATGGTCTCTTCCAAGAGACTGTGTGCTGGGCCAGTCCAGACCCTTCGCCCCTTTGCCTGCCTTTTTCTCCATTTCCACTAGAACGCCACCAAATTCCTTTGTGCAGTCCCTGTTTGTCCCCTCCAGTCTCTCGCTCCCTGGGAGCTTGGCTACTTGCACATCAGAGTCTCTATCAATTCAAGGCATCTTAGATTCATGGTTGTTGAAGTCTCAGGAGATCTTTCTGAAAAGATCCAAGGCTAATTGCAATATTTAGTGTCTTTTATGACCCCTGTCCCTATCCAATGACAGTCAGTGTTCAGCGTCTACATTAATTTGGTCCTCCACAATGACTAGTGTTAATTTATAGCTGGTAGTGCTGAGGGCCAGTGGATATACCTTCATTTTTCTATAAGACTTTGCTTCTTTCGGTTTTTGCTTCCTTAATGGCTCTCGTAGGCCTCTGAGGGCATGTTCTCTTAAGCTTTGTCTGAACTGCTGTCTTTGTTAAATTTCCCTTGCCATTGATTGGACTGTGGTAGAAGTGAGCAACTTTTTGGCAGGCAACTGGAGGGGGGAACCTTATGAACCCACTGGATCCTGCTGGAGGCCAAAGTTTTCACTGTATTTGGGAAGCAAACCACTCCACAGGGGTAAAAAAAAGGGGGGGGGATTTCTGCAACTTTACTTTGACTGTTGCTGTAAATGCTGGCAGTGGGGAAGACATCTTGCCTATGGCCTAAGTTCTAAGATAAGTCTCTAACTTCCCAGGACTGTTCCTTGATTCCCATCCCTGTGCACCTGCCACCTGGGGCAGCTGTCACACTCTGTCTAAAGAGAGGGCCACCCTCAATTTTATTAGTCATTGGGGATTATTGGGGAACTGGGGCCCCTGCATTCTGGGTAATATAAAAAAGAAGCTATTGAGAACATGATGCTGCTAAATATTTTGTTGCATGTTCTTCTGCCTGATAAGTAAAGCAATTCACTGTTTAATGTATTTAAAAAGTTTGCAACTAAATCTTTATGTTTCTGAGAATAAGAAGGCCATGATATAATTGTTACTCATGATGCTTTTGTGTGATATTATTATTATTGCTAGTACTTTGCCTGGGTGCTATCATAACTATCGAAACATTCCAGACCCCTGCCAATGCATTATAGTATGGGAGTGTTTCCAAAAGTACTATCTGTTCTAGTTGACTTTATCCAGTGTGAAATGCATTTGCCAGAAATTATTTCCACTAGAAATGAATATGAGTTATATCCAAGGAGCCTCTTTAGCTTGCTAGTTTAAGGTCCTTCTGTTGACTTCAGCTTAATACCTGTGTGAGGCAGCCTCAGCTGCTAAGGTCTGCCATCTTTAATGCTCTTCAAATGAGTAAGAGGTGTGAGCCACTGAGAAATAAGAGCCTGCAAAGTTCAGAATCCAATCTGTTGGGTTTTATGTAAGTGTAAAAAGCATCTTAAAAGTTTAAAATTATTTTATCATTTTCACAACTCAAAATCCCAAGCAGTTGTTCTTTTATTTTCAGCCTGGACTTTGCCTGGCATGAGAAATAGCCTCTTATGACAAATTGAAGTCTAATGATTTTGGGGCCTCTTCTGCTTGGACGTGCTTTTTGAGCCTTGACTCCTTCAAATTGATTCCACCCTCCCTGAGCAGATAGTTATCCTGAACTAGAGTGCACATTTTGTCTTTCATTAGCTTTCTTAGGCTTTTATGCGTCATCCAGTTCTGAATCAATGCAAGAACTCACTGCAATAAAGCATTGCAGGGGGAAAATACACAGTAATATTTAAATGCAAGCTTTAAAAGCTTAAATATTTACTGAGGGGTGGGTGAGAATAATACTGGATTTGTTTTCTATAAGAATTTACCAAAATGCTCAAATTTCTTCACAAATGGGGTGAAAAGATGTTGAGAGATTTAACAACCAAATGCAGGAGAAACCAAGTGTGGCTTTTAAATTTTGAGTCTGAACCAAGCATGTTTGTGGTGTTGAACTTGGCCTGTCACTTTTTTTCTGACAGTCTCCTCAATGGTTTTGCAGTTAGATCTAGAAAGGACTCTATAGGCACACTTTTTCTAATTGCTTGAATTTCTACTAACCATATATTCTGTTAGGTGAAACTGTTTGCCAAAAGAGGGCCAAATCACACATGATGTTCAGCATGTCAAATTGGAGATATCATTGCAGCTGCAGTTGCCCTGATCGGCAGGGAGACAGCAGTGCAGAAGAAGGATGGTTGGCCCTTTTCTTCCAGACCACAGGCCTGATGAAAACCTTCCCCTCTAGGCTGATGTACCTTTTGCATGGGAAGGAAGCCTTCACTGGCACCTCTGGGTTGTACCACACCCTGTCTCCCTGCGTGAGGATTGGCAGAATTGCTTCCCTGCAGCATCTGCTATATGACCCTTGCAATTCGTTCTGTAGGGTTGAGTGCCCCTCCAGAATGGATTTTACGGGCCGTGGTCTCCTGTGGGCTGACAACCCGAAATGTCAAAGGATTGTAGGATAGCTGATTTAATAATTTGCCCCTACTTTTTTGAGGTACCTGGGTTAACTGATGGCAGTATCTTAAGTAGCCTCAGCATGTAATGTTGAGGTATAGCCATCACCATGAAAGCAGAATCAAGAGGTGAGCAATGTAGGTGTGAATGAGTTGCCTGAAATAACTCACCTAGACCTTTCATATTGCCGAAGTATAATGACTTTCAGAGGAGTCAGATCACTTTTTCCATTGTGGTCCTGCATGCACATTCATCAAGTGATGAGAAGTGACGTCCTGTATGAACCAGCCTCTTGGGGGATCTGACGTTCACTCTAGAACTGCGAAGCTTATGTCCTTGTTCATATGTTCCTGCTTCTGCACAAAGTGGCTCCTTCATTTTTATCTACTGACCTTTCTGCTGCCATTATTATTCTATAATATACGCACTAGGAAAAATGTGTGTGTTACGTATATGTGGGTGTTGAATGGCAAGTACCATTTTGGGCCTAATTTGGGTGCAAGGTTGCATGATTGCAGGTGGCAATGGCTACAAGTATAATTATGGTAATTGCATATGTTCCTCAACTTTTAGTCCCACTGTCTTGAATAATGTACACTTGCCATTTGTTTTATTGTAGGTTTGCAGTAGGAAGTCTATAGTTAGGCATTAGAAAGCTTTTTAGACCATCTTTAAAAAGTCCATATTTAGATATAAAAAGTATTTTCAACTGAAACAGGCAAAGCTAGTTTAATAAGTTCTGTACATTTTAAAGTCTTTAGAAATGGGAAAGCGGGCTTTGTTCCTTTCATGGAACTCAGATCCTTTGTCGAAAACTTGTGCATATCCTAGCCAAATTAGATACCATGTGGGAGATAGAGGATTAGGATCTCCCTTGAAGATACATTAATTAGGAATCCTATGCAGCTGCTTTGAAGACTGGCAAAGTTGTTCCCTGGGAGAGCATTTTAAACCTGGGGATGGCTTAAGTGGACTGGGATCCATTAGTGGATTGCAAGCCAATTTGCAGCAGCTTGTAACTCCTGAGTGTTTAAACATTGCAAGAAACTGAGCACCCCACCCACCTAAATTGGAGTCCTTGGTCTGTAATAACTTAGATGCAGATTTGCATATAGAGGCAATCCCTGTGGAATGCAATAGAATTTATATTAGCCACCCTTCTGCCTTAGGCTTAGCCACTAAGGCTAATACCCTTAGCCACACTTCTGCATCAGAGCCCCACTGCTGGATCCTGAGGGTTTAAAAAAAATCCCAAAGATCCCACAAACCTGAAGTCTGCCCACACTTGAGCTAGTCTGCCCTTTCCATCACCTACCTCCCTGCACAGCCACTACTAGCTCCGTGTGTGGGAAGAAGGGGAAGGCAGCTATCGCATCTTACCAGTTGTCTATAATAAAGGTTATTTTTAACATAACTTGCAAGAAAAAGAAGCACTGCATGGCAGAGGAACTGTTGTAATTCCAGCTGTCCTGAATAAGAAACCATGAAGATCATGTTTCAGCACGGATTTTATTCTGCATAATGAGTACAGAGAACTGCCGCCTTGATGATGAAACTCCGTCTGTGGATAGGCTGCAGAAGGCTCCAAGTTGAAGAACAGAAACATGCTGGTATAATGTGCCTGTGAAAGGCTTGTCACATGGGCATAATCCAGAGGAGCTATTTAGGCACGTTGGTTACAGGAATGAAGAATCACGGCTTCTGCTGAGCAAAAACATCATTGGCTCTAGTCATGGCAAAACTGTCTCTGATGCAATCAGCTTAGTATGTGGTATGAACTTTTCTGGCAAGTCCTTAGAAAAAAATTAATCAGATACAAAAAGTTTGTTCCTGGTTTGTAATGTGCGGCTTGCATGCTGAGAAAGTGACTGCTATTTCTTAGCAGAGGTACATGAAAGATTTACCATGAAATTAAGCTGCAAGGCTGTTCACCATTGCTCTAACCCAGAAGGCCTATTTAGCTTTAAAAAGACAATCCAGACTAGTTATATCAAACAAAAGAGCAGGTTTATTGTACTCACAATAGAGCTCTTTCATGTAAGATATTTATAATGCACTCATTATTTCCTATTCTTAGTTGTTTATGGTTCTTTAGGTGATGGTATGACCTTCCAGCTTTGCTTTTCTTTTTAAAGAGCACTGTTGTTCATTCGTTTTAGAGCAGGTAAAATGCAGTGTTATTAGTAAAAGCAAAAGGAAACACTTCTTCAGCTTAAATACTCCTCCTAATCTGCAATGCTACAGTTCCACCTAGAGGTTATGCCGCAGAAAAACAGGAAAGGAAATGGCCATCATGTAGTCCTGTTCTCTGATGAAACCAAAAGTAGATATAGCAGATTAATAGCTTCATGTAGAAAATCCCTTCCCACTTCTGTGGATTTAGCAAATGTTCATTTATTGCTTTGACTTTTAGAGCTTTAATCTGTCATTTTTTCCCCTTCCATGTTGGTGTCAGGATCTGAATTACTCTGCAGCTCCATCTGCTTGTCAGGGCAAGAATAATTGCAGCAGTAAGTGCAGGAAAGCTCTGCTGGCTTTCAAGCCCCAGGTGGGAGTCCCGGGGGAAGAGAGGTAGGGGTGTGTGTGTGTGTCCATCCTTGGGCAATATTTCTGCCTGCCTCTGGCCCCTCCACTGGACTCTATCTGGTCTTTGCTCTGTTGCTTAGTTCCTGATCCCCTGCCCTGGTTCCTGCCACCTATGCCCTGGACCCTGGCAGTTGGGTCCCCTTCAAATAGTAAGAGAAAGGCTGACATTTTCACTGTGTCTGTCAGTGGAATTGTCTTATTGATGAAAGATTTTCAGTACTACAATGCTTCATTTGGGACTCTGCCTTTGTCCCACGTAGAAAAGAATCCACTACATGCATTCAAAATGGCCTTATTTTGTGTCACTTTATCGACAAACCATAAAACCACTTGTAACCAAAAAGTAAAAACTAGAATACCCTGAATGCAAAGATTTTTCTTTTCTTATTCCAGGCATCAAAATTATTCTTCCATCAAAACATAACAATTGTTATGAATGATATCATAATACTGTGAACTGCTTAAGAGCTTCCACTTTAAAACTGTAATGGGCCATGCAGACAGAAAGGGGTGGGGGAGGCTAAAAGCATAAATTGAAGATAATCAATGTGAATAGACCTTACCCATTGTGCAGCTTGAATAGGATAAGCACACATTATCTGGCATAATTGGTTCATGTGATTTTCTAATTGAAGAGAAGAAGTAATTAGAGCCTAATTGAAGCCAAGTAACACAATGTCTGTCAGCATTTCTCCTGCTGGCTCACGTTATATTATTACCTGTCGTCTTTTACATTGGGCGGACCAAACACACACACATATTGAGCCCCTGCCTGCCCCCACAACTGCTACCATGAATAAGACTTTGGATTTTTAATAGCTGGTGCAAAGATGCAGATAAAAGAAATGAAACAACAGCAAACGAGATTGGGATTAACTGTGTGAAAATGGTGACCTCCTGAATGGTTCCCAGTGCAGATGGTTCCCTCTGCCTAATTAAGAAATGAATCACATTTTGTAGAACCCAGTAAGAATGCTATAAGTTTAGGTCGCTTAAGCTTCCAGAAGCATCACAATCCTCATGTGGGCTGGAGCTTCGTATTCTCTGTATATCCCCCCCACCCCGCTAATTAAAGTTACATGGATGCTTCTGCTTGTCACGGTGGAAATGGTGGCGGTGGCTGTTGAAATGGCAAGAGAAATTCCCAGTCAGTTTTTCATTAGCAGTGTAATTTTGTATGTGAAAAAGCTCATTCCATTCTACGGTAGAACTAGTTTTAAATCCAAGACAGGGATTGCCAAAGCTGAATGCCTGTTCGGATCGGTCTTCAGTGCAAAGGCTTGATGATGGAACAGATACAGGAAGAGGACAGTATTTTCGGACAAACAGACAGAGCCGTTCCCCACTGAGTAACCACAGTGAGCTCTTCATCTTGCACTGGCAGGCATATTTCCAGGGCAGAGGGTGTGATGTTGTAAGAGGAGCCCTGTTGTTTGATGTTGGCTTCTGACATGGTCAGGCTTGGACAACCAAGGACCATTAGCCATGCTGTCAGGGCTGAGAAAAGCTGGAGTCCAACAACATCTCAAAGGCTACAGGTTCACCACTTATCTAGGGTACAAGGATGTACTTTTTGTCGTCTGTTCCCCAGCAGTTCTGGGGGTTAGAATTGCTCTGTGCAAGAGTCCCACCCCCATTTCCACGGTGTCCTCCACCTTGTTCTCCTAGCTGAATATTTTAGGAAGACATCTATGAATTCACAATATTGTTTTGCAGTTGTTAAAAGACGTTTAGCATACTGATTGCCAAGATTCTTAAGGCATAATCTTTGGGAGTTTTTCTAATAATATGTCACTTGTCTCTAAGACATTAATATCAAAAGTGGCTTACAAAATTCAGCATCAAAATAATAACAAACATACCAAAAAGTTATAAACATCCTGAGAGAGGTAAGAGTAATCTAAAATCATATAGTATCAGGAAATTAAAGTTGTGACCACCAACCAACCATTGAAAACCTTGGAGAGCTATCCTGTTCATGGTTAGACAGAAAAAAGATGTCCTACAATTCCCAGCATTCCCAGGCCAGCCATGGCTGATTGAGAAATGCTGGAACTTGTAGGGCTTTTCATGACTGAACATGCATAGGATTGTCCCTTCGGAGGGGGAAAAAGGTTGCCTGAGAGGTAACAACACTGATGCAAACGGAACCTGCTTGGGGAATTATTCCTTCACCAATATTGTCTGCTGTTCACTGAAAAGCCTTTTCCCTGGTCACCACTTATGACCTACTTTAGCATGGAAGGCAATTGCATTGGAGGAAGACAGGCTCACAGCCGAAAAAGAATTCATCCAAATACCCAAGTTCCAAGTTGTTTTATAGTAGCCTGGAGTCCTATAGATGCATTGGACTGTAACTCATAGCACTTCTGAACATTGGCCATGTGGGCTGGGGTGATGGGAACTGAAGTCCAAAACGCCTGGAGGATGCCAGGCTGGGGAATTTGGTCAGTGGCAACAATAATGTCATTAGTCTTGTTGATTGTATGGGGGCCAAGAAGTAAGGCAGTCTATATAGGAAGAGCCAGTTTCCTTTCACCTGTTTTTGAGAGTAAAGAACTCTGAAATAATTCACAATAATAAGAATACAGAATAGGAGGGAAACAGAGGGAGGAGAAAATAAAAAATGGCAAGGGCTGAATCTGGGAAAAATCAACATTTTTTGGTTTGTTTATTGCTTTATCCACATAAATGGCCAAAATATTCTGCCATGAAAATTTTAGAACAAGGTTAGGCAGATATTAGGCTTTTTGGATATATTCCCCCTGCTTTTATAGAACTCCAAAACCCATCAATCAGAACCAAATGTAAAAGATATACTCTTAGAATATACTCAGAGGCAGGGTGTCCATTTTAAACCTAGGAATGTTATTTACAATATCAGAAGAGAAATAAGCTCAAAATCCTTTCCTGCTTACTCCAAGCTTTCTTTACAAAGCTATTACAATAGCCTGAACTAGGTGGAAAATGCTGCTGCTGCTGCTCAAGAACTGGGAATCAGATACGCTCGCTAATCTACTGCAAAGATCACCTAAAGATCAGCAAGTAGGCCCATTCTTGCCTTAGAACACAATATTATGTGGGTCTATAACAGGGGTCCTCAAACTTTTTCAACAGGGGGCCAGCTGAAAGGTGGCGGCGGCGGCGGTGGTGGGTGTGGGCTGGTGAGGTGGAGGTGCCTGCGAGTGCAGGCAGGTGTGGTGGTGGCGGCAGGTGTGTGCGCGGCGAGGCAGCAGCTCGCTCGCTCAGAGATTTCTGAGTGAGTCCAAAAATGATCTCCGAGTGAGCAAGCCGCTGCCGCCTTGCCACACGTGTGCATGGCAAGCCGGGTGGCGGTGGTGGGAGTAGGGAGTCCAAAACCTCTGAGGCGGGCTGGATCCTGCCCGCGGGCCGTAGTTTGAGGACCCATGGTCTAGAATAAAACATGGAAAGGTCTCTTCCATGGCCCATCTGGATCTTTAACATACAGTTCTAGGAAATGAAATAAAAGACCAACAGATAGCACTGCAGTCCAATTTTCGCTCCATGGTATGTGTCAGATTGTTCTTCACATAAGGCTGCTATCCTAATCCATTAGTAAATGTGTAAGAGCTCTCCAAGCTCTAACAATGTACACTTGCTATTTCTCATCTGTTGCTTCATAACTTGAGGATCAAAGCCGAATGGAATAATGTATTTGGGAGAATGACCAGATTAAAGCCTGTATTGCCTGCTTGATGAGATGAATCCTCCTTGAACAATAGTGAGAATAAAAGGGAGCACATATGAAGATAAAATAAGGCACTACTGTTTAGTTGAATGTTCTGAATGCCACCCATAACAGCCAGATTCCAGGCAGTTGTTTCCGTGGGCGTACGGTCTCTTTTCCTTGCCTCCCACTTAGCAATGGACTCACCCACACTATTCCTGGGCATTATGTTTAATTTAGCTTTTCATGGGTGCTCATATCCTCTCTCCAGTGCTGTGGCACACATTTATTCTGATATAGGGAGAAAAGGCATAAAAGCACACAAGCCTTCTGTTTGCAGCAAGGCTGTCCCCCATCTGTAATTCAGGGAGAAGATGACAATATTGAGCTCTGCATCACTAAGTTAGGGGAGTGCTCAGGAAACGTCTCTGTGCTTTAAAGAAGCATTCTGGAAAAACCAGCATCTGCTGGTAGATGCTGTTTGCACCAAATAATCTTCCTTGGCAGAACAGAGCCCTGTTAGCTACTTCACATTTGCTTTCTATAGCTGTATTCAAAAACCCCTTACTCTGGAGTAAGTCCTGTCAGTTGTGCTTTCCCACAATGCTTAAATTGGCCCTCACGGTACTCAAGTCCTGCTGTATCCAATGACACGGGTTTGTCATTGTGCGATCACCGACATTGTGCCATTATTAATTGAACAGATTGAATTCATCTTAATAGTTTGCCCCCCTCTTGGCTTTAGACAAAAGCTTCATTCTTTCCTTATGCTCAATTGCTTCCATAAATGGTTCATTAACACTTTCTTTTGGTGGATGGAGCAGCTGTTCCAGTTTCTTCACTCCTTTTTGGTATTACAGCTGAAATCTATTTCCTGGGTGTTAACCAATTCTAAATGCCATCTCTCTTCTGCTTTTTTTCTTTTTCTTCCTAGTAATGCATTCATCCTGAGCATGGGACAAAGGAAAACAGGCAGGATGGGACTGAGTGTTTCAATCTTACTGGGCTAAAGAAAACTGAATACCCTTTCAGGATTCTGTTTGTTTACTCATTCCTTTTTGCTGTATATTTTGATGATTTGCATTTTTTGTTCTTCAATACCTCCAGTTTAATGTCAAGTACAAATTTCAGAGAAAAATATCTGAAGTTAAACAGCTGCAGGGCTTAAGAGCTGGGATACACATTTTTGCTGGTTTCTGTTAATTTCCTTTTTTTAAAAAAGGAAAATTTGCAGTGAATATTCATCATTTCTTTTGTGTCCCTTTCTACTAATACATGTGCTTTTGTATGTATTCATCCTCATACACATGTTGGGGAATTACAGAATGTAATAGAGCTTGAATTATATTTTGCCCAGTATACACATTTCTGTATGAAATTTATTGGAGAACACAATTGAAAAATTCTGACAAGGGCACACTTCAAAGAATAATAGAACTTTATTCACCACGAATAAAGCTATTCACCACTAGGTGAATAAAGCCTAGTTATTAGTTACTAGCTATTAGTTACTTTAAGAATGGGGAGCCTCAAGCCCACTTCTAAGCACTGCTCCCCTGGGGTCCAGAATCTCCAGACAAACCCATTTCTTTCCCATTGCTGCCTGTCATTTGGTACTCTTCCAGCTTTGGTGCATTTTCCCCCCATTTGACACAGCTGCAAGGCCTCTCTAAAGAGATTAAAGGTACAGTATGCCATGTTTTGGCATTTGGGATACTCTCATTTGCCTTGGGTCCTGGAATATGGCCCTCAAAATTTCACCAGATTTGGGCTTGGCTTCCTGCCTCTGTCCTACTTGTGAATGGATAGTCTGGAATTCTAAAATGTACTAGCAGATATAATGAACACACCAAATGGCAAGAAATTGTAATTTCTTTAGAGGCAGCTAAATATCCATTTGCCAACATTTTAGTACAGTTGTATGGCTTATCTGAATGAGTTACCTGGAAGAACAGGCAAAGGAATACCATATTCTGCCAGATATGGCTGCTTGGGATGAATAAGAATTTCACTGGCTTCAAATTTGAAGGGAAACTTACTCAATTTATATTTTCCAAATCAAGTCAGGAACCATCATACAGTCACCACTGAATAGCCACACTTTCCAGAATGTCATATTTGGATTACTGCAATGTGATGTATGTGGGGTTGCCTTTGAAAATAATTTGGAGACATCAACTGATCTGAAACAGGGCAACAAGACTGATAATGGGGACTGGCTTACAAGAACATATTATAGCAGTTTGGTTCCCACTGCACTGGTTGCCAGTTGAAGTCCAGGCCCGATTCAAAGTGCAGTATTAACATTCAAAGCCCTAAATGACTTGGGGACAGGTTATCTGAAGGACTGTCTCATCCCATATGTACCTATCTGGACCCTAAGGGGGGTTCTTTCTCTGGGAGAGGGGGTAAGGAGGGCAGATATCAGAAGGGACTTTTCAGTTGTGGCACCCTGTCTATGGAATGAGCTCCTTAAATGGGTGTACCTGTGCCTAATTTATATTCTCTTCTGCGTGGGGTGAAAAGTTCCCCCCCCAGCATTTTAACAGTTAATGTTTAAACCTTAGTTTTAATGCTGTGTTTTATCCAACATTGCTGCTATACTTCTCTGCTTATTTGTTTACAATTGCTTTGTGATTTTACTGTCCTATTTTTTTCTCTTTCTTGTTTATGCATTTTTAACTTTTGTTAATCACCCAGAGAGCCTTGGCTATTGGGTGGTATAGAAATGAAATAAATTAAACTAGACATCTTCAAAAATGTGCAGCAAAAATGCACATAATAGGAAATCCATGAACATTATTTCATCCTATGGGAAGGAAATATATACATATTTAAAAATCTACCTTGATGGAAAATGCACACCACACATTGCATTTTTCTTTTGCAGATTTCTTTTAATCATTCACACATTGATACGGAAATAGGATGGAATAAATGGAGGTGTGGGAATTGATGGACTTGACAGAATTGCCTATCTTTAATGGCAACCTTGTCTTCCTATCCCTTTCACTGCATCAGCTTGGAGGATAACCCCTTTTGATGGATGGATTGTTATTCAGTTGTGTATTATTCTGTACATCGTTAGGGCCTAATCAGGAGGATGAGTAAGAGTCACGTTCCCCATCAGCAGTAGCTGGGGCTCATATAGGGCCTGATGAAATGATTAGTTGCAAATAGAAATATGTGTCAGCAGACATGTGATCATGCCTCTCTAGGTGCTGCCCTGATGAAATTGGCACCGGCAGACTCAGCCTTTGAATATAAGCATCCCCTTGGAAAGGCCTAGAAGAGCTGAAATGCAGGTGGTTCTCTGAATCTGTTTGTTATTATTAGCTTCATAAAGGTTTGACTTGGCAGAAGTGGGGCCTGCAACAAAGTGTTGTAGTATATTCCCACCTCTAAGAGTTACCCTGTCCAGATTTCCCCTGTAGCTAGCCTGGAACAGAAGCCCCACAGTGCTGTTTATGCCTCTTAGAAGGAAAGCAGTTTCAGGAAGAATAATTGAAAATAAATCCTTTTTTCTCAGTCACATCACAAGGGGTGTCCCTTGCATTGTTGGTGGGTCATATAATTGCCTTTGTTTTCCTGCAGAAGGGACAACATAACATACATGCAGCCATTCTGGACTTGTTACTGCACAGGATCATTTGAGTTAGTAGATGCAGGAGCAGAACCCTTCTTAGGGTCCAAGATAAGTAGCCACAGGATGAAGTGGCATGTCCCCAGATGCAGCACCAGAAGAAATACTTGCAGGAGGATGTGGCTAAGTATCTGTACAACAAGAAGGAATGTCCACAGCCTAGGAAAATAGCTGCAGGAGCAGGGCACATACCATGTAACCTAGGTGGACAGCTGTGGGATCAGAATGGCTGCTTATACAGTGTCATGAACTGTAGATTAGGCACTGTAGGGTCAGGAAGGTTTGCTGAGGGGATGGGAAGGTCCTTCCTTGTCCTCTTCCAGTCTGCTGCTTTCTGTGCCAGAAGGCTGACAGTTCCTGGCAGCCAGTCCTTTGACTCAACTCTGTAACCTTAAGGGGTTCATGAGTCCCTTTCCCTTCCTGCTGTCTCTTTTTGTACCTGTGGGTCTTTGTTCCTTGCCTGGTGCTCTTTCCACCTCCTGTGCCTCTTTGCTCCTGCTTAATCCTTCTTCCTCCCCTGTGTTTCCAGTACTGAAGCTTTTATCCTGGGCATCTGCCCTGCCTCTTCCTTCTCCCTCAGTGTCTCAGAGCCATTTAAAGAGCCCATGCCCAGATTTTCTTTCCTTCTGTTTACCCAGCACTGGGCACTGTTGCTTAGCAACCTAGGAAAATGTTGCAATTGCACAGTGACCCCTCATACCCCAGAAGAGCTTGAGGTGCAGGGTTTGGGCCTGGCTGCCAGCCTTCAACTGGAGAATGGCATTGCAGTCTAGGGGGTGACGGCGGGAGCACTGAAGAATTTGTAAGCAGAAGAGGCCCTCTTTTCTTTTCCTTCGTCCTGAAGCATCTCTGTATAGTGCATCTTTTTCTTCTCTCTAAAACTTCAGAGCAGACATTGCACACCTATATCCTACCATATGTATTTCTGTGTTTCTGGGGAACTTGATTATTCTATCACCCTGTTTGACTTTGGAACTGAGAGGCAACTCCACCACCCAAGTTCAGGATTATAAAGAATCCAGAGGATGGCTAATCCCACCTCCCTGAATGGGAGCTGCTTTCTCTGCTGTCCAGATGCATGTGCTCCATATAAAAATACCACAAGTATAATGGAGGAAGAAAAGACCGCACCAACGCCTGATGGGTATGTTGGACAAAATGCAATGTCTCTGTTATTTAGTTTATTTCTCATTTTATGTTTTGTATTACTATTCTGCTTTTCAGTCAATTGGCCCTAAGTGGTATTCAGCATTTTGAGGTAGGGTCTTTGAAAGGCAATTCAAGCCATCTGTGCAAATGCTCAAAGAAATGCTCAAAGCAAATGCTCCTGAAATGAGTTATTCCAAATATATTTGATTTACCTTTCCCGTTGTGCCTGACTATAGCAGTATTTCTGTCGAGCCTCACAGTGACATCCAGTGAGCTGGCTGAAAAGTGTGCATTCTGGGTGTCCACTAGCATCTAGCAGGCCTTGAATAATTGTGGGATAGCTAAGCTTTGGCAAGGGAGCCTTCCAATCAGCTGGAAGGAATAAGGAAACAAAGATGGGAAGCAGGGAAAGAATTGCTGGAGAATTGCATTGCCAGGTTTTCTGAAGGTGCTCTAAAGCGGGAAGCCATGACAGTTACTCAACTCAAATTGTGGCACTCAGCGCTGTCTCGTGGTTCTGGAAGCAGTTTGTAATCATGCCAGCACCAGACGCAGCTTTCAAGGTTGGTCTCAGCCCTCATCACTTTTTGCCTGAAAGTAAACTCAAGCTTTTTCTGCTGGCTTGCATTAGGAAAGACTAAGATTGCAGCTTCGGCAACCTTTCAGGGTGGGTATGGAGTGGCTGCCCATCCAATGGATGGGAAACTGGAGAATGAATCGTTCATATCCTCTAAGATATAGATTTTATGTTTCTACTTACCACTAGGAATATTGCCACAAAGCAATCACAGAACATTTCTGATTTTCCAGTAGACAGGATAGCTATAGTAAATATGCTGTAAGGTAGATAAAAGTCCTTTAACAAAAGTTAAAAGCATTCCAAATCACTATTGCACTGTTATCGATCAAGTGGGCGGCCTAAATTTACTGTGGAACCTCTTGAACCAAAATGTAATGAAAGTGGACCATCCTGTACAAAGAGATACTTTAAGAATATGCCTCCCAGGTGCCTGCAGTGTGGATACAGAGCAACATCCCAAATTGGCAAGCTTTTGAAGTTAAAAAACTTCACTGAGAGCCAGTGTGGTGTAGTAGTAAAAAGTGCTGGACTGGGATGGGATTAAAGAGATCTGGGTTCTAGTTCCCACTCAGCCATGAAACTCATTGGGTGACTTGCCTATCCTCCCTCACAGGGAGGTTGTTGTGAGAATAAATGGTAAAGGAGACCCTTTACATTCCTTGCATGTATAGCCCGCCTTTCTTTCTCTGCAATGTAATAATAATTTCTAAATTGTTTCTGTTAACAATCATATATAATGAATTTTGAAAATGCATATAAGGAAGTGCAGGAAAAGTATATCCAGTAATCTGATATCTACAAGCAGAGATTAGACAATACAACACCCCAAACTCTCTTGACTTTCTTACATTTCCCTGAACTAAGCTGGAAATCCAAAATAGGGTCCATGGCCCTTGACTTGGTCCTTGAATTGAAACTAATACTTTGTTTGTCCTGGTGATACGGAGTGTTGGTTTCAATTCAAGGGGCAAGAAGCAACCAGGTCATTTAAGTGGCTTAAGGAGAAGGAAATGTGGCAGGGAAGAAGGAAGAGAGCAGAGAAAGAAATCAGGTATTTGGATCTGTTATTCCATAGGCATACTTCTGTTGGTAGCACAAGCCCTAAGTTACTTTCCCACTTAGTCTGGTATGATATTAAGTCTGGCTGAGAGAAGGGAGGAGTCATCACTTTGGATATTGCAGGGTAAGGGTCCCACATTCCTCTTTTATATTGTCTCCTCAGTTGTATATTAACATTATTTCTAGAATTAGGCGATAAAGATGTAACACAGGCCAACGATATTTCTGGTTGCATAGATATTTTATAAAATTTAGTATATTTGTATATACCAAATCTTCTCCCCCAGTTCTTGCATTGGAGGAAAACTTCTCATTTCTTCTGAATGAAAATTAGGGGTCTTGGAGGCCTCATGCAGTGGGCATTTGTGTGCAGGCACATGTGCACTTATGTTTGTGTGTGAGTGTGAGAGAGAGTGCATGGATGATACATGATATTCAGGTCTAATTTAAAGTCTGAAATAATAATGTAAATGCTGTACATTATTTGCAAGGGATGCCACATATAGTTTGGGGAAAAAAGCCAATGAATGAACCCTTCACAATATTGTTCATGTCTAATAACATACTATCAAGGATCATCCATTGCAAATGAAATTCTAAGGTAAATCTGAGTTTAGACATGGATTTAGTGACAGCCTCACATGGTTATAGATTCCAGCAGCTTCTACAACAGCATCTTCCAGTCTGGCGCCTTCCAGGACTGTAGGACTACAACTCCCACCACCCCAAGCAACCATGGCTTTTGTGGCTTGGGCTGATGGCAATGGTAGTCCAACATATCTGGAGGGCATCAGATTACTTCTGCATCATTGAGGACTTGTTCAGGTGACAGGTTCCCACAGCCTCCAACAGGTGCCTAGGGACAGAAGCTCAGGAAATGGGCAAGGCAGGCATTTAGAGCATGTAGGAACCTTCTCTTTTTTCCCCAAATTAATTTCCTAGCTCCATCTGAAAGGACAGAGCACCCAAGCACAATCCAAATAATTTTGTGCTGTGAATTGGAAACAGCTGAGGGATGAAAGGTAAGGATCGCCGTGTGGATGGATGTACCCACAGACTAGTTGATCTCCCAGCATCAATCTTCCACCCACCCTTTCATAATTCATATGGCTGTAATGGTTTGCATCCATTGAAAAAGCAATAATGGTATTTTCCCCACTCATGTCATTACTGTCATTAACATCCATATCAGTCAATCACAGGCCACATCAAGCTGACCATCAGCATTTGCTCTTGTTAAATATGTTCAACTGATGTTCAATAAATTTTGCATTGCAAAGTGGGAAGAAACTGAGAGACGGGAGGACAGTGTTAACAGTGGACAAATGTGCTGTGAGTAAACATAGCAAACAAATGAGAACTCTGAAAGGAAATAATAAAAGTACTGGAAAATGGAAGAAATAGGTAGGCAACTGTAAAAGTATTCATATCCTTAGTCCCATTATTCTCACTATGTTGGGTGTGAAAGCTGCACATAAAGGAAGCTGAATGGAAGAAAATGGATGTGTTCAGAAGATGGTGCTGGAGGAGAGCTTTGCAAATACCTGCAATTGATAAACAAATGGTCCCTAGATCAAATCAAGCTCAGACTTCTCCTAGAAGTAAACATGGCAAAACTGAGGCTGTTATACTTTGGACATATCACAATAAAGACCCGCTGGAGAAAATATGCTAGGGAAAGTTGAAGGCAGGAGGAGAAGGGGAAGACCAAGCATGAGATGGATTGGCTCCTTCAAGCAAGCCACTGAGCAGGGCTATCAAGGGCAGGACATTTTGGAAGACATCCCTTCCTAGGATTGCCCTCTGTCAGAGACACCGTGATGGCACATAGCAACAACAATAATAGTCCGATCCATATCCCAGACCTAGAGACACTTAACTGCAATCCTCTTCTCACCTTGGAATAAGGCTTCCTTCTAAGTGCACATGTAGGGAATCATACCTCACAACTGGTTTAGCAATAATTGTCTCTCAAGGAGACCTTGCGATCTGTAGGTGTGTGAGTGAAGCAGTGAGGGATCCTGAAGAATGAATACTTAGCACTTTCAGCAAACTCCAATTCTTTGGGGAGAGCAACAAAAATATATTCGTATAAAATAGATATACATTTACCATGTACATATACCCCAATTGCATGCATGCAAAGTAAACAAGACTCACACATTTTAAATATGGATAAACAAGGGTTTATTTTATTTATTTATTTATTTATTTATTTATTTAAAACATTTCTATGTCGCCCCATTCGCAAGAAGCCTCGGGGTGGCTTATTTGAATACTTGAGCTCTTACACATCTTTGAGAACTATTCAGAAAGAAATTTCACCAAAACATTTTTTGCTGCATTTTTCAGGCAGAATCCTGCTCTTGACTTTTGGCCAGCAGACTTGAATATGGATGTGATGCTCTTTGGAAGACCACTAGAAAATAGGGTTGCCAGATTGTCAGCTTCTACTGCACTGAAGTTTGGAGCTTCTGAGCTCCAGTGCTGTACAAGAAAGGGGGAAATCAGCTTTCTCCTCCCCCACCATTTTTTTTTTTTTAAAGACCACCCTCTGCCCCCCGGCATGTGCACTTTCTGGGTAGGAAGAAGGAATATGTTTTGATGGCATTTCCCTGTTCAAAATGTGAATTCTGCCTCCAATCTTCCAGACCTCTCCTGTGTGCATTGAAATGGTGAGATGTACAAAGCTGGTTGGAGAGGGAGAGAGGGAGAGAGGGAGAGAGAGAGGTGGGATGGGTCTAGGTCTTAGTTGCATCTGGAACTCTTTGTCCAGAAAGCAACAAATTCTGACGACAGGTAAATTCTGATGATGGTAAGTGTAGAGACCTTACTAAATTTGAGGAAATTGTAATGAGTAGGTAGAGGCAAGGAGGAATGCAAACAAAGGGAACCATAAGGGAGATATATAAGATTTTATTTGACAGGGAGGTTAAATATGATCGCTTAAACATTTCATGAGAAACGGATTTAGAGAAGGATATAGACAAGCATGATTGGGGAAAAATATGGGATAAGAGAATATTAAAAATTATGTCAATTACATTTAAGGAAACTTTTTATACAGTAGTATGCAAATAGTATATGACTCCAGTTAAATTATTTTATATGGATAATAAATATTCTCATTTATATCAGATGTGGATGAAATATGGATACCTGTTTCCATATGTGGTGGGAATCTGAAAATATTAAGAAATTTTGGATAATGATTTTTAAGGAGATTAGTAAGATATTGAACTTAAAAATTGAAGCAGATTTTGAAATAGCATTGTTGCTAATATTTTGTGAAAAGAAATGGAATATTAAAGAATTAATACTAAATTTGGTATCAGCAGCAAAATTGATAATAGCAAAGAACTGGAAGGAGAAATGGGATCTCCAATCAATTGAATGGTATGAAGAAGTTTAGAATATAGCTGTTAATGACAAGTTGACATGTGAGATAAAGGTGAAGAAAGGATTGCTAAAGAAGAATGATTTTAACAATAAATGGGGTTTATTTATTGAACATGTATTAATAAAATGGGAGGGTACTAAACGTGCAATGGATGTACTACAATTTTGGATGGAAGGGGATATTTTCGAAAGAGTGGAAAAATGAAAGAAAAAAAATAAGACTGGTTCTGGTGGAGGGGTACACTAAGGGTGATTTAAAAAAAAATTATTTTGTGTATTGTGTGTTTTTTTCTCTATCATATGATTTTTGTATTTGTACTTTTTAAAAATAAAGATTATATTAAAAAAGAGGAACCCCTCTAAGCATCCAGTCTCTGCTATCCACTGCTTCATAGTAATACACATATCAATATTCGCTTTGTTCCATTTGGCTGAGTGCTATGTTACTTTCTGCAACAGGGAAAAAAGTGTGTAAATATACAGATAGAAGTGGGGAATCACAGCAGAAGTGTTTATTTTAATGTTTAAAGATCCCGTCTGTATGCTGATTGGCACCACACCTACCTGACATGTGCAAAGCCTGTGGGATAGCTTCACTCTTGGTGACCCTGCCACCGCCACTGACATATGGGGGCTCTTGGGTAGGAAAGACTCCTCGATTAGGGAGCTACAATGACCGAGAAACAAATTCACAGCTTAATTTTTGTTTTCTACTCAGCTCACACAAGCAAATATGTTGTTCCTTCTACACCCTCCCCAAAACTCTGTGGCTGTAAATAAAAAGGAGAGTCCAGGTAAAGTTATGTCGTAGATAGAAGGTAGGGCTGTTGGTTGCAACCAGTTCTGCATTATTTCTTGCATTCAGATTGTGCAATAACTATACATTTCGGAGGTACAGAGCATATTTATTTAACAGAAGAACTCTTGAGTGTCAGCTCTTGATACTGAAGCACTGGAAAATGAAGGTTTAATTGGAGTGGGGAGCAGAGGAAGTATGATGACCTAATGGGCGGAAAAGCAATGCATCAGTTTCCTCTAGAATAGCAGCTTTGCTAGTCTGTGGCTACAAAAAGACGAAAGGTACCATAATAGGCACCAAAGATTATCACCACTGGAATGTCTTGCCTTTTTGAAATTTTGATCCGACAGCCCAAAGACGACTTCTTCTGGTTTCAGATGTGTTGCAGCCTCTCAGTTTCATTGATTTCCTATAAACTGGAGCAAGCAAACCATAAAAGCCCAGATCCTCACCTGGTGCTAATATTGATGTGCACTGACAGTATTGCCATTTGGGTTCCAAAAGCAAAGAACCCCTGGGAAATCTGATAGTAGAAGGTCTGCCCTATATATAATCCTCAAACATTTCTTCCATCTTCTCACAAATAGGAGACCTTTTACAAACAGACTTCCAGCCTCTTTTCCTCCTAGGGATTTTCTCATCTCCAACTTCATACCCCACTTTCTAGTGAATCATACATATTCCGTTCAGGGTTGCATTGGTCCATGGACTTAGCTGTACATTTTAGGGTTGAATGTAACACATAATGTGGCTCAATAGCTACTTATTCTACTGGAAAAGGAAACTGATTCATCTGCTATAGTGCATTCCAGAAAATGTTATCCTTTAAAATTTCTCTTACATCAGTGTATTTCTAATTATAGACTATCAAATAAAAACCCAAACGAATAGCAAAAATAAAACAAAATCTACAATCTTAAATAAAGTGCATCAAAAGGACCTCTGCCCATTCTGACAGTACAGAGTGTCAGCTTTTCTGGCTCTCTTGAAGGAAAGAAAGAGTATGAGAGATTTCCAGAGTGGGAAAAGTCAGAGATAAAGGAAAAATTTAAAGGATCCTGTGATCGTTGTCCAATTGATGTGAGGGCTTCAGGGCCATTCCTAGAAATAAAGATGGTGCTGAAGGTCGCACTTAAAACAATCTAAAGAACTTACAACAAGAACACCAATGTAGGTTGTCTGTAGGCACATTGTAGACCCCAGTAATTACACATGGTGTAGAGAAAATAGATCATAATACTGGAAAATAGAGATATCCAATGGAGCTGAACAGTGAGAGATTTCAGGCAAATAAAAAGAAGCACATCTTTACAAAATGCATAGTTTACTCAGTACAAATTTTAGTGAAGGTCATTAGTTTGGATGAGTTTCATAGGGAATCAGACCAATGCAGTAAGCATGAAGCTATCAGTAGCTGCTAGTTTACATGAGCTGCCTAGAATCCCAATCTCTGGGAATAAGTGGGATAACAACAACAACAACATCATTAACAACAACACTTCCAAGTATCAGAGGCAGCATCCCCCTCAGTACCAGTTGTAGGGCAGGCTAGTGCACTCATCTCCTGCTTATGGACTTCCCATGAACATCTGGTTGGCCAGTATAGGAACAGAATGCTAGACTGGATAGGACTCTGGTTTCATCCAGCAGACCTCTTCTTATCTTCTTATTTTCACAGGCATAAATAAAGGGGTTTAGTGGTAGTGGGCCACCAGAGCCTTTCTGGAAAAAGCTTTAGTACCATTGGGAAATTCAAGTTTGACTTAGAAGTTCTGATGATTATTATGATGATCATGATCATGATCTCAAGCAGTAGCTTCCATGATACTCTCCCAAAATTCCAAATCCAAATATATCCAGAAGATTGGAGGTCCTTGATAATTGTATGCACATTTATCATGTCCCCTTATATATACTCATCTGGATTTTTTTTCCTTATTCAGATCTATAATATGCTTTTTGAGGTGTAGCAACCGGAACTGTCCACAGTACTGCAAGTATCATTGCACCCTATTAGAAGGCTTCTTTTTTTCGTTCCTTAGAATTGCCATCAAAGAATTTGCCTTTTTTCACAGCAGATACACACTGAGGAACTATCCACCACAGTCCTAAGATCTCTTTCCTGGTCAGTTTCTGCTAATTTAGACCCCATCAGCATTTGACGAATGCATTTGACAGCACATACACATTTGAAAAATGTGCATGAAAGCTGCATACTTTTGAAAAATTTATACAAATATGCTTTAATTGATGGGCAAAATGCATACATTTCAAAGATTTGCACCATTTATGCTTCTATTAGCAAAAATATTTTTCAGTGATTTTTTGTGTGAAACAAAAAACAACAAAGCTTACAATTTGATTTGGAATTAAGTCAGAACAAGCTTCAGGATGGAATTTGGAGAAGTTTGGTGACCTTGAGTTTTGCTGATTTACAGATCTCTAAATTCACTTTATGCTCACTTACATTGACCTACATTTGCAACTGACATTCCCTCAGTTTAGGAAAGACTGCTGCTTTGTATATTGGTTACTACTGAAATAATTGTTTTTAACTCTGAATTTTTAATTTTTAAATCATCACACTGCATTTCCGTGCTGCAGGAATTCTTCAGAGAGGCCAGGTGTGCATCTGAATGCCAAGGCCCGCATTTCATTTTGTATGGGTCTCTCGTTTGCCCTATTGTCATCATCTTTTTGCTTAGAGGAGTACATTCTGCCTTATTGTAAATGGTGACTGGGAAACCTATGGCAAATACTGATGGGGCGACTCCCAAAGTCTGTACTGCTGCATAGGAGGAAAGTTCATCTTAATTCATCTTTAACCCACCCGGAGTCAAAATAGACGATTCCTACATAGGTTCACATCTACCTGCCCTCCCATGATCTCTTTCCTCTTAGTGCAGAAGTCCTATTAAGTGTGGTCACACTACTCTGCATCACACTCATCTTTTAGATTCCAGCTTTTATTTTATGTTTGCTGCTCCATGCTGTGGAGCTGTCGATGGAATATGTTACTCTGCCGTCTGCTGTAGGCGTCCACTGGGCCAGCATTCATTTATGTATGCAACATTTGCTATTCTAAGGTGCTGTGCATGTTTTGCCGTGCATCTGTAAAAATGATTTGTTCCATTGTGTCATCCTTTCTCCTGAGGTGAGAAGGGGCTACACTTTCCAATAAACCACTTCAGACAAAATAAATGTTAAAACACTGAAACTCCAGATGTGAGCTTGCCAGAAATGTATATGTGTCATCAATCATCACTGTCCAAACTTCACTTTTCTTTTTACTTGGCCAGCAACAACGGATTAGGTAAAATCACCATACTTTTGTAGAAAACAACTACAATGCAAGTAGAATCCATGTAGCCTCTCCCTGTTATTCTCCAAGCCTCACTTGCTTGGAATCCGCACTACTAATAGCCACCCTGTTGCCTTCTTATGCCTAGTCCCTATGTCTAGACAAAATCTGGACTGCCATGGGGCTTTTCAGAATCCCACTCTGGATTTGGAAACTTGCTCCAAAGATGGAACTGGATGATAAATTTGTAGTGCACCCTCTACTTTTTCAGCCAGTGTAGAAAGAATTGCATTGAATTAACAACATACAAAAGCTTTGAATGCATGCATGCATGAATGATAAAATTGGCCTTCTAAAGTGTTTTGCATGGTCAGAGGAGTGTCGAGGTGGCCTCCACAATTCTCCCGCCATGCATAGGCTGCCCATAATCCTCTGGGACTGGAGGTTTACAGGCAGCTTCTGTGGACTGTGCCCTAATGCTGTGTGTAGGCAAGAGTTATGGGATGTCTGTGGGGGATTTAGCAGTGTATCACTGCATGTCTGGAAAGAGTGTGGTAATCCACTTTGAGAAAGAGCTGAAGAGCACTGGATCAGCATCATTGGGAATCCTTGAATGAATTTTCTGGTCACTTCTTATTTGCTTATACTAATTAATTTTGGTGTAGGGTTAAGAGCACAGGACTGGGGCTCAGGCCACCTGGGTTCTAGTCCCCACTCAGCCATGGAACCAGTTGGGTAACTTTGGGCCAGTCACAGACTCTTAGTCCAATCTAACTCACAAGGTTGTTGTTGAGAACAGGAAGAGGAGAAGGATGTAAGCTGCTTTGATATATCCTAGAAAAAAACCGGGATATACATCTATCAATTTGATAAATATAAATACAAATTTTGCTAATATTGATGCTAGGAGATGGTTTGCATTTACTTGTTTGCACAAATTTAGTTATAATACAAAATACACAATTGAAAGGCTTGAAGAAATGGATAGCCAGTTACATAAAAGAAATGCATTTTTCTTTGAATACATTTTGGGGAAACTGTAGAGAGAAAAATATACCTTTTTTAAGAAGTAAAAGATGGGTGAATTGCATGGGCTGTTCCAGAAAGAAGGTTTGACAGTAGTGTAGAGAACCTTCTCAGTTCAGGATGGCTTTTGGATCCATGCCAAGGCTTAAAGTTCTTTTTAGGAGGAACATTAGAGATCATTGCCTTGAAACTTCTTTCCCAATCATTCTGTAGACAAGAGCTGTTTTTGCTTTGAGAACGGGACTGTTTGCCTTACAGAACACTAACCCCCATCATTCAGGAAAGGGGGTTGTAGAATGTGTGTATACTGACAGATCTTGAAATGGTGGAAGAGAGGAACTCTGTAAAATCCACAGCAAGAGGCACTGCCTCTTATTCTCATCCGGGGGTGAAGAATTGATATGTGGCTCTCCCAAGCATCTATGGAGGTCCATGAACCATCCCCTGGCCTAATCAGAGAATTAATACAGCCACAGAAAATCTGAGTCCAAGCTTTCTTTTGCTTGCTTATATTCTGCATCCACATATCCTCATTGTATTCCATAAACTGTATATCATTTTTAACAGGTGGTTTCATTTCTTTCTTGAACGTAAAGCGGGGTGCCTAGGCTGGACCAGGCTGTAGAGGTTACAGCTGTAGACTGATGAAGATTATCCAAAGCAAGGAGGCAGGCCAGTACAAGTCATTCAGCCACAGCCAAATTGGAGTAATGGATGGTAAGCAATGAGTGAACACTGCTTGAGTAACATTGCACAGCTTGTTCGAAAAGGTAGAATTGCACGTGGCATATTATAGCAGAAATTTATGCCAGGGCCTGCTTGTTAATGTTGGCAGTGGAGAAAGATCAATAAAAAACATAACAAAAGATCAAATCGTTGTTTATGTTCCCTGATAAATTTTCAGTTTATTTTCTTGTATCTTGTAAGAACTACTGACAAGGACATTATGGTAGAGTAATAATCTTGAAAGATGTCAAAGGGTCAGTTTGTTTTTATTTTTAAAGCCTGGGTCTTTTGTGATCTGAGAGAAAATTAAATTGCTTGCATATACTTTCTGTTGATGGAGGCTGTGCTTAGATCTGATTCTACAATTATTCTTAAAAACATATACCTTTACTTGGAGTAAAAATTATGGAGCTTATGGGAAAAACAGCAACATGGAATGTCATATCGAGTGACCATGGAACAAATAGCACACAGGCAGCATTACAGAGCTTAAGAGAAGTGATGCTGCTAACATCTAGCCATGCATGGGAGGCAGTGTAAAGGTTTCCTCCAAGAGAATGGGTCCCTCCTGAACAGTATTTTCAGTCAGAAGGGGCCCCTGTTTACCAGTGTATATGGGTGTTTGTCAGCCAGAAGCGTCTAGATTCTCGTGAGGTCACAACACCATTGTCTAGCTAATAGTTAAGTTACCTCTCCAATTTGGAAGCCAACGGTGGCCCACAAGGGGGCTTGCTGGCTGGGATCAGTCAGGAAGTATGGCCAGCCCCAGCACCTGGCATGGGGGGACCAGGTGAGATGGCCAGGCATGGGGGCCAGGAGAGAGGGAGGAGGCTATATAGCACAAATGCCTCCAGTATCAGTAAGGAGGTTTTTTTTTTTTTTTTAATGATTATTTTAAAAAACCAAGCTTGTGAATACAATTGCCTTTATTATCCATCCCTTTTTAATGATGAGTATAAAATGAGTTAAAATGTTCACCTGGAGTATAATTGCCTTGCTATTTCTGGTTTCAAGGGTTGTCTTATATGCTGCCATGTACAGTGTTTTCACTGCCAGTTAAAAGCTAGCTGAAGAACACCCTTAGTTAAGGTGCTCAAGGTGTTTTACGAGTGGAACCTTTGCAGTCAGAAGGAAACACTGCTAAGTTCAATGGTGCTTCTTCCTATGCAACTATGTATAGAACTGCAGTCAGACTGATGCCAGTAAATGGCTGATTGTGCTACGTGATGCTGCTCTTTGCTAGGTGTGTCTCCAACTCTCCTTATGTGGGTTCCGTGGGGAAGAAAACTTGCAAAGATGCAGGCCCAGTAAAATATCCTTAGCAAGAATCACAGTGGTAGAAAGGTGCACGGCAATTGTCCAGCACAGATATTTGCAACAAGTAGCCCTTCTGACCCCAGATAGAAATACTGAACTTGGGCTTGCAGCTTTGCAGTTTGCCAGTCTTGATGTATCTCCACTACCCCAACAAGGTGAACCCTTCAGTAGCCTTGGCAGATCCTTCGATTCTGGATCACAAATGGGAGCTTATGGGTTGTAGTTTACAAGTTTTAGCCTTGTGTTTTAGCAACTCAAACTTAATAAGCACCAGTGACATAGCAAATGCAGAAGTTCAAAAGTGGTTCCCCTTCCCCTTGCAATTCAACTAGAAACAAATAACAGTTCAGTTTTACCGTATACAAAGTGCCAAGATCTGATAATTGTTGATAGGTCTCCAACATCCAGCTTCCCAGCAGAACAGAATGACTCTTTTCTTTCCAGTATTCCCCCTGAGTTAGAATGCCTCTCCTACAGGACTAAAGGTGCAAACTTATGCATGCTCAGGCATTTTATTACTATTATAACATGTTCAGGTTAGAGTCAGTGCAGTGCAGGGCCACAAGGATGGTGGCTGGATTTCAGGGAAAGCCATATAAGGTGAGACTGAGGGAACTGGGTCTCTTCAGCCTGGAGAAGAGGAGACTCCGCAGGGTTCTGTTGGCAACATATAGGTACGGGGGGGGGGGGTGTCACACAGATGTGGGTAGAGACCTGTTCTCCCCTGCAGGGGAAGGCAGGACACGCTCCAATGGAGCCAAACTCAAGGTACCAAGGCTCAGTTTGGATGCCGGGATGCACTTCCTGACAGTTAGGACCCTGAGGGTATGGAATGGGCTTCCACGGGGGGTGGTTGAAGCCCCATCAGTGAGGGTGTTCAAGGATAGGCTAGACATTCATGTGGTAGGCATGTAATCAGCGAAGCCGGCTGGAGCAGGGGGTCAGACTGGATGGCCTGAGAGACCCCTTTGGACTCGCTCTGTTTCTATGTTTCTATGTTTCTATTATCACATTGCATTTATATCCTGCCTTTCCGCCCTCTTTTGGAGAAACCCCATGTGGCTTACATCATCTTCTTTCACTCCATTTTATCCTTGCAACAGTAAGTCTGTGATGTGGGCTAATGTGAAAATGAGTGAATGGCCAAAGTCACCCAGTGAACTTCATAGCCAAGGGGAAGTCCATCACTCTAACCACTACACCACACTGATGGTGATTATTTTTCCTTATTTAAGCATGCATAGGATTGTGCCCTGAACAATCCTGTTCATAGGGGTTACATATGTCATACTGGACTTAGCACTGCACCACTGGCAATGAAGTCTGCAGCAGGGGTCAATTCCCCTGCCCGCACCAAAGAGAATTCCTTTCACCTTTACTGATGCTCTAACCTTTTCTTTCTATTCCTCCTCCTTAAATTTAGAATCCTAACTATATGCAATTCCAGTTTCTATTGAAATTCAAGGGACTTCCTTCCAGATAACTGCTGTCGGGAAAGTGGGTTATAAGATATTGTAGAGGTGGGGAAGGTACAATAACGGGTAACCAAAATTATCAAGGAGCTGGGTCAACTCAATAAGGAAGGGTCACAGTGGTGGGGGCATTCTCGTTTGGAAAAGAAAAGAAAAATAAAATAGCGTGCACACCATGCTGTAGGTGTGTAGAATGATGCACGGTGTGGAGAAAGTGGGAAAGGAGAAGTTTTTCTTTCTCTTGCCTCATAATAGAACACAAAGCCATCCAATGAAGCTTGTTATGGCATAAAGTACTTCACTTCTTCCCCAGAGTACATTGTTAAACTATGGAAATCGTGTGGGATGAAGCCATGGCTGCCAACCTAGAGGGTTTTAAAAGGGGATTAAGCAGATTCATGGAAGGAATGACTATCAGTGGCTATTGCCAGTGATCAGGGCTACATCTGGATTTTAGTGTCTGAGGCACTAAGCCCCATATGCCAATTGCTGGGGCACAGGAACAGGGGGGTACTGCTGTTACACCATATCCTGCTTGTGGGTCCCCCCGGGGCATCTGGTTGGCCACTCTGGAAGGAGAATGTCAGATCTGATAGGTGCTTGGCCTGAGCTCTCTCAGGTTATGTTTTTATGTATGTGACTGAAAAACTTGCATGTTTCTACTCTACCCAAAGTTATCTATTCTGTGGCACTTAAAAAGTGAATGGCTAACCCTGAAAATGATTGTAGTTTTACACAAGCAATAAAGATTTTGACAATCATACCAACATTATAATGCCAGGAAGTAGTGAAGAGTAAAGGAAGACAGATTTGGGAGACCAAGGTAAGTGATGGCAATGAAAACTGCACCTGAATGGAGACCCTTTAAGGCAGATGGCGTGGGGTGGAAGGCTGGAAGCAACGAACCAAAATTGGAAAAATGCAGCATTAAATTAAACAACCTTGCAGCATAGTGGCCACAAACATAATTTAGAAGGGCTGTGGAAATCCTTGAAAGCTTTGGTTGGCTTGGTATATTGACGATAGTAAAAACAAAGTAAATGATGCAGGTTGCAGGAGGCATTGCTTCAGCAAAAGGATCCCACACAGATCAGAATAATGCAATTTGTCATGACCTTAGTTGGACCTCACAGAGAATACTCCCGCCTTCTCTAACCTGGCATCTTTGTGATGTGTTGGTCCACAACTACCATCATCCCTAGCCAAAGGTATGCAGGCTGGGGAAGATAGGAGCCATAGTTCAATGTTTCAAGAGGGCATGGGGGCTGTATTAGCATGGTATCCCCCAGCTTTTCTCTGCCACCAGAAATGCTTCTAGCTCAGGCCCTGTTGGAAAGCATTGAAGTTGCGCAAAAAGTCTGACACAGGAGCTCTCATTTGTCTCAATAGTGCTTGCTTAAGGGGTGCTCTAGGACTACCGGGCTGAGAATGGTTAAGAGGTAGCTGAGAATGATTCATGGTTCCCATTTCTGCAGGGCCGGAGCCCCATCAAGCTCAGAGAAATAGTGGACGGCATGGCAATTCTTCCTGGGCTGTAACAATGCAGACTACAGGTAGAAGGTCACATGTTGGAAGGTTCCTCCATAGCAGAAACGAAAGAAAACCTAAACTTCCTGCAGCGCATCAGGGAGAAAGTTTTAGCCTTGTCTTCTCTCTCATGCTGGTGGAAGGAGTTTCTCCCTGAGCTGCTAGTTTTCCATCTGAAGGAAGTATTTCAAATTAGGGGAGGGTAAATTCAACCCTTTTCTCGACATGATTGTAACAGGCTTCAGAGAAGCGGCGATGATCTGCTCAGTGGGATGGGGCAGGGGTCTGGGCTTTGGGTTAGATCCAGGTTAGGCAGGTTCAACTGGGCAGGCACAGTGGAACTTCCTTGCCACCTCCTCCCCACGGCAGCCCCTCCATCCTGTGCAAATGCTCCACAGAGGATCGGGAAACCTTGCTGGATGAGGTGAGTGGTGGCATATCTGAGTGTGGGGGAAGGGAGACCCCCTGAAATTAGGTACAACCACTTTCTGTCTGTGGAAGGGCAATCCTGGATCCAACCCAGTGTATGGGAGACTAAGAACAGTTTCAGGTCATGCTTTCCCTTGGGAAATGGTGCTGGGAAAAAGGGAGAAGCCTCCTGAAGTTAGGCTATCAGATGTGCATTGCTCACACACACACTATGCCATCTTTGTACATGTGTATGTGGGAGGATCACAATGGATAGCCCTAATTTCAATTTGCATGGAGTACTGAAAATGTGTACTCTGTCTTGTTCATAAGGTACGATCCATGCACAGAAGCTGGATTTGGGCAAGATCTGCTCACCTCCACGCATTGTACACTCATTGTTATAACAGCAGACTTTAAATCAAGGTGATGGACAACCGTAGCAGCAGTTGATTATTAATTGCATGCAGAGCTATCACTAATGGCCCCCTCTTTCCTCCACTCTGTGTTAATACAGCAGCCACACTGACACCTCTCCACATTATGAGCAAACCTTTAAATCAAGCAGCCTATCAGCCAACCCCTCTGTGCTGCCATCTGTTCCATAAATGAAAGGAAAAGATAACATTCTTCAAACAAACATGAACTTGTGGAGCATTCTGGGTAGCATTATGCAAATTAACACCAAGCCATGACAGGCAGGTTTCCCAGCAACAGTGCCTCCTAGGGATTTCCCAGTTCATCTCTTGATGATGAAGCTCAAGGCCCATAAATACTTTATCCTTTGGGTTTCATGGGGTTGTTGCTTCAGTTACAGGGGTGGGTGTTGTGTGTGTGTGTGGGGGGGGATGGAATCAAGCTTACAATAAATTGTAGATTATTTTCTCCAATTAATATTTCTAAAGGACTAATCTCAGAGATTGTTGGAGGTCAGCCCTTCAGGACATGTAAAATTATAGCAAGGCCTGGGTGGAAGGTATTGGTAGAGGGTTAGATAAACAGAATCAGTACAGAATATTGAAAAGCCCTCTAGAAATATCAGTGCACAGATACATTTGAGGAAACTGCTGTTAACAATTGTGGTAGGTGGCGCTTTACTCCTAGAAGATTTAAACATATTGTGAAGGAAATTCAAAAAACATGGCTTGTGTCTGAGCGGCATCCATTGCTTACTTTGATGGACATGGAGGTAAGAGATAAAAAAATCGTCATCCTCTTGATATCTGTATTGGGCTCTTGCTAAAAGCACAGAAGAAGTATAAATAAAAATCTGACAAGCCTAATAATGACTGGTGTGTTAGCTGTATGCATTGCTACCTCTTTTAAAGAAAATGTTAATAGTTTGGGGGCTACACAGCACTGAACAGATAACATGAGAAGGGGTTCTTGGAAGCCTACTTCATAAAATATTTTGGGAAGAAAGTCAGCAATTTCATGTTTGAGTTCTTTGAAAACTCTAGGATGGATATCATCTGTACCGGGTGACTTGCTGACTTTCAGTTTGTCAATAAGGTTAAGAATTTCATCTTTTGTCACTACTATCTGCCATAATTCCTCAGACTCCCTTCTAGAATACATAAACTCTGTAACAGGTATCTGCTCTTCATCCTGTGCTGCGTAGACTGGAGAAAAGAATTAATTCAGCTTCCCTAGAATCTCCTTGTCCCCCTTAGTGCTTCTGCTTCCAAAGAAGACACATGTTCCCCATGAGCCTTATTTATTTCTATACTGCCCAGTATCCAAAAGTTCTCTGAGTGGTTCACAGAAATCACAAAACACAGAAAACAGCAACACTAAAATACAGCATAAAATAAACATAGATATGGAGGAAGGCAAAATGGCCACTTTTTGTGCCACTGCAAGAAATTCAGCAGCTTTGCACAAATTAATTAATTAATTAATTAATTAATTAAAATACTTTTTTTAAAGGCTGTGGGCAGGGAGGGGACACAGAGAAGTTGCTCCTGAGCACTGTGAACCCTATGCATATACGGCATGGTTTTGTGGTGTGCAGGGCTGCAGTAGAAAGCAGGGAGCAGCAAAAGTTGTGTGGTTGACCCTGTATGAGCCATCTGGCTTCTACTGTATTTGATGGTATTATGATGGTTATGGTTATACATTTGAGCCTAAAGTTCCTTCAAAGCAGTCAACAGTTTCCTAAAACACAATAAAAATAAGACATAATAAAATATTGTTGTGAGAATAAGATTGAGAAGAGGGGGAGTTATGGAAACCCATAACTTAAAGGTCCCAAATTTTTTCTCAGCCTGTTCAGGTAGGGCTGGGAAAGAAGAGCCCTGCCCAAACCCTTGAGGACTGCTGCCAGTCAGTGTAGCCAGGACTGAGTCAGATGGATGGAAGCTGCATATAACATTGTTAAGATGCAAACCTATGTAAGTTTATACAGAAAAACAGCCGGAAGGATGCCCCAAACTTGGACTAGGTTTGTGTCCTTAATTGGACAGAATCAATGAGGAGGCCTGTTTCAAAAGCCTGGAATTGCAAGTGCCGCAATAGAGCAAACCCAGTTCATTCCTTGTGCAGGATGTTCTAATCAAAATGGTGCCCAGTTCCACCAAAATACAATATTGGCGCTTTTAAAAAATGCAGTTTCAGTGTTTGCCCTTTGCTAAATGCACTTATCATACATGAAATTAATGCAACCAAAAGGTTATTACAAGGTATAAGCACTTTAAAAGCCAGATAAGGGTAATCATTTTTAAACTTGTTAAAAGGAAAAAGTAACAAATTCTTAAAATGAAACGGTTTCTTACAGTGTCCAGTGCAAAAAAGTTATGACCAGGGAAGAACATGTGCAACTGAGTCATTCTGGCTTTAACCTTCTGTGCTAATGGCAAACAAGATAGGCTAAGAACAGATTGGGAATTAATTGGTGTGATTAACATTTTGTGATTATAATGGCTTCTAATCAATACTTTATGCAAATATCTGTATTGATGTGTTGGACAAAGGTTGTTAGTGGTGTTTAGATTTTCTTTCTTCCTTTTTTTGTTTAAGTCTTTTTTATTTTAAGCTGTAATGGAATTCAAGTCATTCAACTTAGTTAAAGTCCTGACAGCATCTTTTTCAAGGTAACAAGGAGATCCTTTTGTGACCTTATGAATTGGAATGACTGCCACACCAAGCTTAATTAAACATTTTGTCCTGCTAAAGGGCTACCTTTTAAAAATGATCAGAAGCCTGAGTTCAAGATGGTGGATCCTTTAAGAATGTAAAAAATGGGACTTGAAAAAAATATGCCATATAAATGACTGACTGATTTCTGTTTTCATTAGTGCATTCAAGCTTTTTCACAGTTGGTGTTCTCCATCTGGTGTCATGGGCTTGGTTCTTCAAAGACACTTCCTGACATTCTGAAACAGGATACCCAAATCAGTGAGATGTATTTATTGTAGCAAATCCCATGAGAAAGGCTTAATCGTTCCATTCTTCAGAAATCCTACAGCTAACACAATTAACTATTAACTTCCTGTGTGACTTCAGAACAATCCAAAATTACTGACTATAAGTGTGTCAGAGATCTCAACAACTTGGTTTCCCAGCTGCAACTTCTACAGCTCAAAACACAGGGAAAGGGCCTTGTTTCTTTATTCTTTATAATTTTATAAATTTATAATATTTATTCCTGTCATAATCCATCCCAGGCAGTTCAACACAAGGGTTTTCAAATACAGGGCAAGGGATCTAAATGAGTCCCATGTAGGCCATCTTAAGCAATGCAAGACAAGGATATAGAAGAAGACCTATAATGTCTTCATGGCTTGGGCAGAAAGGCAGCATAAAATATTAAAACACACAAACCTAGTGCCATACCCTAAACTGGCATGAATTAGCCTATATGACATTTTAGCAGTCATAGCTGTCTGAATTTTGACTGGCTGAAAGAACCAATTTGTATATGGTGTTCAATGCATGGAATTGGGTTGCACACTGCTAATCCCCCTTCTGTTCCTGGCCACAGTGCACTGAACAACCATGCAAATGAAGTCTTATCATTTCCCAGTTGTGCTTCACGGGGAACTATTCATAATATCTTGCCCTAGTGGTCTGGGACCCAAGTTACTTTGATCCAGTGGTAGTTACCAGGGTTCCCTACCTGTAGGTTTTAGATAGTTTCACATGGCCTGGTGCCATTTCTCTCTCTTAATGTATTCTCCTTTATTAATACAGGTAGGAGCTAAGATTATCCCAAGAATTAGTAGATGAATCCCTTGAGGAGTGAAATAAAACTGTCCAGTCACAATATTGTCCCATTATCGCATTCATTTTTTAATAGCCATCTTCTAGAATGTTGCTGGGGTATTGATCTGATTTCAAGACTGAAGGAGGATATGTACAGTAGTGTTCCACTTTGCTTTATTGCTCACTCTAGATGGTTTCCATTTCATTTCTATTCTGGTCCCCAAGCTGGTTATAAAGCCCTTTCCTAGACGTATAAACATGCCACTCTGCTGCTATTTAATCTTTGAAATTTTACTCTGTCTTGGTGGCCTGGAAAGTAGTTTGTATATGCTTTCGAAGCACAACATAAAACTTCAGATGATAGAAGAGACTCAGCAACCCTTCATGCTTAAGAAAATGTGTTAGGGCTCAGCCACCACAAATATTACAAAAGAAATGTTTTCACAGACGGATCGAGACATTTATGTACTGATGAAGCAGATCTTAGCAAAAAAAATGTTGTATAAATATTAATAACAAACAAAGAAACAAACTGGAGTTATTTCTTTGAGGTAAGCCCCTGCATGATTACGCACACCTTCTATTGTTAGGGTACCATTTTAAATTTGCCACTGAATCAAAACACAAAGCAGCAACAGAATTCTTCCTTGGTCTCCCTCTTCTCATTCACTTCCAGTACAATCTACTATAGGAAGCAGGATGGATGAGGGGTGGGGTGGGGAATCCTGGTGTTTTCTGTGGTGGAAAAACTTAGAACTCTTTCAATGAAGTAGCTGTTATCACCTCCGTCACTGCACTCACATGATCAAGGTGGGCCATGCCCATGACTCAGTTGCTTTAGGTGGCAGAGACTGCAAAGCTGCAGCAAGGTGTCAGAATAGCTGTGGCACTCGTGGCCAGCACCCTGAGCTAGCCCACGGCCAGTGTTGAAGAAAGAGGCAAGTGCTAGTCCATCCAGCTTTGCTACATGGAATTGGGGTGCCATCTTTTCTTTTGCTTCAGGCAGCAACATTTCCTAGGCCAGTTTTGGCACTGTTTTTTGTTAGATGGAACCATCCACTTTCCCCCTTTTTTTAAAGAAAAAATGTGACTTGTTCGAAAGCAGGCTTCTCCAAGCTAGCATCCTCCAATAGTATTGGATTATAACTCCCATCAATCCCTGCTGACTTGCCATGCTTGCTGGGGGGGGGGATGGGAGTTGTCATCCAACACCTTGTTGGACTGCCAGGATGGAGAAGACTGTTGTAGTGGATGTTATATTTGGGATTATTTTATCTTCATCCGCATTTGAGCACAAAGTATGTAAAATCTATATTACATTATACCTTCTGAGAAGTAATCTGGAATTTATGGAGCTGTGATGTTTGAGTTCCTTTTTTCTTTTTTACTCACAGTACTTCTCTCTATATTTAATATGGAAATGTCTCTCACTGGTCATTGATGCTTTTCTATAGCAAAAATATTCATTAAAATCAAATGTGCCTTTTCATTTTCTCAATAGGTGAAAATATATCAATGTTCAGCTATAAATATACTTCTGGAAGGAATTAGGAAGGATAAATAAATCTGACGTGTTTGAGAACAAACTTGACATGAATGCCAGCAATCTGGTAAAAATGGACAGCACAACCTATAGAGAACTAATGAAGTGGAACAAAATGCTTACATTGTAGCACGTGGAGTTGGGAACGTACCATTTAGAACGTAAAGTGGTCCATTGTTCACGACCTGGTACAAATGCACACACGCACAGTAAAGTTAAGTGGCAAAGAGTGGTTCTTTACATAAGAGATTACTACACTTTTTCTGTGAGGGGCTAAACATATTTAGCAAGGGGTCAAAAGTGGAAATAACAGGAGACAAGAAGCAGAAATTTACTTAGCATCTATATATAAATCATAACATCTGAGCAGCACTTAGCACTAGGTTTCTCTTTTCCAGTGTGATACACATGTTGTCGGAACAGTCATTTCAAGAATGCTGAAAAAGAGGCCAGTATTGTTATTGGCTCATCCTAAAGAAAGTCTGAGGCTGTGACAAACTGCCCTCTAACTAGGGTGTCCTATTTTATACATTATAGTCCTCTATTTGTTTAAGGGGCAATCTAGTCCAAGTCTGACTTGAAACTAAAGAACCTTTACAAGGGCAAGCAAGGGCTCCAAAGTTGCCCATCAACACTCGGTAGCAGACTGAAGAGGAACACAGATCACCTGGTTAAACCCCACTACAGTGAGACGTATTATATTTCTGTTTATAGTAATTATAATGCGGTCGTATTAGTATTATTATTACACTGCATTTATATCCTGCCTTTTTTCCTCTTGTGAGGAACCCAAGGTTGCTTATGTAGCTCCATTTTATTCTCATAATCACCACCCCATGAGGTGGGTTAGGTTGAGGGTGACTGGCCCAAAGTCATCCAGGGAGCTTCATGGCTGAGTGAGGACTAGAACTGGGATCTCCTGGGTCTAAGTGTAGCACTCGAACGACCCCACACTGGCTCTCCAAAAGCTTAGATATAAATTATTATTATTATTATTGCATTACATTTATATTGTGCTTTTCTTGTCAGGCTGCTGTCCTTCATTCATTATGTGGAACATTTAGGAAAAGTAAAATGTGTTGCTTAGATTTTAGGATTTATGCATGGCCATTTACTTGATGTCTGCCCCTTGAATCCTATTATTTTCCCTTGTGACCCTTTATTAATTTTTTTTAAAGTCAGGTATATGTACAAAGTAGCATTCCAGATTTATTGCAAAATGCTGCTCTCTTTTCTCCACTTTTTGAGGATGTATTTTCTCTTTTTTGCCAATGCATAACTGGCCACATCTAAGACCACTCAGTCACTTCATGATTTGAATTAGGGTACATTTAGCTCCTGACCTTTAGTGTACCTTTGTAGCCTGTGTAATGCTTCCATTACACAGGGCCAGGGGAAATTTCAAAGTCATGTATTTCTCATCCCTGGACGGAGATGAAAGCTCACATGTTAGATCATGGGTCCCCAGACTTTTGGGATCCATGGACCCATTTGGGAAGTTAACAAGTTTCTGTGCACATCATTACAAAATGCCTAATCAGTGGATCACCACTTTGGGATCCATCTGTCATGTCTATGGATCTTAGACTACATCTTATTTAGCAAAAAAGATTTCTTTCACTTCCTTTGGACACCATCTCTTTAATAAGGGATTCTCTATTTCAGCTAATTGCTGGTGGGCAATTCAGCAAATTATTATTATTTTTAAATATGCTTTGGCAATGTCAAGTAGTTTTCACCCTTTTGGCAGGAGGGTATTATGTGGATATACTCTGTACTACAACAGCCTTTATATCTAGTGATCTGCATGCCCTTTTAAATTCTTTATCTGCTTCTTGGAAATTAACATGTGGAAGGGGAAATGATTCTCTGTGCCTGTTTGAAAGCTAAAAGATTGATATTACAAGAAGGAAAGAAGAAACTCACCTTCTATAATCCAATGGATCAAGGTCCTTACAATACCTTTGACATATGAACAAGTGGCATATAGATGCCAACTTCAATACTTCCTTGGGTATTCAATCTACTTTTGTTGAATGCATTTCATACAAATCGAGGTGTGCATATTGACAAAGAATTCATGCTTCCACAGCCATTACGGTTAGAAGTGCCTGCAGATGCCATGGCACCCTTAGGTGCCACACTGGAGACCCCCTTGTTAGCTCATACCCACAGTTTGCAGATTAGCTCACATTATCTTAAACAGAGCCTGCATTAAAATGGAGCAGCAACTGACAGTCATCTTTGCAAGGAATGTTTAGTTAAATGGTTGAAATCAGAGGTTGGCAATGAAATCCTGAAAGGCATATCTGGCTGGACAGGACTTTTCCTTTGTCCCAGTCCAAAGTGTGCGGTGATAAGATACCTTTGGTTTAATTGCTCTGGGAGAAATGTGTTTCTGCAGTGATGAGCTAGGTAAGAAAGTTTATGCTGCTCCATCTGGAGCTCTATAAGTGTGTTGGGCTACAATTCCTATTACCCCAGCTAGATTGGGTTTTCATTCGCTGGCTGGGGATGATGCAAATTGCAGCCCAAAAGGTCTGGATGACAATAGGTTGGGAATACTTGATAAAGGCCACAATCTTTTCTTGCTGACTTATGATCTAGCAAATCTGAGTGTCGGAACATGCATCTTTCTTATGGGAATTTGAAGTGTCAAGTAAAGTTAGCTTTTGACTAATGTATAGCCACTACTTTCAGGTCAGACTTCAAGGTGGGTGGGGTGATTGACTGAGGAAACGAACCTCAAGGGGCTGGGTGCATTTACCTTTCCAGATGAAAAGCTTTTCCACATGAGGCTGTTAAGCACTGCATGTACTTTCAGTTTGTCATAGATATAGAATCAAATTCTACCCAAAGAGCTTTTCAGCAAATAACCTCCAAGTGGTGCTGTGCTATTGCAGAATGGTGCAAATACACAAGTAGAAAAATGCATTTTTTTTTTACCTTCTTAAATAATACTTCACTGGAAAATGTGCTTAATACCAGGAGTGAATCACAGGAGAATCACAGCTCTGCCTGAAAAACCCAAAAACTATCATGAGTAGGGAATCATAAGTATGCAATGTAGAATTATAAGTATGCTCATTAAAAAAAAATAACCTGAAGTGGTTTTGGATTTTGTTTATTTGTTACAGCAAACAACCAAGTAAGCACAACTGTTTGAGGAGGAGCTTGGCTACTCTTAACAGCACCTATGCCCCATATATCAGGGTATAGTATCATAACCTGGGACACTGGGAGGAGTATAGTGACTGCCCCGTTGGCCTGTAGTCTCACATCATACAATCAGAAGTCTTCTTCTCTTAGTTTTATTTCTTGTGGTAGTAACTCTAATGAGAAATCTAATCAGAGAAATAATGGAGGCAATGTCTGTGTAGACTTTCCTACACTTGAACTAAAGCCACATTTACACAAAATAATTTGAAACAAATCCACAGTAACTACATTCACATGGTTCTGGAAGTACTGTTTAGAAAATGCAGTGACCCAAAGCCATCTCCCTTGTAAGTGTATTAATGTGTGTCTGAGAGGGATTATTTGAATGTGATGGGCCAGGAGAAGAAGGGGGAAAATAGATTGTTTGGGGGTCAGGAGAGTTAAAAAGTATACATATTCAGTTAAAAATGTGTAGCATGTCAAATGGTGGAAGGGAACATTTTCCCTGTTTTTTCAGCTGGTTGATTTTTTTATTTAACAATATTAGTTTCTGAACAAAACGGTTAGTCCTAGGTCAAAGCTGGTATAGGTAGAGGAAACCTTTCATACAGAATTGCCAACAAATGGGATTTAACACTCAAGAGGCTTGGATGGCCTATTAATTCTGGTTCTGGCTTGCTTCCAAAACAACTGTGCTTCTCTTCTAATTCATGGCTAATTTCTATCAGAAGTACCAAGAGACCTTTTCTTTTTTAGACAGGAAGCATCCACATTGCTTAAGTGGATTCATGCGAGGGGCTTTAGCAAGCAGACATTGATTGGCTCGTCTCAGGGGCCTTGCAAAGGCCTGATGGGTAGCAGTTTGACATAGGCAGTAAATGAAATACGACCTCCTGTAAACAGGCCTGAGCTTTTGGGCATTTGTGGAATCTGGGAGTTAAGGACCTTTCCAATCCCTTTTAATTAATGAAGTGATTTGACTTGGCCGAGTTTGCGCTTAATAAGATGAATTAAAAAGTAATAAAACAGTGCTGCCAAATATGTAGCAGGGAAGCAGAACTGGCTTATTCAGCTGGCGTGTACCTTTCCCGCCTCTCACACCTCGAGCCAAATATATCATTTCTTAGGTTGTGGTATGCTTGGTGTTTAAACTTGAGGGCCTCATAGTATCTCATTAGTCAGAGGCAACGGAAGGCGAGCCACAGTGTGGAGGGGCTGCTTCTTTATATCTTGCCATGCAGGAGGAAGGATCGGGTAATGTGCAGGAAACTTTGCACACAGCAAATGGCTATGGCTTGGCTAGGAAACTCCTCCTTTCGTGCCAGAATGGGTGGCCTGGAGGCAAGCAAGTAGAAGCTACTTACAGCTCACCAAAAAAAAGGGGGACAAAGATGTACATGTACTAATTTATTTGTATGGAAAATGGAAACAAAATTAGGCATTTAATACAGGCACACAATACAGGGAATACTTGTTACAAGTTAAATAGAAGTGCAGTATTTTCCCAATGTAGAGATGCGTGTGCTTATCAAATCTGCTGTCTTGGTCTGCTGATGGGCAACTTCAAGGCCCTTGTTTGGCCATCTTAGGGTTCTGTATCCTTAGACTGGAAGTGGCCCGGGCTGCTCTTCAAACAGAGGATGGCTCCAAACCAAGGACAGACAGGCAGAAGAAGGTTGCAGGGATGGTCAGTCTCATAGAACCATAGAATTGTAGAGCTGGAAGGGGCCATGAAGGCCATTGAGTCCAAGCCCCTGCTGTTGCAGGACACCACGTTACACCATCCCACTCAGATGGCTGTCCAGGTTCTTTTTGAATGTCTCTAGTGTGGGAAAGCCCACCACCTCTCTAGGCAGCTGTTTCCACTGTTGTATTGCTCTGACAGTGAGAATGTTTTTTCCTGATGTCCAGCCTGAATCAGAACAGTTCAGCCAGGGTTGAATGGTTTATAAGGCCAGGTGGCTCCTATTGACTCTTGGAGTTATTGGACCCTGCTGTCTGGCCATAAGCATGGTGGTGCTGATGACCAGCTAAGGGCAGGAGAGCAGCTGCCTTCTTTGGAGAGCTGTCATTATGGGACTGATTGTAAGGCACTTGGAATCAACTTGCCAGGCAGGGAGAAAGAATGGCAGTGGGGCAAACTTTACCAGAATCCTGAGATCTGGGGCCCCAGCCAGGTTGCACCCCGCCTTTTCCTGAGGAGGAAAAATGAGACCAACTCTAGTTCATGCTTCTGCATATTTCTGAGAACGTAAGTTCCCCGTATCTTGCCAGTTCTTACAACATTTGCTGGAGCCGATCAGAAGCAGCATTAGAGCAGAACAAGCAACACTGTGAACAGTGATTGACTAGCCCAGCACTTTCCTGAAACAGGTGTTGTGCTTGTGTGGTGAAGTAGAGGCATGTCGGGAGAGATTCGTGCTTCTCTGTGTGACATGCTTTCTCAAGAACTACCAGCCTGAGAGGTCCTTGTGCATAGGGAGTAGGAAGGGAGAGCCGGCAGGAGGGCAAAGCACCATAATAATCAGGGACATTGATTCCAGGGACAGTGGGAGCCAGTGCTGATGGCAGGGCTTACTGGCCCAAAATATATGTAAGTATCTCATTCTCCCTGCTTGGAAACTCAATCTGCCTTGTATTTTAATGCAGCAATAATTAAATCAGTTTAGAAAGAATCTGTATTTTACCGGGCAGGGAAAGTTGAAGGCAGAAGACAAAAAGAAGACCAAATGAATAAACAGCATAAAGGAAGCCACAGCCTTGAATTTAGAAGAGCTGAGCAGAGTGGTCATGGGTAGGACATTGTGCTGGAAATGACTTAACAAAGTGGATCTGTCTAACCTTAAGACTCTGCTTCCTCAATCAAGACAAAGGGAAGAGGAGGATCAGATCTAAACATCACTTGATATGATCATTTAGTTTTTCATCACCTTTTTCATGCTAAAACCCTTTTAAGATCAGTTCACATGTTTGCACTACATGGTGTCCATTTTTAGGAACCCTGCCTTACAGACACAGGGATCATTAGTATGATGTACCACTCTGTCAAAAGATCAGTCAGTTAAGCAAACATTTTCTGAAATTTGTCCATTCCAATTTGTGTAGATTCCTCAGAATGTTCCTGGCGTACTACTTCCTCATGCAGAATGAACTCTTTTGTATTACTTACAAGCCCTCTATATTGCTGGTGAAGTTTGCTGAAAACTGCTGCAATGTTAGTAAGTTAATGGGAGCAAACTGCTTCTAGTACTTTGTTGAAAAATGTGGTCAGATAAAATGACAAAACTCAGAACATGAGATAGATCTCATCTCCTGAGATGAGCCAGTGAGGTGGGAAACATGAGAAAATAATAATATGGACTTGGATGATGCTAGGGTTGGGACAGATTTTATACTCATGATCCAGCATGAGTGCTATAGAATGATTGCCAGAGATAGAGCAAATTTCATATTATTCTTTGATTTTAAGATGTCTATCTTACCTTCAACCAGGAATGCTCTCAGTGGTTTAGAGAGCATTTCAAACAGCATTAACCAGCCAGAGATACAGTGGTGCAGCATTTGAGTTAACAAAGAACATATACCAAGATGCAGAATTTGAGAGGAGGGCATGGTGGAAGTCTCTGCTTTTCCCTGCCTATTTACATGGTCAGGAGCTGACTCTACTGGCATAGAAAGACTATGAAGCAGGATATCCAACAGGGATAGAGAAATTAATGAGGGCACAGTGGCAGTACATCCTTAATGGTCCTCATGTGGAGTTCTCTCCAGAAAAATGTGATGTTCCTAATGATGTAGCCTTGTTTCAGAAGACTAGAGATAGGGTAGAAATTTATTGGGTTCACTTTTTAACTCAGTCTCACTTAATGCTGTACCTTAAGGACAAATAAACAAGCTGAAACTCGGTTTTCCTTTGAAATTTCCTCTTTTCTGAATAGTCTTGATGCAATCATATAGCTGATAACATCAGGATCTCTTTCTTTCTTTCTTTCTTTCTTTCTTTCTTTCTTTCTTTCTTTCTTTCTACAATGCTCCATCATCATCCTCAACCAAAAACTATTACTTAGGCCAGTATCCAGTAGTGTTATTCTGCTAGCACAAATAATGTTGTGCTAGTGGAAACAGTGTCACTAATACTGCCATTAGTGACTCAGGTATGAATGGACCTCCTATCAAAATACAGTTAAAATGCATATTTTAAATGACATATTTACAAACAGGTGTTTATATTCAAGGTTTGTTTGGTTTTTTGCAATTTTTTAAAAAATGGAATGGGATCATTTACAAACCTATGCATTTAGGTTTGTAACAGATCAGTAGCGGAATGTTTCAGTTACAAATCTATGCATATTTTTTTCCTGTCTAAACATGCATAGGATTCACCCCTGGCTGAATAAATGCACAAATGACATGAATCAGACTGTTCGATCCAGCCCAATTGCGCAGAACTTTGCAGCAGCACACAGAGGTTGGGGATGGGCGCAGTGACCTGAACTGCTCATTTCTGAACCAACAAGCAGCAGGTATAGGAGAACATGATTAAGGGTGGCTTTCTGTGCAAGCGGTAACAAGGAATAATTTACCATCTCTTCCTGTGCATAAACAGCTATTTTCACAGTATCTGTCTGCTGTTATTGGCCACAGAAGTATTCTTCAAATGTCTCTTTGTAAACCGATTCTATCTGCTGAGTTCCTCAGTCCAACAGGTATAGGGTTGTTCAAATGACTCATCACACTCATTGGATGGCTCCATGAGGAAGGACTGTAGGCCTGCACCATCCACGCATTTAGCCTGGGTAAGAAAGAACTCTGCATGTGTGTTCATAAGGAGCTGAGGAGGGAAGAGCATCGGGGCAGGTCCTCCTACATGTAGAGTACTATATCAGCAGGGACATCATCAGTGGTAGGAATGGTTGGGCAGCAGCTGAGGCTCCCATCCCAGCAGGAACCCACTGACCAGAGCCCCTTTAACCAGCTTGTCTTCTTCATGTTGCAACCTGCTTGTGGACATGAGGAGGAAGAGGAGCCAGTGTCTCTGCTCTGCTTACTCAGTGGCTCTCTCCCTGTTGGTCAAGGAAGTGGTGGCAATGAGGAGGAAGAGGCAAGGGCAACTGGTGAAAATGGTGGTGAGAAGGCAGATGCACTCAGGGAGGGGTCCATGGAGGGCTTTGCCCAAGGGTCCTCGCAATCCTGGAGCCAGGGCTGTATTTCAAGATGCCGCTAGAATCTTTCCCAACTTCACAGGGGTGTGAAACCTCAGGCTTATGGGCCAGAGTCTGTTCTCCTGAAGTACATAGCCTGATGCTACATGCCTGTGGATCTGAGGAATAGAGAAGAAGGCTAGAGCAGAACCTCCCAGACTCTTGCCAACCATTAGTCAAGGGATAAGGCAGGAGGGAGAGGAGCTGCTTGGCCAAAAGCTCTATCCACACCTCTCCTCCCCGCAGCTTTGGTGGTTAACATGGCAGATTTGCTAGGCGAACTCCTGCTACTGGGAGGAAAGGGCCTCAGGCTCAGTTTACTCCCAGACACTTTGCCTTCCTGGAACTTCCTCCATCCCCTGCGCCTTCCTGCCACTCCAGCAAGGCTTTCAGCAGTATGAGAACCATTGCTCTGAGATATGTTTTGAAATTATTTTCTCCTTGGCTGTGGGAAAGGGAGGACAGAGATTGCCATAAACAAGAAAAACCACTGCTATGAGTTTAGTGTGAAGTGGGGGAGGTGGGTGGAATTATTGTGACTGTTAGTCAATTTCTTTTCAGGGGGAAAAACTGATCATTTGACAGAGATTAGAACATCAAATGAGTGGGGAAGTCATATAGAAGCCTTGGGTGTGATCCTCTGGGAGCTCATTACAGAGCAGTTTCACTTAGATACCATTAGTTTTTTTCAGATTCGTAGTATCTTCACAACAGGTGTAAGAAGTGGACGTTGAGTGGTAAATAAAAAGCATTAGCCTGTTGGCTGCGTATGATGAATAACAGACGTACGACTCATGCACTGAACAGGAGATGACACTCAAGTGAAGATGCCATTGCATTTCCAGCAGGCTTCTTTTAAATGTTAAGGTGATGTGAGAATTTATCTGGCATTCGTGTGAGTTTCTCATGAGATTTTTTAAGAAGTTGTTGCTTAAGGAAAAATTATACTGGACATTTTTTAGACCTTTTGCTACTTAGCTAGGTGCTGTTGAAATAAATTTGATCCCAGACATCTCTCCCTTTTACTTACTCTCCCTCAAAGCAATTACCATGCGAGAGAAGTAGCACAGCCACATTTGCTGTTCCCATCCTGCCCTCCCTCCTGCCATCATTTCACATCTTCATTGCCTGACTGTACCAGCTTCCATGCATTGGAGGGGGAAGGCCTCATCCAGGAAGCCTACTCCATGGAAGTGACTGAGAACCTGGTGTGATGAGGATTCTCAATTGCCAACCTGAAAAGAGCAGGTATCCTGCTCCAGCATGGGGTTGGGATAAACCCTTTTGGAGTTGTTCCTCAAGTATCCATAGACCTCCTCCCATGCTCAGCCAAGAGGAAGTTGGTGAACACTCCGGTGCCCTGGTTGCACGACTGGCAGCCTTCCCTGCCACTGCTGTGGTGGTAACAGAAGAGGATGGACATGTAACTGGACAGCCAGCTGAGAGGGATGGTTGAATGTGATGTCCTGCACTAGTAAGGGGTTGGACCCAATGGCCTTCTGGCTGCTTCCAACTCTACTATTCTATGATTCTATGCCAGGCCCCTTTCCTGGCAAACAGCTCTGCTTGCTGCTGCTGGAAGCAGCACCGTTGGGTGCAGAAGAGGGACACTGCTTGCAGTGAGTGGGGCTCTATTCCTGGTGAGCACCCTTCTTGGGAAATGTCGGGAGCACACACCAGGAACCCAGACTCTGGACAGCTACAAAGCAGACCAGAGGCTGGGGAGCCAAGCACAGGGAATCCAACAGATCCGCACCCCAAAATGGCTTCCTCGCTCATCCCTGCTCCAGATCTTGCACCCAATGTATGGATCGTGCTAGTGAGGATATGTCGGCAAGGATGGAGCCAAAGAGTGATATGACATGAGGGGTGAATGAGTGAGCAGAGCAACATAGTCAGTTCTTTTCATCAAAACAACTTCATCAGGGCCAATTGGATGTGATGGTTAGACTGGGGACTGGGAGATCCCAGTTCTAGACCCCACTCAGCTGTGGAGCTCACTGGTGACTTTGGGCCAGACACTTTCAGCCTAACCTACCTCATAGGGTTGTTGCTGTAAAGATAAAAATGGAGCTATGGAAGCTGCCTTGGATTCTTCACAAAAAAGTGGGATGGTAGTGGTGGTGGTGGTGGTGATTTCATTTCTATACCACCCTACAGCTGAAGCTCTCTGGGACGTTTACATCAGTCCATAAAACAGATAATAAAATACAATAAAATATTAAAAAATCAGAGATACATTAAAAGGAACAGCTAAAACCAAACAATAACAAGGAAAGACTTGGTAAAACATACAGGATGAGCAGTCCCCTTAAGCCCCTAGGTATCCAGATAAGTCTTCAAAAGCCTCAGCATAGAGGACTGCTTTAACGTGGTGCCAAAGAGATGAGGAATTTGGCACTAGTCAGCCTACAGTGGGAGGTTGTTCCATAAGTGGGGGGCCACCACAGAGAAAGCCCTCCCCTTTGTTGCCACCATCCACAGTTTCCTCAGAGTTGGCACTCAGAGGAAGGCCCCAGAGCAGAGTGCAGTGTCTGCGTAGATTGCAGTTGAAAAAGGCGCCCCAACAAGTACTGGGGTCATAAACTGCATAAGGCTTCAGAGGTTAACACTAGCACCTTGAACTGGGTCTGGTAGTTCTGCAAGTGGCCAGGACTGGTCTTATGTGTTTGGACCTGTGGGCATTAATTACTAATCTGGCTGCTGCATTGACTATTTGGCTGAGGCTGATGGGAGTTGGAATCTAACATGGTTCCCATCCTTACAATCAAGTCCAGAACCTGGATTTCTCAAGCACTATCTCTATCCATATAAACTTACCTGAACATGTGAATTAACATCAAAAAGCCTTTTCCATTAATTTCTTCCAGTCAAAATAGGTAGGGTATATAAGTATTTGATTGATTTTGTCAATGAAATTCCCAACCTGCATCGCATGGAAATTCCACCTTGTTCTAACATGAGTCTGTACCAGATAGGGAGCTTTGTTTTTAGCTTTTTGCATGAAAATCTGTGCATATATTTCCAAATGTATGCACCCACAGTACATGTCTGAAATCTGGGCATTCTTTACCTCTTACTAAAATGTGCACATTTTCCATAAGTACACATTTTACATGCATTTTAAAAACCTTACATGTGTTGCTGAATGCCTTTTTTTCTGATCCATGAATCAGTTTGAAAGCCTGGAACTGTACAGACTTCAACCACAGACTGCATCTGAATCTGCATTCTGTCTGGAAGATGCAAAATGAAAAATTCTGTTCAAAAACGAACAGAAACTATTTCTCATACATTCTTATGACTAGGTATTAACGACAGTGACCAGGTCTTCTCCAGGAAAGGCATCAGCTGGCAACCAGTATAAGCTTGTACAAGGTTTAAGATGGTGGTTGGTTACTGTCAGCTACCTAACCTTCTCCCTCACTGCTTCCCTCTTCCCACCATCATCAGTGTTTAGAGAAAGCAAGCAAAAGATATTGTTTTTGGAGACAAGATGTCTGCCTTTCTAAACCTGAAGTGTGAACAAAGTCTCATGCAGCATCCAGCTTTGGCTGTGTTCAGTTTGGAAGAAAGACTGAAATAGCCCAGGAAGCATAAGAAGCAGCTTGGAGGGGCACAGTTCCTCTCAGGTCCTGTCCAAATCTACGGGTCACCTTCATTTTCAAAGGTGTTTCTTATGCTTTGGTTCTATGGCACTATCATTAAAAATGGTGCATGCTTGGGCTAGAGGGTTAACAAATTGTGCAGTCAGTCCGGCTACAGTATTCTTATAAAGAATCCGAGGAATGCTAAGTTTTAAAATGGCTCTAAAATATATAGGCAATTAATCCTTCATGCTTAAATTCTTATTGATTCCCTTTGAATTCCTGTTGCAATCTTCCAATTATACTTAGCATACTTGGCATGATTGTTAATAAGGATTAACAACAAACATTGACTGGCTCTGCTGTTGCAACTGTATCCTACCATCTTTGGGTCTAATCCAACGTTTAATTAATGTGTATGTCACTTACTATTTTCAGTAGAAATGGTGGGTAAAATCCATTTGTGGCTGTCCGCTGATGAAAAAGCATCTGCCAGTGAAATAGATTTTCTTCCCTGCAACTCCCTGTGTCCTTCCTGAAGAACTGGGAGGACTCTTCAGAGCAGATTTTGGGGATGGGGTACTGCAACTGGGAAGGGAAGGATAGAATTGGAAAGGCTTGTTCTTCTAGTGGAAGTCCACTTATCCAGTGTTGGATGTAGCCCAGTTTAATGGCTCCAGTCCAAAAAAGGATAATCATGCTTACATACCACCAAAATCAGTGGTAAGTTAACTTAAATCCCATTGATATCAAAGGGATGTAAGAATATCTGTATTTGAGTTGTGGTCTAAGCCTGTAAGAGCTTCCTGGAATACTCTATGAATGCTTATGTCCATATGTATTTTCTCCCTTCCTCCTCTTCTGCACCAATCTGTTGATAGGAAGGATTCCAGCTGCTCATGTTTACCAGGCACTGCCCATGTTTTCTGTTACTTGGCAAATCACAGGCTCTGTTTTTTTAAAAATTAGCATGAGTTGCTAGCCTGGTCATTTTCATCCCAGTTTTTTAGAAATTGTGGCTGTAATTGTGTATGCACTGACATGTGAGTTAGACCCATTGAACTAGCGGGTGTGACTTCCGAGGAGATGAACTGGAGTGTGTTGCACATATCTGAACTTGAGATCACAATGGTGAGGCCTCTTGTTCCTAATCCACATGGAGCTATGCACATGCATGAACACTAAGACACATTTTGAACTGCTGATAAGAAGCTACAGGACAGGTTCTACAGGACAAGCTGTCTAGATATCTTTAAGCAAAGCAGAAAAAGCACCTTCTTGGGCTTAAGAACAATGCAGGGGAAAGGTTCTGTCCAATGTTAGTCTAACTTAAATCAACTTATTTGAAAAACTTATTTCAAGGTGGTTACTCTAAGTAAGATACAACCATAAGAGACACCCTAGGTACTTTAGTGGTACATGGTGGTGGTGGCGGTGGTTGTAAGCTCTCTGACAATGAGGACTATTATGAGAATAGGGATGTTACATCTGTGAATGTTAGAGGACAGGAAATGAGAGCAAGCTTTGGGTGCCACTACCATCCGGAGGAAGGCCACTTGCTAGCTATCAAAGGTTTTCTGATGGTGGCAGATCTTTTGTAAAATTTCCGTCTGAGGAAATGTAATCTCTGCTCTGCTGAGATTGTCCCATAAGCTCAGTGTGGTTGACAATTATTGGGATTTTATTCATTTTCAAGATTACACCTTAATTTTAAATACCTCACCCTGCAGAAAATCCAATGAATGACCTTATGGATAAACTATAGAAAGGATCTGCCATAGTCTTGCAAAAATTCTTTTCTAATTCTTAATCTGCTGCAGTTTATCTGGTAGAAGTCAATTAAGTTTCAGTATTATTTACAAGCAGAACGCATTTTGTCTGCTGCCTTGGATTTGTTATGTCATATGTTCTCCTCCCTCTCCCACATACAGGGTTCTTAATCAGCTTAATCAACGGGCAATTACTTATGTAAATTAAATAGAACTAGACATTGTGGGGTTGCTGTTATCAATAAACTATCATATACCACCTGAAAATGTTGTGGAATGAATTAGTGCTTCACAGAGCAGTCCCATGCAAGTTTACTCAGAGGTAAGTTATGTTAAATGAGTTTTATTTCTAGGTCGGTCTGTATAAAATAGGAGCTTTAGTTTTCTAAACACACTGCATATTTCATAGACTGACAGTTCAGGTCCCCTCATTAATGTTTTTTATCATAGATAGCAAAAGATTTGGGACTTCCCTTTAATAAAAAGGTGCGGGGGGGGGGGGTAAAAGAAAGAACTCTTCTAAAATACACTGCCTGTGTGCATGTTCAGGGATAGAAGAGAGGTCAATGTGGCTTCTTTTCCCTGCCCTGCACATGCTCGTCACATCCTGTCTCGTTTCTGTAATTGCCCATGCTGGGCATGAGTTGCTGTGTTGTCTGAACCTGGTGGTGGCTGGGATGGCTTCCAAACCACCCCAGGCCCTTAGAACACATCATGGGTTGTGAGGTGGTTTGGAAGCCATTCCTGCTGCTGATCTTGCTGAGTTCAGAGGACACAGCAACCTGTGTCTGGTGTGGAAATGAGGCAAATGATGTGACCAGCTTTCACCATGATTTCTTTTCCTTCCCTGATCATGCAAACACAGCCCCGTGTACCACTGAAAACCCCGAGATGAATCATTAAAATGCACCCCTAAAGAAAATAGTTGAGGCCTTATTTTTATTTAAGTCACACATAAGATATGATGTTAGGCTGAAATTGCCCAGGAGTAGTAAGTCCCATGAACTTCTTGGGGGTTAGTCTCCGGTAGATGTGTATAGGATTGCACTGGTAATATATCTTCTGTTAAACAGTGTCAACAAAAACTTTGTTGATTATTTGAAATTCCTCAGCAGGAGTTGTTAACTCACACTTTTCAGGATCTGAGTCACCCCAACATTAAGGGAAATGCAACCCATCATGTTCCAGAAGAGGACATTACACTTATATTTCTCCTATCTCCCTCGATTTAGGAAACTCAAGGTAGCATGCAAGGGGTTTTCAGGTGGACTCTTGTCCAAACAAGGATCCAGGCTTGCTTAGTTCCTTCATGACTGCTGGGTCACGTGCCTCCTGTCAGTGCCTCGGGAACTTGAACAATAAGGGCGCTGAGCTATGAGTCCTGCTCAGGAGTTAAACCTGCACAGAGTACATAAACCCAGCTTCAAGGCACTGGGCTACACAAACCAGCCTTAGCCCTTCTGTTCCAGTGTGCATTATCTCATCCCCTTATTCCCTGAGCTTGAATGAAAGCAAGACCATTTTCAGACCATGCTGCATCATAGGCAAAATACATTCGGCAATACAGCAATTATTAGATAGAATTTTGTTTATGTATATGCATGAGAATAATTTGCAGTGGACAGTTTAATCTTTTCCTTTCATTCCAGCCATCAGGTATTTTCTACAATGTTCCTCTTACTGAAACATCTTCCCTTAAACCCACCCTAAAGAATTTCTTTCAAAAAACTGACCATCCTAGACCTCTAATTCTATTGAGAAGTCAATTTCATTGAAAACAGATATTCAGTTCAAATTGTTCATTGGATTAATGAAAGAGGATCATATTTAAAACTAAGGGTATATTGTGAGCTGTTGTGCTGTTAGCGAATGCTGTGTCAAAACTGGATGGGGTCCAAGAGAGCTAGTGTGGGTCCATGCTGGTAGCCATTAGCTTGGGTAGCTGGGTTACCGCCTGCATCAGCTGACCCTTCCAACCAGTTATGAAACAGAGAGCCAGGTGGCCTCATGGTCAGAGTGCTGGACTGGGACTCAGAAGGTCTGGGTTCTAGTCCTCACATGGCCATGAAACTCACTCACTTGATGACTTTGGGCCACTCAGTGGCTTTCAGTTAGCTTACCTACCATTTGAAAGAGCTGAAAAACAGGTGGAAAGTGAAAAGGAGAGCAAGTCAAAGTGAGTTTCAAAGTGATTTTCAGAGAATTTAAGTGAAAATCTCTGGTTCTGTGCTTTCTATGCATTGCTTGCACTGATGTTGGACCAGACAGCTAGAGAAAGGCCACCCCAAAACCTGTCCTATTCACCACCATCAGTAAAGCTTTTAGGCTGGAATCCTGTATCCACTAGTCTGGGAGTAAGCTTTGCTGAATTGAACAGGGAAGGCTGAACTTCTGGGAGGGATGGAGAGTCCACCTGGAGGATTTCTTTGCCAGTGTACAGAATAAAGTTGTACTGTGAACAATGGTTTATATCTCTGGTGAGTAATTCTATCAAAGGAGCACACTGTATGCGGGCTGCCCCATTCTTCCTAATTATTGCACAGGGAACACTTATTTATATATTAAATTTACACCTTACCTTTCTTTTTTGTATATATTCAATTCATATCCCAGTTTTCCATTCAAAATGGCCTTACTTTTTTTAGGCTGGAAGATAAGTAACTCTGCAGTACAGATCATTTCAGCAAGTTCTAGATGCCATTCTGAAGTCTGCATTTCAAAGAAATAAAAGAACAACTCCAATGAAACAACAGAACAGATCCAAAGTAACTTGAAGACCTCATGAAATCTGCATTACTTCCAAAGAAGCTATGTGATACAGTGACTGCTTTAATAATAAGATGACTGCTCTATTTCTATTCATGTCTTGCTTCTTCTGAGCAATTAAATGTTTTGTATCTAAGGTTCATAGCCCAGCTTCACAGAACAGAGGTGAAATTTCAGTCGACATTAAACAGTTTTTAGCATGAGATGCCATCAAATACTACAACCCGACAAATGGACACTTACAGCTTATTAAGCTGGAAATAACTCCACTGAGGCAAAACCGTACCATTCGGCAGTCTATATGACGGAGATGGATGCTGGAGAGAAAAGAAACCAGGGTTATATGGGGAACACGGAGGGTGGGGTTATGATCAGATAAAACACCCACTATGGTAAGTGCTTTCTGGGGAAAAAAGAAAGAAAATATGAGAACAAAGTGGAAGAAGTCGCTGGTGTGTGTGTGTGTGTCTTTGTGTAAATTAGTGAAAGTATTTATGAACTAAAGCTTCACTAAAGTGATGAAGGGAGAGGGCCTTTTTTGTCAGTGGAGGTCATTCCCTCTAACCCTCAGAAGGAAAGAGGATTTTATAATGATAAAAGCAGAGCAGAATACGCTCTATGCACTTTAATGATTTCTTTGCTCCTCACAGATAGAAACTGAAACTCCATGCTATTAGCCACAAATGGCATTTTGAAATGACTTTTTTTTTTTTTGGGCAAACCCAAAAGACATTGCTAAGATTTACATGTTCAAATATATGCTGACCTTTTTTTCCTTCTTTCTTTTAGTTCATTTGTCATCAGTATGTAATTGAATCAATATATTTCCTGATCAACCCAAAGATTGAATAAGGTCATGGGAAGCCATGTGTGGACATTAAAAATCATTATTTTACTCAGAATGAGCAGAGATGGCATAGACCATTCAGAGTTCCAAATGAAATTCTATTAGATTCTATTACACTTTTACAATTATAGAGACGTTCCAATATTACAAGGGGAAATGAAGTCATAATAAAAAAGCCCAGAGGTGTATTACAAAGAAATAGGCATACTATTTTTCTAGTTAAAAACTTGATGAAGGGAGCACTGCTACTTTTCAGTTGCTGAGATGTGACCTTGTTCTTTAAAACACATGCACACAACCTGAGTCTTGGCTTTCTTTCTATGCTTACCCTTTTTACTTTTGTTTTATGCCAGTTTCCAAAAGTAAATAGTAACAACGAAGGAGGGCAGAGCTCCGAGGAGACCATTATGACTTGCTCATATGGGGAGTGGGTTGCAACCTGAAAAAGTGGCTACCTGATTACTCCAGGATGTGGCCAAAGTTACTGGACAGTCTCTGAAAGAAGGGATGCAAATTTTGCAGCTAGACTTGACCTAGTGGTTGGCTGGTGACTTGATCTGGAAGTGTGGTGAAGCAGCGGCTGCTTCCAATAATGAATGATAGTCAGTTGACAGGTTGGCAAGGCAAAGGACTCTCTTCATTCAGTGTAAAATGAATTTTACCTCCCTCTGTCAAGGTGGGCTGCAGCCTCAGGTACATGCCTGCTAACTTCATGTACTTGATGAAGCAGATTCTAGTCAAGGTGAGGAAGGGGAGACTTGATAGAGGTGCTTAAAATAATGCATGGTGTGAAGAAAGTGCAGAGGGAGAGATTTTTCTCCATCCCTCATAACATCCCAACCTGGCGTCATCACATGAAGCTGATTGGTGGGAGGTTTAGGACAGACGAAAGGAAGGACTTCTTCACACAGTGTATAGTTAAACGATGGAATTTGCTGCCACAGGAAGTGGTGAGGGCCACCAATCTGGACGGCTCTAAAAGGGGCTTGGAGAGATTCACGAGGGAGGAGGACATCAGTGGCCACTAGCCTTGCTGGCTGTGTGCTACCTCCTTTGCCAGAGGCCTGCATCCACCAGTTGCTGAGCAGCTTGGGCAGGTGGAGGTCTTGAACCCATCCTGCCTGAGGGTTCCTGTGGGCGGCTTGTTTGCCACTGTGTGTATGGAGGGCTGGACTAGATAACCTTTGGTCTGATCCAGCATGGATGTTCTTATGTTCTTATACCCCAAGCTCTAGTTGCTTCCAAGATTTATCAGGAAGTGGGAGGGGCCATTTTCTTTTCTTTTTTCTTTAAAGTTACTTGTAGTTGGCTCTCTAGGTATATAGGATGGTGAAGCATCAGATATACACATTCCTATAGTGTGTACATGCACACACATGCACAATTGGGAGAGGCCTTTGTGTTCACCCAGGCAGGTGTCTGGGGTGCTGAATGGCTGAGGTTCCAGGCTTAAGCCATAATAAATGTATTTACTTTTACAACATTGCAAGAGCCCTTGTTTCATTTGGTAGATACGGTATCCTTTTGCTTAGGTGGTAAACTTTGGCAAAGGAAGAGTTGTATCCCTAAAATTGGATTTTAAAATTGGACAATCCCTAGTCATTGGATTAAGCACACTCTCTGTCTCTTTTCACACCTTTCCCTGCATATCTGTATTTTCATACTTTTCACATTTCTTCCATAAACTATTTAGATTACTGATGTGGAATCTCTTGGCGTGCCTCTCCTATGTTACTACAAGCATGAGCTTAAGCCAAACGATGTTGGGATTTGGGTCCTGCTTCTTCTTTCCTCTGGCCACACCCACCGCTGGGATGCCGCCCCAGAGAGTTCCTCTGAGACTGAATCTGGCCTTTGGGCGGGAAGAGGTTCAACACCTGTGATTTACAGGAAAGCGGAACTGTTATTTGCTGATATTTAGAAGCACTATTTGTGCTTATCTAATAGTGCAGAGTGTCTCTATTTCCTTCTGCCTTTGTAATGATCGTATGATGTGTAAGAAGAAAGCTCCCTTCTATCTGTCCCAGGTTCTCACTCACTTTTACATAATTTGTTAGTCCTTCTTTTTATGTGCTGATGGCATCCTCGTTTCTGCTCAGATTCTCTTCCCTTAAAAGAGATTATTCAGTGAAGATTACTGATAGTGACATTTCAAAGCTATCCTTGTGGATTCGGCCGCAAATCCTCAGTCAGTGCAGCAGGCACCAGAAGAACAATTTTCCCACTGCAGTCTTAGGGCCAAGCTAAGCATGATGCCAGGAAATCTGTGATCAAACTCCTGAAATTAAAAAGTAGAAGAAATGCAGGTTTGGGCCACTACGAATTTGGTTGATGCAGGGCAGGACATCATTAACCCTTGGGACCCAGGTTTCTTTTCTACCTGTGGCTACTCTGTCCACATGTACCCCCCTGGACCCTTCTTTGGTGCCCCTCCATGGAAGGTGTTGCAAGAGATTGACTCTTTTGGTGGAAAAAGAATGAAATAGAGACCCAGTGTGGTGTAGTGGTCAAGAGTGCTGGGCTGGGACTCAGGAGGTTCGGGTTCTAGTCCTCCCTCAGCCATAAAGTCCAGTGGATGACTTTGGGCCAATCCCCACCTCTTAGCTTAACCTACCTCACAGGCTTGTTGTTGTGAGGACAGAACGGAGAGGGGGAGAAGCTTGAATGTAAGCTGCCTGGGTTTCTTGTTAGAGGATGGATGGCAGGATATAAATGCAATGTAATGATAACAACAGTATCATCATATTGGAATAGCTTTTCAGGAAGACTCACCTGCTGTCCACTCTAAATTTCTTTGGGTGCCATAAAGCCCTTTTTATTTTCTCTAGCTTTCAAAATTCTGCTTCCCTTATAAAATAGTTTTAGCTGTTGTTGTTTTTTTTTCCGCTCTTCGATCTTAATTTAGTGCTTACATTAATGTCATACAAATTTTTATAGTATTGCTCTTTAATTCTTGTTCTCTTGAATATTTGGCTTTTTCCTGTAAGTTTCCCTTATAAGTTTTTGCTATAGGTTGACCAGTTAAATACAATACATAAGTAAAATCAATATTTTCTCCTCTGAAGGTGGGAAAGAGATAGGAGACAGGATGGCTGATCTCAGAAACAGAAATTCAAAGATTCACATCTTCCCTCCATGCTGTGATCAAATTCTTAGTTTCCAACACTCTCTCTCTCTCTCTCTCTCTCTCTCTCTCACACACACACACACACACACACACACACACACACACACAGAGGGAGGGAGGGAGAAGATTCAACTGAGATCCTGATTTAGCAGTTCAGGAAATGATCCTATTGAGTTTGGATACCTTGGAAACTGTTCAACTTCAGCACCAAACTTTAGTTGAGATTCAGAAATCAGAGATTTATTGCCAGTCCCATTTACTATCATGGGAATTTTAAAAAAAAATCATGTTAAGGTCCCTCCCCCCCTTATTAGTTAGACATGAATGAAGTTTGCACTCATAGGAGTCACATAGGAGGAAATCACTCCTGCCAAATTTCAGAAAGATAGGTATTCAGTGATCTTTGCACAAAATGCCTTTATATTTTGATGTATATAAAACTTTCTTTTTATATTTTTCTAGCACATGTCCATGGGCTAAACACAGTCTCAAAAAATTAATGAAATCCAATTCTAGGAGGATTCAGAGAGTACAGATTTGCAAAACGTTCAAGCTGAAATGGTTTTCTTTTCATATGTTAGCAAAATCACATAATGATCTGGAGGGCCTTGGGACTGGGATGGTGCGATCAACATGCCACACAAAGGGGTACCATGTTGCATAAAATGTTTCAGGTTCTGCATGACCTTTCACAACCTTCAACTAAGTTTGTCCATTAATAAATGATCCGGCAGCTGCTGAAGCCAAGTCTTGATAGAAAAGATCACTGAACTTTTACACTGGCTTGCAATTGTTGCTCTTGCTGATGCTAAACAGTATAAAATAAAATCTTTATGCTGGGTAGACCATAAATCCTTTGGAAACGTATCCTGAATTGCAAGTCTTGGAGTCTTTTCATTCTTTTTTAAAAGGGAACTGCCAACAGTGTCTTTCTTTTTTGACAGGATTGGATAAAATTGGGAAGGATAGTTTTCTCTTCTGAGGCCATAGACCATCTTCCAGATTAATAGGTACAGGGATAAGTTTTGTGATCCTTGTGGTCCATTTTGCAGAGAATTACACACCGCATTGAGGTGGCCCCCAGCTAAGAAAGCTGCAATGTTTCAGAAGGACTGGTGCAGCTGTGTGTCCGTCCATTCATGTGCACGTGTGTACGCATGTGCAAACTTCTTGCCTGCCTTCCACATTATCACAGTCAATTTGTATGAAAACAGCAGACACCACAGATGTGTGTCCAGGCAAGGCACCTGCAAAGTTTTAAAGAGGACGGGCTGGGCTGGGGTGCTGATAATTGTAAAGCCTGAAACCAGTCTGAGGCCATCTGAATGAGCTTCCTAAAATACAGTCCTCAGCCTTCCCCAAAACAGTTATTAGAGACTCCTCGTAAAATGTGCTCCATTGGGAAACGATCTGACGGGGCCTATCCCCAGCATGCATGTATATATGTGTGTATAAAACTTAGCAAATGAACATGGGTCAGAAACACTTGATGTTGCATACAGTTTGATTTCTAAAATAAAAAAGGGTAGGCTAGCACTGACTCCTCCTTTTGAGCCGTTTCACCATCCTTGCTGAGCCTTTCTGCTAGCCAAAGAAACATCGTGCTTGCAGGATTAATTAAATTCACGTTGCAAATGGTTTTTTAATATCTCCTTTTCTTATTACAGGAAAGTTTTACTTGGGAGCTCTCCGATAGCTGGTGGCATGCTAGGATAGCACTGTCGATAATGTAACATTCCTAGGTATGCTTACTCAGAAGTACGTCCCATTAAACTGGATGCAGATTACTCCCAGGTAAGGTTTGAAACCTAAGATACTGATTGGTGAACCAGCAAGTCAAATCTCACTTCTGTGATCAGTCCATTGTATGGCCTAAGATAAGCCGCCTCATCTGCAATACGGAGATAACTTTTTTTTTTAAATAAGAGAAACCATGCTGATGTGCATGAAATACTTTTAATGCTCAAAAAGCACTATATAAAGAGTCAGTGTGGCAGACTTGAACTTGGGAGATCCAGGTTCTAGTCCCCAGTTGACCATAGAGCTCACTGGGCCAGGGCCAGACTCTCAGCCTAACCTACCTCACAGAGCTGTTGTTGTGAGGATAAAAATGAGAGGAGGAAAGCCTTGTAAGCCATTTGAAGTTCCTTGCAAGAGGAAGGTGGACAGGGTATAACTGGAATGTAACAAATATAATACAAAAATACCAATGCCTATTATTATTATTATTATTATTATTATTATTATTATTATTATTATCGGTAGTAGTATTAATCCCCATCTCAAAGTTCCGTTCTTTTTGGATAATGCTAGAATTTGGGTGAGCCCAAGTGCTCTGAAAGTTCTGCCAGAGCTTCGGTGAGTTGAAGTGCTTTGATTTAGCACAGCTCTAAATGTAGCATGGGCACAGATTTCTCAGATGTGACCTTACTACAAATGATAAATCATTATTGCCAAACCTAATTGCCTCACTAATATGCTCCCACACCTGTCCCAAGTTTTTCCACTTCATTTTTCAACCTGCCATTGACAACAGCTGATCTCATTTCAGTAAAGTAAAGCTACATTTCAGTGAAAATCAAATACACCTGTGGACAGGTTCCTTTTCATGCATAAGGAAGTCACTCCAGGGTTGGTAGTTAGGTTGCTTAGAACAAACAGTTAAATATAAATGCAGACCATAATTGACCTGTTGGCAATGGCTAAAATAGTGCAGTTATGGAGGCTGAATTAGTCCAACATTTCTACCTTGGATTGGTTGGACAGAAAAATAGGGAGCTGCCTTGTGCCAAGTATGACTGTTGGTCTCTCTAGCTTGGGGTTGATTATTCCAGCTTCCAGTGTCTCCCAACATGGGAGAAATAGTCTCACACATCCACAGCGAACCAGGTTCCAGACCACTGGTTGATACTGACTAGCTGTCATTCTCTGGAGTCTGGAGGAGACAGTGAGCCTGGTACCAGAAGCAATCCAATCATGTGGCCTTCCTCTGAGCTGCAGCCCTTCCTTATTAGGTTAAAGTAGGAAGAGATATCTGCATGCGGCAGCAGTCAGCTCCAATTGGTCTACGTGGCCCTTTAGCATAATAGCAGCCTTAGTCAAAACCAAATCCTTTGGTTTTGACTACGAAGCTGATCACATGTCATGCATATGATGACCTGTCTATAGTTTGAAGGTATATGCTATGGGGAAAAACCTAAAATGAAAGAAACCTGCAGTAGTGCTTAGCTGTGTCATCAATGAACGTTGTAGGCCTTTGCTGGTCGTTTTCCTACAAATACATGCAGTCCCCAGGTTATGAATGAGTTCTGTTCCTGAGAAAATGGAAATTCATCTTTAAGTCAAATTTGCATGTAAGTTGGATCACATATAGTCAGCCCTCCACAATTGTGGAAGTTAGAGGCACAGGACCCCCCCGAAAGTGGAAAAACCATGAATATCTCTAGCAGTGGTAAGGAGGCAAACTCACTAGTGCCTTCTCTCTGCAGCAAGGAAATGCCAGAGAGATTTTCTTCTATGGATGGGCAGGGCAGGAAGGCATGTTCTGGCGGCCTCCCTCTCTTTCCTCTCACTTCCTCTCCCTCCATGGTGATGACAATTTTCCACAGTAATTTTTTTAAAAATTAATAGGCATTATGACAGTTCATTCATAAATCCTGGTTGTTCGTAGCTCGGAGGTTTATAACTCAGGGAATGCCTGTAATTTCTTCGGTGTCATACATGGGAATGGAAGCAAGCAAAGAAAGGCTCTGGATTACCATGGTGTGTTTAATCCACCAGAGAGTTTGCCTTTGGTTCTTCACCCTCACCCCACAGCATTTATGAAACTCAGAGTTTGAAACACAGAGGAAAATCTTGTAACTCCATCCACTCAAGATTGTACCACTTCAGAATGCTGCGATCAGGATCACATATTTATGTACTTCATCACATGAACTCACTGAATGTGGAATAGTATAGTCAGTTCCATGACAAATTAGTTTGGTTCACATTTCATTACTACCTTACTAAATCTGCACTTCTTGAACCCTAAACATTAACCACCATCCACAGATTTCCAACATTTGCCATGTAGTTTGAAGAAAAATTGTGAGGAAAATGGATACCTTTCCCAGAAATGAGTGCAAGTAAATATATATTTTCAAAAATGCATGCATGAACACTTTATTCATTGGAGAAAAGGGCATACTTTTGCACACGTTTTGGGAAATGCATACAGAAAATGGAGATAATTTCACAAATTGTTTATATATTTTCATATGAACTACAATTCCTCACTGTCCAAATCCAATGTGTTATTGGGATGGGGAAAGAAAAAACAAAACTTAGCACTGGAAAGATGTGAACTTGCAAAACTGAACTTGACAAAGTTGCTGATTCATATAAAATGGACCAGAATGCGAATCTTAAAAACATACCAAGAGTCCATCCATTTAGTCCAGCACCTGGTTTCCCCCAGTAGACAATTCAGTACCTCATGAAGCTCAGAAGTAATGCATGAGAGCAAAGTCCCTCTTCTGCCACTGTTTACCTGGAACAGGTATAACAAAGTAAGCTGACTCTGAACCTGGGGTAGCATTTAGTCACCATGACTGGGAGCTATTGACAGCCTTAGCTTACACGAATGTGTCTAATTCCATTTTAAACCATCTGTACTTTTATCTGTTTTATTTAAATGAGCAGTAGACCAACCTTCAGCAAAGCTGCTAGGGTGGTCTACATCCCCACCTCCCTATTTTAGCACTGCATCATGGGACAGCAAATTGAATAAAAATTGGGCAATGTATGAAGAAGAACTTCCTTGTGTCCATTTTCAGTCTCCTGCTAATCAGTTTTATTGGATTACTTCAGGGTCTTTTTTAGGGGAGAAGAAGAAAATCTTGGTATCCACTTTATTTAGGGTATGGCAATGGAACAATTAGCTAGGAGTCTACAGTGCTAATACAGAACAGATGTTTGGCTGCCTGCAATTGCTAGTTCCTTCTGTTTGTGCTCGCACACTTATCCAGTGTGTACTGCAGGGGGTGAACTAGCAGCACACGCATGCAGGCCAGCTGGCGTTCGGGTGTCGGCTCATCCGGGATTCTTCCGCTGATCGTGCCTCACCTTGCCTCATGTCCGGGCAGGTCCAGCACTGGCTCCCACTCTCCTCACGAATGCAGCTAGCTTTTCCCAAGTGGTACTCATGTATCTGCTCGCAGTATTACATGCTTTCGACCTGCTGGGTGGGTAGAAGCTAGAGGCGAATGATGGGGAATCATTCTGTCACACAGTGCTGGGCTTGAACCACCCGACTATTGGCCATTTCTGGTCAGCAGATCCAGTGTCATTAAGCCACTCTGCCTCCTATCACACCTTTCTCCACCCTATCCATAATCTTATCAGCCTTAACACAACTTTCTCCCTCATATTTTCTAGATGTTTTGGACTTCAACTTATAGTGGTCCTGGCCGTGTGGACTGGGGGTGAAGGGAGTGGAAGGCCTAAACAACTGGAAGGCCCTGCATTGGCAAAGGCTGCTCCAACATGTCACCCCCATCAATGTTTTCAGATGAATGAGAGACCTGTCCATGAGGGATGGCTTCCCACAGGATATTTTCAGACAACCATCCTCTCTGAAGGACTTCTGCATTGCATCCTTTTTTGGAACATTTGGAATGCATTGTCTCTCACTTTGTGGTTTGGGCAACTCCTTTCCCTCACCTTTATGTTCTTCAAAGGTCTTTGTCATATGGATATAATTATACAAGGTGTGTCCAGAAAGTAACGAGAATGAGGTTTCTATGATCGAGAAGGGCTCTGTGAAGGGAGAAGCTGGCCCAGGTCCCAGGTATAAGTTAGACCACTGATCAGTTGCATCCCAGCCCTGTCAGAATTGAGACATTCTTTTTGTGGCACCCTATTCAAGTGCCTCGTTTTAAGAAAATGCAAAAGACTTTGGAACAGCAGTACATGATACAATTTTGTATGAAACTGGGTAAAACTGCATCAGCAACTTTGGAAATGGTGAGGAAAGCTTATGAAGAAGCTGCGCTGTCATCTGCACAAGTGCACCGATGGCACAAGGCCTTCAAGGAAGGATGAGAAAGTGTTGAAGATAGTAGGTAGGGGCAGTGGGAATCTCGTTCATCCATTCATGCACATCACTAATTAGATGACGAGGCATTTGGCTACCTGAACAGAGTCATAGTTACTCCTGCCGTTTAGCCGCACTTCATAGAATTTCTTTACTTTGACATTCAGAGGACTGGGCAGAAATCACATCACGTCAACACCCGCCGTGGGCCTTCGCGATGCTTTGTTTTAATTAAACAGTCGGATTCCCCTGGTCTGCACCAGTTCTAAGTCAGCTGCTAGGATGTGGTTGAGGCCCCATTGGTGAGGGTGTTCAAAGATAGGCTAGACATGCACATGGTGGGCATGTTGTGAGCAGAGCCAGCTGGAGCCAGGGGTCAGACTAGATGGCCCAGGAGGACCCTTCGGACTTGCTCTGTTTCTCTGTTTCAATGTTTAAGACAAACAGTGATCAGGATGCCCCCCTTTGCCAAAACAGGAACAGAATGTGGATGCCATGAGGTCTGTTCATGACAACGCACCGAGTTACAGTGCTTTGGCTGTCACAGAGCTTTTGGCTGAGAAACACATCAAAATGCTTCCCAATCCTCGAACTGGTTCCTTGCGACTTTTTCATACGCCCAAAGATGAATAATGGTTTTGAAAGGACACCATTTTGGTAGTGTGGCTAACATCCAAAGAGCCACTAAGCAGGCTCTGAATGCCATCCCTCTTGAAGACTTGCAGGGATGCTCTGAAGAATGGAAAACCTGCTGGGAGCATTGTGTACACTCACAAGGTGAATACTTTGAAGGAGACAATGTTCAAATGTAAAGTTTTTCAATAAAAGGATTTAAAAATGTCACTCATTACTTTCTGGACACACCTCGTTTATATCGTAATATGCTGTGGTCATGGTCTAGAATGGGAAAGAAATGCATTTTTCACATATTAAACTAAAAGAACTTTAAATCTTTTTCTTTGCATTGTGTATGCTTGCATGTTCATGTAGGTTAGAGAGCACTGGATGTTCTAGCCACTGCCAAAGTTGCATCTGGATGTCACACACAGCAGAGATGTTTAATGTAATGTGCCAAAACACACCAAGTAAAGATTTCCTACATCATCTGATAAACAAGGTGGATGAACGAAATGGGAGGCAGCCTTCCAAGCAAAACTCCATGATGCACTAAAGAAGGCTTTCCAAATCTGGTGCCTTCTAAGTGTTTCAGTCTACAACTCGCATGGCTTCTTACTATTGATCATGATGGCTGGGGCTCATGGGAACTGAAGTCCAAAACATTTGAGTTTTCCAGGCTTTCCAGGGGAAGCCTGTCTTAATGCAAGCTACAAACTTAGCTGTTTCCTTTAAGTATTTCTATTTGCTATTTCATTTAAATGATACATAGACACACATTTTGCAGAGTTTCACTGTGATGTGCAAATAGAAAAACAAAACAAGGGAAGAGTTGAGATAACTGAAAAGAAAAACTTCTTATGCTGTAAAAGTTCATGCTCCATTCCTGCATTGGCATATGATGGATCATGTTTAAAACCAGCATTTTGTGATGAGCCAAGCATGGAAGAATCTTGAGTGTGCACACACACACACACACACACCTATGCGTGCTCAGAGAAAGGTAAAATTCTCCAGGGTAGAAGCCACAGGTTGAGTCAAAGAGAGCCCAAATTAACTCAGACTTTGAAAAAGTTGCTTACTTGTTTGCAAGAAATAACTTTCCCTTCCATCATGATCTCTGAATTTCCCTGAAAGAGCTTCACTCAATGAACAGGCTGGGAAAGCACAAGGAAGGATAGGAGAATAATTGCGAATTAGGAGCCAAATTATGCCAAGCACAATGAATAAGTTTGACTTTTCTTACTGACAGACATGTATATTAATAGTTGGCACTTATTGAACCAAATATGAATATTCATCTTCATTTATATTTCAAGGCCTTTCATTCCTCAAGGACCACAGTGCTTTTGACCAATTTTCATCCACATTACTAAAATGACAGCTTTCACTCTTGGGCCCTGACAGAGGTCTGCAGAATTCATTGGAGGTCCTGGGAGGAGGGAGCCGGCTCCCGCTCCCAGCTGTCCACAAACACTCATTAAGAGAGGCAAATATCCAGCAGAATCTCTGTGAGAATTTTTAATCACGCAAAGGCTCTGCTAATTAGGTAGCTGATGGGGCATAGAGAGCACAAGGACGAATTCTTTAAACAAAGGACTAGAAACTTTAAGAGCTTTAATTACTTGGGCACAGAGTTCATTCCAGAACTTGGGAGCAAATTATTCTAATAACAATAGGACTAAGTGGCAGGCTGTATCGGGAAGAATGGCATAGAAACGTTCAATTTCCTTGGGTTGTCACAACCATGACTGGAGTCTACTGAAAACCGAGGAGTTATACAAACAAACGATATTGTGTGGAATAGGTTCACTGCAGACAATTAGCTTCAGTGAGTCTTTGTTCAATTCTTCTTCCCTGTTGGTCTAGCATATATATCTCATGAATTGCTTTGTCAGAGAAGTAAAACTTTGCCATTTCCACTGTAAAACCTGTAGTCCGAGTATTGAAAACAGTTCCCAAACTTAAGGAGAAAAAAAGTCTGTGCATATGTGTGTTCATGCAAAACCAGTTTTAAAAGTATAATAATAGGCTTTATGTAATGGCTTAAGTTGGGCCAATGCAGGTATTTAATTGGAAGAACTGAATCTCCCCACAGAGCTCTTGCTATTACTTCCCCTGTGTTCCTTACTACTGCTCTGGGACCCTTTTAGTGCCTAACAGAAATAAGCAGAAGCCTGGCATGATTAGGGATGCTTAAGGGATTCAGTCTTTTTCAGTTCTGATGCAAACTGACCTAATCCCCACCTGTGGATTGGAACTTAGATATCCAACAGCCTTCACCCCGCCTTAACATTCCAGTGCATTTTTGGTTCAAGTTATGTATTAGCATGCGCTTTGAAATGTATATTTGGAGAAAAAATACATTTGTAAGTGTGCAGTTTGACAGAATGTGTGTGTGTGAATTTTCAAGTGTGTTTTGAAACAGATTAATGTGATGAGAGGGAACAAAATGGTGAGTACACACACACAGAGAATTGAAATGGTTGGTGACAGATTGATTCATTCTTCTCTAAATTTTGGCAAGCTGTATCATTTCAAACTACAGATGAAGATCAAGCATTTCACTTTCCCAAAGATAAAACCAGGTCATCTGGGTGGGGTAGGGCCAACTGACTGGAACCTTGCCCTTGATGATAGGATAGGTCAGGATGCATTTTAAGTAGGGATGCATTCAAATAACGGAATCCCCACTAAGGGTGCAAATAGTGTACCCTACCAACATGGGGCTACTGCTCATCTGATCTCACTTCGTGTCTCCTGTCATTTATATATGCTGGCTCTGTGTATCTCTGAGGTTGCACCTATTTTCTACCTGCACCTCTTTCCTATCTAAACATAATGGGAAAACATGGCTTTCAACCTAAACTAGCAGCAAAATGGCATTAAAAGCCTCAAAATCACAGTATAAGCAAGCAAAGATAAGAGCAGTTCTAAAACTGCCCAATATGTACTGGCTACAGAATGGCAGATTTCCCTAAATTGCTTGAGGGAAGATTGAGTTCCCATCCTTTCCTGCCTCACCTGTGTGTGCTAATCGTGTTTTGGAAAAAGTACAAGGGGAGCACAAGCCTGTGTGTATTCGCTACCTTCCACAGGTCGAGGGTGAAGTTCTACAGCAGGGAGACGTTTGCATCCCTTTAGGATTTATATATTTATTTGTTGCATAGATTTATAGACTGCTTTCCAGTGAGCTATCAAAGCAGTTTATAGAAAAGATAAAAACATGAAATATAAAAATAAAACCATAATAAAATAGGCACTAGTTAACTGAAACTGTACTGGCTGGATCAGCTTTCTCAGAGGTGGACAGAAAGATGATCTCGGATGTTCTGGATTTCAAGGGCTAGTATTCCTGACCATTGGCCATACTGGCAGGGGCTTCTAGGCCCAAAATTCCATCTTCACCCTCCTGATCTAGAACCCTGGGAAATCAGGTTCTAAACTGAACTGGAAGCTTGCATGGATACAAAAGGAACCCTGCTGCAAAGGTTCTATTTCTACATGTTCAGGATGACCAGAATGGTGACGTGTGATTGTCCTCATTCTCCCCATCTCACATGTTCATTATACTCTAAAGCAGACACTCAGAAAGGGCCTGCATTTGCAGGAGTCCCCTGGCATTCATTTCCCTGCATCAGCAAAGTTCCTACATGTTGAGTACTACTTACAAGAAGTTGCCCATAGGTATGGATGCACACAGAGAAGGCTAGGGATCAAACCATGCTTTTGCATTACCTTGATATCCCAGAGAAGTCATTCTAAAGCTGTTAGTTTCTTGTGTTGATGACAGGCTGGGTGGTGATTTGATCAACCGGTATGGAGGAGCGTGCTAAAGGGGAAGAAAAGCTCCATCTTGACATAAGATCCCGATGATGAAATAGCAGAAATGTGAAGGACAGAATAGAGAGGCGCAAATCATAGGCAGGGAATGGTGGGTGACTATTGCTATCAAACAGTGTGGTATTGAAGCCATTGGACTGGTGAAGGTCTAATATAAGCATCCTTCCCAGCTGGGAAATATTAACTTGAACAGCTCATTTTGATTGTCTTAAATTCAAGACTAGCATTACTATGTCCCTGAAAGTTTCCGTCTATCACACCCCTCTGCCCTTACAGAAACATGGAAAACATAGGAAAAAAGTGAGTCAGAAGGGTCCTCCTGAGCCATCTAGTCTGTCCCCCAGCTCCAGCTGGCTCTGCTCATGTAATCCCCAACATGTGGTTGTCCAAACTTTCCTGGAACAAGCGCACTGATGGGGCCTCATTCATCACCTTTGGAAGCTCTCCCTTCCTTAGATAGATCCCCCTTGACTCCGTACTTCCACTTGTCTTCCTCCTGTTTTCCTCCTGCTCCAGCAGGAGAAAACACCAGCCAGGCTCCCTGGAAAGCAGCTACAGCATCACCGCAGGTCCGGGATAAGAGAAAGTTGACTTCTTTTCCCCTTCTAAGGATGCAGCAGTGAAAATAAGTAAGAAGGATGGAACAAGGGGGAAGGGAGGTGGGAGACCGGACTGGAACTCTCAACAGGAGGGATTCTGAGCTGGGTTTTGGGGGAAATGGTCTCCCACAGGGGAAATTCACCCCATTGTTACCAGTAATAGGATCTGTAGGAACTAAGAAGAAGTCTAAGGACAGACAGGTTTCACACTGGAAATGGCCTAGAATCCATCTCTGAATGTGGGCCTAAGGTGGCATCAATATTGCAGATTTGCCCTAAAAAGCATCCTTTGCTGGAACCACTTCTGAAAACGTGGCTACTTAATGGGAAGGATGAATAGCGCCGTCTTCTTCCTTCGCACTGCAGGCTGCCTGTGCTGCTATTCTTGCGGAGCTGAATAGGCACTGCTGGAGATAACGGAGCACAAAGGGTTATTAATCTCATTCCAGAGGGGTGGCTGCCCATTCTGCCAGTGGACGGGGGATGGGTCAGAAGACCGTGATTGAACCAAGAAGTTCCAGGGATATGCAAAAGAGAACAGGTGAACATGTAACTGGTAATAATTGAAGGCTAATTATCTTCCTCTAACAATTGGTCATCAGGTGTTTTGAGCAATATAGTGGGAAGAAATGGGCCATTTAAAGCAAACAGAAAGACAATTAGGGATATTTAAGGTAATTTTACATTTAGACAAAGGTTTAATTGCATGTGTTTTCAGGGTGTCTGCGCACTGCAAGCGCACACAATGTTCCAAACCTAGTTTCAAACCTGTGAGCCCTTGGAGGGACATCAGAGGGATTTCGAAGTTTAGAGTAATATTTTCTCGCAGAGAAACATCACCTGCATAAACAATTACACATCTTTTAACTCTTTTTAATTAAAAGAGTTAATTAGTCTAAATTAGTCTAAAGTAACTTTAATTAGACTTTAATTAGTCTAAAATAACTGCCCCCCTCATTCTGTGCTAATGATTTTGCTTAGAATCATGTTCCAATATCACAATATTCATGAAGTGTTGAAAGGGAAGATCTATGTTTTTTTTCTTGTTGATTACAAGGAAAGTGGTATATGTGAAAAAGCTCAAAGGAAAAAAAATCAAAATATTAATTTGCAATTTATTTTAAAATACTTATTCCAGAATCTCATTAACATGAGGTGGACAATTTGTGTCCCTACGGTCATCAGTCCTAGCCAGCATAGCAAATAGTGGGGATCATGGGAGTTGAAGGCCCACAACATCTTACGGCTCACAAGTTTTCCACCCTGTGTGGCAGAAATCTGAAATGGCATGAATGAGATCCTCAGTTCACACAACTCAAATGAAGAAAGGTAGAGTGAACTAAGAAAGCTTGAAGGACTGTTAGTGAATTCTGATATAGATCGACCTGATTCTCACTTCCTGTCCTAACAGTCCAATCAGAATATAGCTATCCATCAGATTTCACAGCCATCTGAATAATCTAAAGTTGCTTTTGTCCAAAACATATAAACCGTGATTTAAAACTGTGTTTTAGGATGAACTATTTAGATGCAAATTTTCATGTAGTTTTTTTAATTGCAAAAAACACAGATTAATGCAGAAATGGGATAGAAATGGATTTATGAATGAACCCTCAAGAAAGTGAAACAGAGCAGTAATACTCCATCCCTAGAGTAAATCCACTCAGTGGCATTAGCAGGCCTGCTGCTCAGAGATAATCGCTCCTCCATGGGGGTGGGGTCTATCTTGCTGCTTGCCAGACCACCCAGTGTTGGGAGCAGCCTTGTTTTACCCCTTGCATTTTCTTCCATGGGCACGAAGGGCAGCTGTCCCGAGCGCTTGCCTGGGTGGGCCTCTTGGCCATCACACCCTCCATTCACCGCCTTTGTGAGGGCAGCAGGTGAGTGAAGCACCACCAGCAGCAGCAAAGGAATGCTGGCAAGGGCTGTCCATGTTAAGACCCCAATTTTGTAGTGTTCTCAAGGACGAAGCTATGTCTGGGCCCAGGGGGCGTTGCTGTGTCTGGGGTGAGCCTCGACCGCCTGGATTCTTGTGCTGAGAGGAGCGTCTGCCCTCGACGGCTCTAGCTGGCATTTTTGGCCAGGGGCAGGATAGGCAGTGGGCCCTCTTGAGTGCTGATCCCTGGCTGTCCTGGTTGGGGTGGATGCAGTTAAGGTTATCCTCTCCTGACCTGCTAATAAATCTGCGAAGAAGAAAGTGACTGCAAAGGAGTTTTAAAACTGCATGTCGTTTCTTCCTTCTGCCCCAGTAGAAAGTGCAAAGCAGAGGGTGTTCCAATATAGGAGAAGCGTTCGTTCTCCTACTTTTAGGTCCACATAAACCAGAGGTGCAGAACCTGAAGACGTCTGGCCAAAAGGCCACACTCCCTTCCTTGGACACCACCTTTTCTACCGAGTCTGATCATTCGGGGGTTTCCTGGCTTTTTTGCATCTTTTTCCTCCATTCCCAGGAGTGGAAGCATCCTTCCTAAGGCACAGTTGCTGCCAGTGAGAACTTTAAGCTAAAACATGCTGGTATTCCTAGTCTTTTGGACTATCGCTTTTCCCTTTGATCCAACTTATCCTTGGAATGTGGCCCCCAGGAGTCTTGCAAATGGAATTCTCCCCCTGCCTAGAAAGGGCTTCCACACCCCTGGCATAAACACTGGCGTCTTAGTGCAGTATATCATAATGACCCAAGGATTAATTGAACATGTTAGAAATGGGGCAGGTTGTTTGTTCTCAGATCCATCAATAATCAATGTCTCAGGTGCAGTTGTGCTTAGATTTCAAAAGGCATGTTTCCCCTTTCTGGTGTCCTCCAGATGTTTTGGCCCATGATTCCCACCTGAAAGTCACAGTTTGACACATCTGTGGAGTGAAGGAATTGCCTGTCATCTTTTTCATGAAAAGCAAATTTTTCTTTACCATACTGATACGAGTATATTAGTACAAAAAGTGTGATCATGTTTATTTTAGTCTAAGATGAGAAATGTGTTTTGGATCTCTTCTGTTCCCACTTCCTTTCCTAGCCTTTTTGATCACTCTCTCACATTACTTTTTTTCAAAGCACTTAAGGCACTTAAGCTTTAGATATTTCAAGTTGCTTTTCTCCAGTAGATTTTTAGGTTATTTGTGAAGTCAGGGGGAGAGCAGGAGGAAGTCTAATTTGGTACTAAATTTGTACATGTTTTTTTCTTCCTGAGCCCCTCAGATTCTTTTAATCCAGATTATGGTCTAGCCATGTGCAGAAAACACATGAACAAGGAAATACATTTGCCATTGACTCTCCTTAGATATAGACAATCCCAATATATTTATCTCTATTCTCTTAGGGGTGAAACTTCTTTAATACCCGTGATTGTCTAAAGTACTGGCTAATATGAGAATGAAAATCTTCTAAGAAAAGGTGGAAACCAAACTTACAGAAGTATCTCTTGTTTCTATATCCCAGATACCCTGTGTCTTGCTCTGCCATAAAAGAGGCAAGAGGATGTTTTAAGCTAACATCAATAGTTTCTTCTACATAACTGCATGGAATGTTTTGAACACGGACCCTCTTGACATGTTAGATTTTTAAAAGAGGAAAGGAAGGACTTGACAATTTTATTTCAAATACAGAATTTAATATAAGCAGTCCCCATTTTTAGTAAGCATCCCTGTAGGAGGCAAGGTAAAATGTAGCGAGAACAAGACGATTTTCACTGAGTGATAGGTGGTAGGTATTTTTCCTTCCAAGCTTAGAGTTTAAGTCTCTTTGCAACTGTAAGAGCTCTCAGTAGCTACTTTTGCTGCCCATCTGTTAATCCCCACATCACAGGGATGTAATTTAAAAGTACATGAGCATCCTCTATCTAACCTATTTTTCAAGAACAAAGTTTATACAAGCAATGACGTGCAGCCCAAAAGAAGCCACTGCAGGACACGCTCACAACATATGCCTCAGTGAGGCATTGTCTTTTCATTGCCAGCATTTGATGCAGCTAATTAGCTTCTTCCCTCCCTCCCTCCCTCCCTTCGTGGATTCTTCCCTCTTTCGCTTTGTTTGTTGCTATACTTGCAATTTTTAAAAAAGCCTATATATTTTTATGTTTACGTCTATCCCTGTGAATAGAAGTGAGCAGGTGGCCTGTGTATGTACCTACCTGTTCAGCCTCCTGCCCAGATGCTACCTGTGTATTTTTGTTTAGTTGCAAAGTCGTGCCTGACCCATCATGACCCAATGGACAACATTCCTCCAGGCTCTCCTGTACTCCACCATCCCTATGGGCAACAGATTTTACAGTGTGTACAGCCGTTCCTGTAGAGCATGCCTTCAAACTGAGGATGGATGGTCCTTCCCTCTGTAAAAGAAGACACCTAGGATCATGCTCCATCAAAGATAAGCTGGTCTTCTGGTTGCTGTGCATTGTGCTTTTTTGTTTGTTTTGCTTTGTTATAACTGCAAGGAGAAAAAAAGGAAAAGCTGGCAGCCTTCACCTTCATTTCCAAAGGATGCATGGATTTTACCACCCGCTTCTGGATATGGGAAATGATAGGTGGTTGGGACAGCCCTTGATGCTGGTCCTGAGTGCCATTTTCTTCGCTTTTTGTGTTGGGATGACACACAGTTATGTTTAAACAGTAAATAGACTGACTGGCTGTTGGTCAGCGTGGACTGAAGAGAAGGGGTTAGTGGGCAGGATCTTCAACATGCTTGAGGAATTTGTGCAGAAGTCTCTTTCTCTCTGTTTTGCCTGTTCCATGTTAACCTAGGAGGATTCTGCTGTCCTTGTGCATACTCTCTACTCAGTAAAGGGTAAAACAGGTTGGTAAGGAAGCAACATGTCAGTGTAATAAAGAAGCTACTACAGTGCTGGGGAGTAGAGATGCAGGTATTACAGTGTCTTGTACCTGTGTCAGTATATAAGGAGTATAAAAAATGGAAACTACAGTTTCCAATATTTTGTCCCACTATTCCAGTAGTGCCATGAATAAAATTAAAATAAATTAAACAAACCAATATATTGGGGCTATTCAAATATACTGCTGCCTCCATCCTGCACCCAGTGTTCCAAAGAGTTCTTTGGGGTAAAATATATGTCTTGCAACCTGGAAACAACTGGGATTCTGGCACATATTCCAGACATTTAGGAATTTAGGAACAGTGCAAAAAAGTGATGCTGGATTGGACCAAAAGTGCATCTACTCCAACATGTTGTTCACACAATGGCCAACCAAATTCCTGTGGCACAAGTAGGATGAGCGGAATAACACTCTTGCACTCGTGCTCCCCAGCAATAGCTGCGGCAGCATGAGTCAGCCGTGACCCCCAGTGCTCATGCTTTGAAACCAACCTTCCCCAATGTATTGCTGACCTCTTAATATTATCAACTACAGCACTACAGTGACCTACATTAGGGAAATCTGCTTTAATGTCTCTCATATAACTGAATGGCTCTTGCTTATTTATTCAACCTGGAGGGAAATAAAATAGTAGCATTTCTTCATCTGTGCTGAAGACCATGGAGGAAGATACCAAAAGTGATTTTTATTTTTACAACAGTTACCCGTTTGGCTTTCTGCAGTAATGTGTAACTTTTTTGTAGAGATTCCTCACCGTCAGGTTTATGAATGTAAACTAGTGTTACATATTATTACAGCATAGAATGTTGGCTGAAATACTTTTCTGCTGGTTTAAATTGACCTCTCCAAGACAATTCGTAGATAGACATTGATATATGCTATTTAAAAAACCCCCAAAAAGCAAAATACACAAGGTGTCTGTCAAAGCACATATGTAAACATTTGTCAGGTTTTGCATCAAATCTTCTGCAGAAACTGTTCATTCATCATGGTCAACCTTGTCTAGGGAGGGGATCTATAACAACTGAAGCAAAATCATTAATTCGGACCTGTCCATATCTGTGTATTCCAGGCAGGCTCCAGCACCTGAGGAAAGAAGAAAAGTTACAAGCTACCAAAATATTTATGCAAATAACTGTTAAAGCACCTCTGATATACAACATACCATCAAGGCCTGGCTGAGATTACTTTGAGGTTTATTTGAAGGAGAATGAACATAAAAGTGCAGTTGTCTATGCCAAATTTACATGCAAATCACTTAATCTAGAGAGCAAATTCATTGTTTGCCCATATGGAAGCATATTTCTTGAAAACAAGAACAGTGGATATCTGATGAGACATCAAGATCATTTCCAGAATTCTATATAAGTAGAGTCAATATGAACATATCTTGTGACAAATTACCAGGATCTGCAGCTCCTAGACTTGAGGTTGGCTGTTGATTAGTGCTTTCTAATGCTCTCTAGGTCATGTCCACTGCTTCTGGCTTTTTTTAGGTTAAAATGTGAAGCCAATCACAGGGAAGGAGCTGGCATGGTTGCCTAGTTCTGTCCGGTACTAGCTTGCATCTCCCTTACCAGCCCATTCAGTTGCGGAGGCCATCAAATAAGGTGCTCCTGGTGGTTCCACATGAAGCCAAGATCCATTTGGTATTTATTCAGAATAGAAGTCAGGGCTCGCAGTCTAAGCATGTATAGACAGAAAAGGGTCTGTTAATTCCTTGCATGCCCCAACATGCCCTAATCTTACAGTTTGTGGCTGCAGGGATGCTGGAAGTTTTTTTTTTTCCCCTGTCTAAGCATGTCTAGGATTGCACACTGACACAGTATTGGCTCCTACTCTGTAGGAATTCCTTGCAGGAATTTTTATTTAAAAATGAATGGTTTTATTGGTATATCTTGAATTTAACAATACACACAAACATTTTGGTTGTTCTTTGTGATTCACTGCTCAGGAATCCTTTTTGATGCAGTCAAAACATTTTGTTGGTGTTATATGATGTCAGGCCACCTCTGAATGTCCCAAGATGTCCTGATCTGAGCCCTGCTCAGCTTGTAAACTCAAGAATGTTTACATCCTCCTCTTCTTCCTCTGTCTTTCCCTAACATTATTGTCTTTTCCAGGGAGTCTAGTTTTCTCATGATATGCTCGAAGTATAACAGCCTCAGTTTAGTCATTTTTGTTTCCAAGAAAATTCTGGCTTAATTTGATCTAAGGCCCACTTAGTCATCTTTCTGTCAGGCCAGGTTATTCACAAGGCTCCAGCACCTTCTTTTGAATATGTCATTTTTTCTCTCTCAACTTTCTTCAGTGACCAGCTTTCACACTAACATAGCAAATGGGAACAGTGCGGCTGAAATGTCCTTACACTGTAGTGTTTTAATTGCCTTCTGGCTAATGGGGCAGCATAAACAAGTAAAATAAATAAATAAAATTTATACATCAGTACATCTTTCTAAGTTTCAGTCTTATTCTAATTTCTTGGCTCTGTTTGAATTCATGCTTGTAACAAGGTGTGTGAAATCTTTCACAATTTTAGTTTCTTCATTATTGACATTCAAGTTGTGTGATTCCTCTGTGGTTGTGTTTTTTGCTTTCTTGATCATCAGCTGCAAGCCTGCTTTTTCACTTTCTTCTTTCACTTTCACCAGAAATGCTTTCAATTCATTGCTACCTTCTGCCTGTAGTATGCCATCATCTGCGTATCTGAAGTTTTTGATGTGCCTTCCACCAGTTTGCACTCCTCTTCCTCTGATCCCAATCCAGCTTTCCATATTCTGTATACAGACTGAAAAACAGGGATATAAAATTCACCCTCGTCTGATGCCTTTGCCTGTAGGAAACCTTTCTGTTTCTCCATCTTCTGGCCTAACAGTAGCTTCTTGTCCATAATGCAGGTTATATATCAGGATGAACAAGTGCTAAAGCACATCTGTTTCTTTCAGAACCATCGAGAGCTATCCATGACCTTCTCATCAAAGGCTTTGCTGTAGACTATAAGGCATTGACAGATCATCTTCTGAAATTCTGTGGGATGCTCCAGTAGCCAAAGTATTCATTTACCTAAGTTTCTAGATAAAGAAGAACAGCTTTAGTGGATCAGAGAAAAGTCCACTTAGTTTTTGTTCCAAGATGTAACCAGCTAGATATTTCCGCGTTATCACAACAAAAGCATGCAGTTGACAGCATTCTGTCATTTCAGTTTGTGAATATAAATTAACCATACAGGTTTGCACCAAAATGCTTTTAATATGGCACATTTAATTTCTTTTTTATGTCATCTTAACAATGCTATAAGAATAAGGGAGCCATTTATTAAAACAGTTGAGGAAACGTAATTGTAACCTTCTAAGTATAGTTGAAAACATGCATGCTTTAAATTCCACTAAATGTGCCAACTTAACACACCAAGATGGCTCAGGAATACTCTTCAGTTTACTTGTACTGAATTGCACAATCTGGTTTCTCTTCAGATTGTATATTTTTTCACACAATCACAATTTTCACAATCAAATTAGAATCAGACTTCAGAAATGGCAATGAATGTTTTGCCTCCCATGTAAATATGAAGAAATATTCAGTGCTAAGCAGCAAGTTCCCTTTATGTACTTCTGATGTGTTACTCCGGGCAAAGTACTCTGTTAATCAATGGCTAAAGCGGCATCCAAGGCTAAGTATCCCTGGCTCTTGTAAACACACCTGCTTGTGCTTCTTGTCCTTGCTGCCACTGGAGCAGCTCCAGCAGGTCAGAGGAGAACCTCCACAGCAGACTCCCCTCTCCATGGGTGGACCAAGTAGCTACCAACCACATATCACATTCTGCTCATTTTTAGCAGAAGCAGTATTGCTTCCTACACACTTTCCTGTATATGTGTCATCCACATTATTTCATGTTAAGACACTTCATAGTGACTGACAGGTGATCAAAGAGAGTTTTTTCCTCCTTGTTTCAGAAATGCTCTTGACTGGGGTGGGGGGGTGGGGGGATAGTCACATGAGCAGAAAATCATTTAAAAAATTCCTGCTCCTTTTCAAGGTATTTTGGATAGGAATTCAATGAGGAACAGATGATTGCCTTCTGATTCTATGTGGCTGCCTTTCTCAACCTGGTACCCTCCAGAGGTGCTGAATAACAACTGTTTGGGGATGATGGGAGTTGTAGGGCACCATGTTGGGGGAGGCCGCCATATAGAACAAGTCGAAATGTTGCTGTCTCAAGGAAAGAGTAAAGTATACAAATTTGCAGTGGAGGGTAGAGACTCTCCCAAGTTATCATAAATTTCTGAACTTGATTCTTCATTGTGGAATCATTATATCAATTATATAATATTATATAGTATTAAAATGTGCCGCTGAATTTGCCACTTCTGCAGCTGCAAACAAACTGAAACAAATAAAAAGAAAGACGAAAGGAGGCCTGGGGAGCAAGCACCACTTGTTTGTAGGCGGAATTGTGCTCTTGGGAGGCTGTTAAATTTTTTTGGCATCACTGTAGCAAATTTGGTGGCAGCAGTGATGGGGAACAGGCAGACACCAAAGCCACCCACACACTGCCAACTCCTGTATCGTGTGCAGGAAGATCTTTCTTTGAAGAAGTCTTCCACAACGCATTGCTCTTCAGTGTGGTGGGCTCAGCTTTCTCTCATGTTTGGAATACAAAGGCCAGAAGTATTAATCAATGCACCGGTTGCCAATTCATCAGTTCTCTTGTTCTTCCCTTCATCCTTCCAGTAGGCTGCCCATCCTTTAAAATGGTCAAAGCACTTTATGAAACTCACGCTGTGCTGAAAATTTGTGCCACGTTCTTTTTGACCACTCTCATGCAATTTGATAGAAAAGGAATTGCTTTTGAAAAGACAATTCAGTGGTGTCGACGGTTTCAGAGAAATTCTCTTGGGTCGAGTTTGGGGGTTTTGTGCTCACTTAGGAGATAAGCTGAGAGCATTTGCAAGCCTCCTGCCTTATGTGTACAATAAGCTCTCCAGCAGCCTGCAGCCTCCCCGGCTTCCCACACTTCAATTAAAAGCCAGAGGAAGACTTCATGGGGCAATTCCACCCATAGGGCCTTTGCAGATCATGAAACACGAACAGCCCAGAGGGCTGCAGAAACACAGCAAGATGTGCAATAGAAAGAAGACACATGTAGCACCTTGGTCGCCTGGGAGTGATTAAGCAAGCTCAAAGCATCACCAAAATAGATAATAAAGCATGCAACAAATAAGGCAGGAGGATGACAGGCTTTTATGGGAAGAAATTTCTCAGGAAATTATAGACCTTCTGTGGCTCAGCACCAGCTCCACCTTTTCCTTGGAGATGGACAGAACCGTGGCTTCCCCATGCCTGCACTGTTGTGAATGCAAGATGGGGATCAGCCTTCCAACACAATGGACACATTCCCCCCTAAAAGCCTTCTTACACAAAAGAATGAAAGGACTCACCTACCAATGGTGAATCTCACCTGTGAGAAACTGTGCAGAATTTCCTGGGGAAAGTCAGTGAAATTGTCCTCAGCATTTCTCAGCCCATAATGAACATGGGGAATTTTGAAAGCCCATTTGCACACAGCTCTAAGTGAAATATGCATTTATTTTATTTTGACCATCAGTTTAAAAAGGGCTGGACAATTGCCCTGGAGATGGGGAGCCGGCTTTGTGGCATCACCAGTTGTTCCTGCATACACATCTCTTAGGGATTCCTCAGAAGGAGCAGAAGCTTTGCATGCATTGCAGGGAAATGTGCCAAAGTACCCAAGGACAGCTGGGAAATGTGGGCAGCTTCTGACCCACCCCCACCATTTCCGCCCCCCAGTGCCTGAAGATGAAGAAATGCACCTTCAAGGAAAAGCAATGGTAGAAGCAGAGGTGGCCAGTGATATCCTCAGCTATTGGTGCAGCTTCTATTCCTGTTGAAGACCAAGGCTGCAAATCCCGGCATTCATATCGGGGAAAGCAGGGCTGCATGCATGATTCCTGCCAGGGGGAAGGATTCCTAGATAGCTTCTCACTACCGCCAATGGCTAAGTCTACTGGTGTTGCAGTCCAAACCATCTGGAAGGTACCCAGTAGGAAAGACTTGTTTCTGTGGTGATACAGGAAGGCGATATGTTATGTGGGATCTGCGAGTGCCGAGTAACCCATGCGAGTGATCCCTGAACACTTTGATGAATCATGGCCTTTCCAATATCTGTAAGTACTCTGACAATCTATTCATCCACTGGCACAGAGAAGTAGAAATAACCACCATTTAGGGTGGGAATTAATATTTTAGATCTCATTAAATCTTTAAAATACCCTGAATAGGTTACTTTAATATGAATTGTAGCTTTTTGAAGAGCGATAATATCTTTAAAAAAAATTGAACAGTTGATACCGTACAGGCATAAAGTGTTGGGAGGTCCCCTTGGGAAACTCTTGCGGAAATCAATGGGAACTGCACAGGCCGGTTTCCAAGCTCTGGTACCCCTGGGGTACATCCCAATGGGGACTCATCTGAGCATTCCAGGCATGTCCTATCGGTGCAAACCTTGCAAAAGGGATGGACAGCTTTGGGGCCTAGGCAAACATGTGGCCCACAGCCTAATTTCATAGAGCTCTTAACCTCATGCCAAAGGTTGTCTCCAGGGAATCTGCAAAGGTCCCTGGGAAGAGCAGGGTGTCCTTCCTTTGCAGCCTGTAGGGTGAGGAGTGAGAGGAAGGGACAGAGAGGAGGACGAGGGTGTCAGAGAGAGAGAGAGAGAGAGAGAGAGAGAGAGAGAGAGAGAGAGAG